>NW_006408535.1:15385425-15389562 GCF_000296735.1 Chrysochloris asiatica | reverse complement strand
AATTGCTGTTGTTACGTGCCATCGAGTCGATTTTGACCCAAAGCGATCCTGTATAGGGTTTCCAAGGAGCAGCTGGTGAGCCTGAACTACCAACCTTGCAGTTCAAACAACTTTGTAGTCTGTTGTATTAGCCCACAGCGCCACACCAGGACTCAAAGAAACAATTAGGGAATAATAAAAATAGCATATAGCAAAAATGTAGGAACCCTGGAAGTATAGTTTATTGTGATCTGGGCTGTTAACTGCAAGGTCAGTAGATTGAATTTACTAGTCACTCACCCCAATGGAGAAAGATGAGGCTTTCTGCTTCTGTAAAGATTTATAGCCTGTAACCCTATACAGGGTCGCTATGAGTCAAAACCAACTCGACCACAAACAACCACCACTACCATCATAGTCAAATATACTACAGACTAAATATACACTAATTTGGAGAAGGGAAAAATTAAACAAATGGAGTAATTTTATTTAATCATTAATGAATATTATGAGTATAGATCATCTAAAGGGGGAGAAAAATCATTCCAAATAGCAGATAATGCATTAGCTAAAAACCCCACACTCCTAGATTAGAGATGCATGTGTGTGAGTATAAGTCAGTGAACAGCTTTATCATTTGTTGTTGGTGGTAAGTGCCATGGAGTTGGGTCAGACTCACTGCTACTCTCTGTAGGATTTCCCAGGTTTTAAATCTTCAAGGGAACAGGATGCCTCATCTTTCTCCCAAAAAAACACCTGGTGGGCTCAAACCACCCACAGACCTTACAGTTCATGGCCCAGTGCTGACTCAACAGCACCACACAAGGAGTCTGGCTCAATCACTGTTATTGTTGTTATGTGCCATTAAGCTTAATAATAGGGGTCCAAATCTTCTCTCAATGTAAGAACACATTAAATGTTCTAAGTTACTATAAACATTCCTTCCGTTGTTGCTGAGGTATGAATGTGACAACATTCTGCAGACCAGCCAGGGACAGGTGGGATGTAAGAATGACTCTTACAGGAGGGGATGGGAAGGGAAGGAAATTATGATTTGCTTCAAAAGGTGAATGTAATGCAATTGACCATGGATTGATAGTTGACAAATCCAAGAGCATTATCATTTAAAACTTGTTTTTATTTTTTTAGTGCTGTCAGGTTGGTTCTGATTCATAGTTACCTTGTATAGGATTTCCAAAGAATAGCTGGTGAGTATGAACTTCTGACCTTGTGCTTCAAAGAGACCTTGAGGTCCAGTGCTTTATCCCACAGCACCACTTGGAGGGCTGCAAACCTGCTAGTACTGCTAACAGATATTTGAATAATGAACTCTGGTTGAAATCTGTTGCATTTCTTTTGATAGCGTACAAGTAAAGATGGAGTTAGGGTCAAAGGGAAGCAGGCTAATTTTTCACCACCAGAGACAGATGCAAAGAAAGAGGCTGGGGAAGAACTTTTATCGATAGAGCTGTTCATTTCAAGAAATTTCATTCTAGGTAAGGAAGCAAATAAAGTCAGAATTTCTAGGGCATGGACTTGGAAGAACAGAGGGTTTGGAGGACACAGTGTGAACAAAGGGAACAGAGGGCATTAAGTATGAAATAGATTGTGTGCAGTAAATAAATGAGAAAATGAGTTGTTTCTGCAATTTATAAATGAAGTTGCTCCTGAGTAATAGTGTTACTACGTGTATGGCTATGCTTGGGGTAACTGAAGTTCTGTGAGGACTGAAAAAATAAAGCATTGTAAGGCCAGGGAATTACAGGGTCATCACCATGTGTACTAAAACCCATCCAAAGAATTCGAACTCACAGTCAGCCTAGATAGGGGGCAGACAGCCTCATCTTTCTTCCATGGAACAGCTGGTGGGTTTGCAACACCCAATCCACAGTCCTACCAGGGCTCCTTTCCTGTACTAAAGCCATGGAAAATGGTGGCAGAGCCCAGGTTGTAAGAGTTGTTGTTGTTGTTAGGTGCCATTGAGTCGCTACCGACCCATAGCAACCTTATGCACAGCAGAATGAAACACTGCCCGATCCTGGGCCAACCTCACTACTGTTACCGTGCTTGAGTCCATCAATGCTGCCACTTGGCCAATCCATCTCATTAGGGGTCTTCCTCCTTTCCTCTGACCCTCCACCCTACCAAACATGATATCCTTCTCCAGCAACTGGTCCCTTCTGACAATATGTCTGAAGTATGAGAGACGAAGTTTGGCCATCCTGGTCTCCAAGGAGCATTCTGGTTGCATTTCTTCCAAAATGGATCTATTGGTTCTTTTGGCAGCCCATGGCACTTTCAATATTCTCCTCCAACACCATAACTCAAAAGCATCAATTCTTGTATAGTCTTCCTTATTCACTGTCCAACTTTCGTATGCATATGAGGTTATTGAAAATACCATGGCTTGGGTCAGGCATACCTTTGGTTGTAAGAGTAGATGGAATATTTAGTATCACCATCATTGAGGAGGCTGGAAGAACATCATGGTGGCTGGGAGCTGAGATGAAGGACACAATGGTTTAGGGGGATGCCACGAAATCCAGAGGAGGACTATACACTCGACAAAGTTAAGAGACGAAGGAAATGCACATAACAGTAAGGAATAAGAAACTGATTTCCTCTTGTATAGAATACCTCTTGCATAGAATCTCTTGGGCTACCATGTTAATTCAGGTATTACTAGAGCAACTAGCTTCATGAAGATGTAACCTGATAATACCATTCACAATTTGCTTTCTGCTCCAGAGCTTCTCTCATAATGCAAGGTGGTACTTATGCACAGGATAAAAGTGTAAGGCGTTAACATCCATTGGGGTAATATTTGACCAATGGTCATCGCTGTTACTGTTAACTGTCATTAAATCAGTTCTAACTCATAGTGACCCTGTATAGAGTTTCTGAGGAATGGCTGGTGGGTATGAACTATGGACCTCACAGTCATCAGTTCAGTGCTTATCCTATAGCCACCACCAAAACCCATGGTATCTATTATATAAATTCTCTTTCCCATCCTTAAGCAAACAGTTCTGAGGTGCTTCTACAAGAATCATCCGTGTCCCAAGTGGATGGATGTGCCCATAAAAAGGAAAAACCAAACTCACTGCCATTGAGTAGATTACAACTCAGAGGCCCTAAAGTGTTTCCAGGACTGTAACTCTTTGTGGGTTAGCACTTTTTGGTTAGCAGTCCGGTGCTCATCGCACAATTCCACACCAAGACTCCCCTAATTGCCCATTGTTGTTGTTGTTGTTAAGTGCTCTTGAGCTGTTTCCTACCCATAGCAACCCTGTATAGGGTTTCTGAGGATAGTAGTGAACAACTTGATATATCCTTGTATTAGCTTTCCCTCCTGTCTGTGTTCACTTTTAACAAATGCCTACCTTCTTCCTTGGAATCACTCCTTAAAATGAACTACATGAATGTAAACCCCTTGTAGATATGCTTTTTCTGGAAGAACCCAGGATCTTTATCTGTAAGTAGAAGAAAGAATAAGCTCTATTTTGAAAGTAATAAGGAGGGTATCATGATTAGGAAAAAGTCAAATGTTAGTTACGTTAAAGAAAAAGCATTCCTGAAATGCAGGTTGTTGGTAAGTGCCATTCAGTAGGTTCTGACTCAGAATGACCCTGTATAGGGTTTTTAAGGAGCTGCTGGTGAGTTTGAACTAACAACCTTGTAGTTCAAGCTGACCTTGCAGTCCAATGTATTACCACACAGTGTCACATGGAAGAGTTATTTTAGAACAAAAGTTCCAAAAAACTTCTTGAAATGGATGACAGGTTAAAGCTAGAACAGAGCTGAAAGAGATGGAAGCATTGGAGGAATAAACAGGGAGGTGAAAGATGAATTTTATACATCAAATAATTTTTTTCTATACCTGAAAATTAATATTCTAATCTTGGATTAGTATATTTATCCTGGAATGTCTTGATTACACCATTGTATTTGATTGACAGCTTTGCGGGGTAGAGGATTCTTGGGTGGCAGTTTTTTTCTTTCAGGGTTTTATATATGTCTCCCCATTCCCTTCTTGCCTGCATGGTTTCTGTTGAGAGATCCAAGCTTAATCTGATTTGCTTGCCTTTGTATGTTATATTTTTCTTTTCCCTAGCTGCTTTCAAGATGCTGTCTTTATCTTTGATTTTGGAGAACTTG
>NW_006408535.1:15381234-15383043 GCF_000296735.1 Chrysochloris asiatica | reverse complement strand
GTAATGAGCAATACATCTTGATTGCATGTTTGATCAATTTCAGATTGAAGAAATTGGTAGAATTCTTCTATTTCATCCTCATTGGCTTTAGTGGTTGGTGCGTACATTTGAATAATAATGGTATTAACTGATCTTCCCTGTAAGTGAATGGATATTATCCTATCACAGACAGCATTGCACCTCATGACAGATCTTGATATGTTCTTTTTGATGATGAATGCAACACCATTCCTCTTCAATTTGTCATTCCTGGCATAGTAAACCAACCATGTGGTTGCCAGATTCAAAATGGCCAATACAGTCTATTTCAGCTTACTAATTCCTAAGATATTGATGTTTATGTATTCCATTTCATTTTTGTCAGTTTCCTATTTTCCTAGTTTCATACTTCATACATTCCATGTTCCAATTATTAATGGATGTTTACAGCTGTTTCTCTTCATTTTGAGTTGTGCCCCATCAGCAAATGAAGGTCCTGAGAGATTTACTCCATTCGTGTCACCACTGTCAACTCTGCATTGAGGAGACTGCTCTTCCTCAGTCACATTTTCAGTGCCTTCCAACCTGAGGGGCTCGTTTTCTGGCACTATAATTGACAGTGTTTCTCTGCTATTCATAATGTTTTCAGTGACTAAATATTTGGAAGTAGTTTATCTCTCCTTCTTCCTAGTCTGTCTTTATCTGGAAGCTCATCTGAAACCTGTCTACTGTGGGTGACCCTGCTGGTATTTAATATACTGATGGCATAGCTTTCAGAATCACAGTAGGACGAACTGTCACATAAGTGGTAGAACACTAAAATACTGAAGTTGATAAGGGTTTCATTTTGCTTGGAAGCAGCAGTCAAATGACATATTGTATTTGGCAAATCTGCGACAGAAGACTTCTTTAAAGTTGTTGTTGTTGGTAAGTGCTGTGAAGTTGGTTCCGACCCATAGTGACCCTGCATAAGGTTTCCAAGGAGCAACCGTTGAGCTCAAACCGCTGACTTTGCAGTCCAATGCATTCACCCACAGTCACACAAAGTATCAAAGAACAAAGCTGTCACTTTGAAGCCTAGCGTGACCCTGTTCTAAGCCAGCCATGATGTTTTCAGTTGTCTTGTGTGCATGTGATAACTGGACAGTGAATATGGAAGACTGGAAAAGAATCAATTAATTTGACTGATGGTGTTAGTGAAGAATATTGACTATATCATGGATTGCCAGGAAAGGGAACACATTTTTTTTTTCTTTTTTTTGGAACGAGTACAGTCTGAATGCTGCTTAGAAGAAAGAGTGGTGAGACTTTGTCTCATGTACTTTGCACATGTTATCAGGAGGGAACAGTCCCTGGAGAAGGACATCGTGCTTGGTAAAATGGAGGGTGAGTGAAAACGAGGAAGACCACCAATAAGATGGATTGACACAGTTGCTGAAACATAACAGTGAGGATCGGGTAGGGTTTCGTTCTGTTGTACACAGGGTCTCCATGAGACGAAACTGCCTCAGCAGCTAACAACAGCAACCACAACAACACATGCAAAAATCTTTCAGTGTATAGCTCTGTGAATTTTTACAAACTGAACATACATGTATAATCACCTCCAAGATAAAGACACATAATGTTATCAGAGCATCTAAAGCTACTCCCTCTCCCGCCTCAAGGGTATTTCTTCTTTATCTTTTAACAGCATCAAATAGTTTTTGCCTATTTGGAACTTTATATATAAATCAAAACATTCTGTGTGTGTGTACTATTTGGACTCCTGGCGCTGGACTTTGAACCACAAGGTTTTTTTTCAAACTCACCAGCTGCTCCTTAGAAACC
>NW_006408535.1:15373708-15381134 GCF_000296735.1 Chrysochloris asiatica | reverse complement strand
CAGCTGTGAGCCTTCCAACCTTCTAAGTATTCCTTTATATGTGGTTCAGAGTTCTGGGACCATCCCCTGAGCCTGCTTGGTCAGGTATTCTGTGTTGTTGTTGTTGAAGCTCTTTACTACACATCCACCCGATCCGCCATCTTGTTTGTTCTCTAACAGCAATTGTTTCTTGTTGTTGGGATTTGTCTTTAAGAAGGGAGTCTGCTCCTCAGGAACAAGGACTGTGTCTTACACATTTAAGTAGTTACAACTTAATGGTAGCCACTCAATTAAGCACTTTTTTAAAATATTTGTTGACTTCATTTCAGTGAGTCAGTTTTTTGTTTGAAAGAAGAATCTAGAACTATGAACCAGAATCTCAAATACATAAACCAGTACTTCAGAAATCATAACTGGAATGCATTGGTATACTTAGGATCAGCTCTGGTTGTTCTCTAAATGCTGTTTGTGAATGACTTAGCTTCATGGGACTCTTGAACCAGGGAACCAACCCTAAACTCTCAGTTTTTGCAAAGTATAAAGAAGATGATTTAATATCATATATGAGAGCCATATCTACACATAATAAACACCCACATTAAAATATGAATATCTAGAAACAGCTTTGACAGCAACACTTTAGAATTTAATTTTTATATGTTTTAATCATGTAAATTACAACTATAAACATAAGTTTAACTCGTAGGTTTCATGTTTATGGATGTATAAGAATCATTAAAATAATTATTATTATTTAAGGAACACTGTAAGTCTCCTTTCCTTTAAAAAATATTTTCCTTTTAAAAAGGAATTTAATAAACATGGATCTAGTCTCAGTTCCAGCTCCCTGTAAGAATCCTTTCTATAATGTTCATGTCAGCCTGTGCTTCAACACTGCCGCTTTCTGTGATAAGAAGCTCCATACTTCATAAAGCAAATCCCTGGATTTGGGGACAGATTCCATCTCTTCAGACTTTCTTTTTCACTTTGTTTTTTAAGAGTCACACAAACTCAAATGCCTGGGGACCAAAATAAACATCACTGACTGAGTAAAGCAGGCCAGGTATCAACAATAGGGAGTAGTGGGGTCTGTGGTAAATCAACAATATAGATCTTGCCTGCAAAGAGTGGATGCTATTCTGCTCCAGCTGAATGTGACTAGGGGAGTGAGGAGCCAGTGTTGCCACATTTTTCTGTGATTCAAGAGAAACTAAACATCTAGTTATTTATATGAAGTCTCATGACTTTTTAATTTGGCTTGAAATGATCGAGAAAACAAAACACAACTGTTTGAGGCAAACCTGACCTGAAGTCCTTAGCTTTTTTAACTTCTGAGTTAAATCCTGCTTTGCAATTTCACTTCTGGAAAAAAATTGTTGAACTTTATAGTCTTTTACTATACTATACTTGTCTACCCTTTGAAATTCCTAGAGATATTTATAAAAAGCGAACCAAACAAACAAATGATTAACAATTTGCTGGCATCAGACATACATCAGAATATTTGCCTTTGATAACTATATTGATACCACTTGAACTCATACAAGAAACTGTAATTTGGTTATATAATCAATTTTTAATCTCAGTAAATGGTTTTTAACTCCAGAACAATTCTAAGTATCTCTGGCATTCCATATATGTCATTCACTTATACTTTCTAAACATATCTGCTGTAGTCTTTTAAAGGGATTGGTGAAATACTTCTCTAATGGGCCAGATAGTAAATAGGTTTGCAGGCCACATACGATCTGAGTTGCACATTCTTCTTTTAACAACACTTACAAATACTTGTTACTGGTAATTTAATAGAGTACATATCACCTTACCTGTTTTATTTTGTTTCCCTTTATTGTTGATACTATGTGCAAAGTAGTTTTTAGATGCGAATTCATCAAATCGTTTTAATTACCCAAGGAAATGGGTAATGCTATTGTCTTTCTCTCCCTCTATTTTAGACCAGGAAATCAAGCAGAGAGGCATAGAAGGGTTAAATAACTTGTCTGAGTTCACATAATGATTTTGCTCTTAAAATGATATTTTACATACAGTAAAGGATGAAAATAAGGGCAAAATAGTTACAGAGAATTATTTATTTCTGTATAAGATAAACTGGCCTCTTCCTTTGTTGTCTCTTTATACCACAGAGTGCAGAATATATGGGTTTTCACTGTATTTTGGAATGATAAACTGATATGAAAATATTTTAAATAGCATGCCAAAAATGCCTTCCCTGTGCACAAAGTGGACAAAGTCCAAATGTTAGTTTAAATTCCATATTATCTAATCTTCCCAGAAGAATCTCAAAGATGTTATTGTTTAAGTCACGTAGTTCTTCTGAATAATCTTTTCTTTGTAAACAGTTAGCAATCCAAACTCTGGATTTTTCCATTTAATGTTCTAGGGAAGCTCATTTTTAAGATCGTTTTTAATCAGCATATCTGTCACCTTCTTTTTTAACCTTTATTTTGCCATTACTTTCTGGTACTGCTAGTTATTTGACTTGAGACTTTAAAATGCTATTCATTTTCTTCTTCAACACTGCAATTTCCTCTTTACTAAGATTTGTGTTTCCTTCACATTTCTTCTAGGATGGAAAATTGGCAGTTGTTTTTCTAAAAGCTGTAATTTTTATATTCACCTTTTTCTTCTTTTAATTGGTGTTTTTTTTTTCTTTCTGACAATAGTAGGGGCCTGGTGATGGGTATTATTTATTTTTGGAATCCTATTTCATGATGCTGTTGTGAAATAAATATTCAAAATGAAAATGCTCTTTAAAGTCTTGCCTGGAGTGAACAAAGAGGAAAAAAAAGACCAAAGCGGGGTGAGAGGAGGAGGTTGTAAAGACTGTACTGGAATGTCCTCATCAAATTAGAAGTTAGAAGCAGACAGTAAAAGGGTTCCTTCAAATTTAACTATAATGCTATGTTCAGGTTCCTGTAAATTCAAGTTTATAAAAGTGTCCTGTATTGGTTTTTTTTTTTTTTCTAAAACCAACTTCCATGGAATTTTAATGGCTAAGTTTTGAAAATGGATTACCAGACTTTTTGTTTTTTGTTTTTTGAGATGCCTCTGGGTGTACTCCAACTCCAACCTCTCAGTCAGCAGCTGAACAGATTAACCATTGGCACCACCCAGGGACTGAATTTATTAGTTTCCTAGGCCAGCCATAACGAAAGTATCAAAAATTCAGTGGTTTATAAAAACAAAATTTCAAAAATGTATTATTGCCTCTTAATTCTGGAGGCTAGTAGTTGAAATATGTACTAAGCAGGGTCATTTTTCTCTCCAAAGGGGAAGATACTTTCTTGTATCTCCCAACGTCTTGGTTTGTAGCTGCAGCCTAATTCTATCTTCCCATGACCATCCCTGGGTAGAGTTCAAAGTTAAGTGTTCAAAGGGTTAAGTGTTCAAAGCACCAAAGATGAGTCAGAATTGACTCCAATGCAACAGGATATTTCGTTTGTTTGTTTTGTTTTTGGTCTCTTTCTCTTCTTCCGTGTTACAGGATTGAATGAGAACCCATCCTTCTCCTGTATGAGTTTATGTTAATCTAATTGATTGCATCTTCAAAGACCCTATTCCAAACCAAGTCAGATTCCAAACCAAGTCAGATTCACAGGTAGGAGGGGTTAGGAGCAGAGCATAAACATTTTTGGAATACACAGTTCACTGTAACATGCTCCCAAACCAGCCCACCAAAGCTAAGTAGCAAAATGTTTCCTTCAACATTGAAATGATATACTTTCTTGAATGTATCAAGCTGCCAGTCTTTCAGCTAGCCAATGAACACTTTACTTTTATGATTAAAACTTCTTTTCAGTAAGCAACTAAGTCACATTTTTTTGTCTTGTATTTGTTTTCCTTTCTGTAGACTACTGTGAAACTTTTGATGTAATCAAATCAATAATTGTTGACTTTTTTGGAATGCTTTGTTGTTAGATATATCTCCTGCAAGAAACTTAAAATAGTGCCATTAAGAAGGGTGTCCTTCTAGAGATTTTTTTTTTTTTTAAGTTTTTATTGTGAATTGAGTAAAAGTTTACAGGGCAAATCATCAGTTTTAGATTCAAGAAATCATATACTTTGTTTCACAGCAATGATTATAATCCCCTCCATGTGGCATCAGTTAACATTATATCTCTCTTCATTTTAGCTTTTTTTTTTGAAACACTCAGGCATATATAATAATTTACACCCCCAAAGACACATTCTGCAACTCTGACTCCTGTCTGCCAGCTCTCAGTCCCTCTTTTTCCATGAATCTAGAGTCCTTAACTGCTCCCTCTTTCCATGTCCTCATCTCTGCCTCCATCTCTGGTGTCTGCTTCTTTGGATAAGGTCCCACATTCTGCTTGTGCTCTTCTCCCTTGATGGTCCTAGGGTCCTCTGTTTCTGGATTGCAAGGTTAACTACTCCCCCAATTTTGTTACAAAACTTCTACCTTTACAATTATGACAGTCGCAATTAGTCATGATAGCAATTGTTGTTGTTGTTGTTGTTAAGTTCTGTCGAGTCGATTCCGACCCATAGCAACCCTATATAGGGTTTCCAAAGAGCAGCTGGTGAGCTTGAACCACTGACCTTTTAGTTCAAATGACTTTGCTGTCTGACACATTAGACAACAGGATAGCAATTGTTGTTGCTGTTTTTAAGTGCCATCGAGTCGGTTCCCACCCATAGTGACCCTATATAGGGTTTCCGAGGAGTGACTGGTGAGATTGAACCACCGACCTTGTAGTTCAAACGGCTTTATTTTTTATCCCCATCTCTTTTTACCAAACCCATCTAGACAAGATAAAAGCTATTCAGTGGAGATTCTATTTTCCTTCACACACTCTTAAACTAAACTCCCTGTTGAAATCTTGTAAGTCAATCACTTTGTGCCTTTATCGCCCCCTCATGTTAGGTAACCAATGTCTAAGTTGCTTGTCCTTATCTACCCTGTGTACAGAGAGGATAGCATTGAAACTTGATGTGAAGATTCTTTCCCTTTCTGCTGGTATTTTGAGCTACTACCTCCTTGAATATAGGTCAAGTTCCTCAAATTGTAGCAATTTACCCTCATTTCCTTTATTAAAAATTGTTTTCTTTTTTATTTTCCTCTAGTTGAGTTCTGATTATGAAGCCATTGAGGCTAGGTCAGATGGGTAAGATCTGTAAGTTTGGGTGTTCTTGTGTGTCTCCCCTCCCTTTATATCAGCTGGATGCTTCACGCTCAGCTCTAGTCCTCTGTGACTATGTCCTTGTCCATGGGATCAGGTGTCCCCAGGTCTTACCACTCTTGGGACCAACCGTCCCTTCCTCTTCTCTCTATCATTTCCAGGTCAAAGGGAGTCGATGGAACATGGCTGAACTCAGCCCAATTCTTCATTGCTACCTTTCTCCCTCTTCCACTCACCAGTAAAACAATGTGGTCTCCGGCAAGCTTACATGCCTGTTTGTGTGTTCCCTTTGAGTTTCAGTCCTAGAGGGGTTTCCTAGAGATGTTTTGTAAATATAAAGCAGTATAAGAAAATAAATCATATGGGATTTCAAACCTAAAATCATTCTTTTATTTTAATTTGATCAAAGAAAGTGGGCTAGGGAATTAGATTTAGGTATTATTATATTCAATCCAGAGTCTTGGTATGGCACTGTGGATTTATGTACTGGACTGCAAAGTCCATTTGAACTGCAAAGTCAGTGGTTCAAGCTCACCAGCTGTTCTTGGGAAATCCTATACAGTGTTGCTATGCATTGGAACCGAGTCGATGGCACAAATATTTAATCCAAGGAGTTCTGGTAGCATAGTGGGTTACAAGTTGGGCTGCTAACTGCAAGTTCAGCAATTCCAGTCTCCTGGGTGTTCCATGGAAGAAAGATGAGGCTTTCTGCTCCCATAAAGTAATCCTATACAGGGTGGCTATGGTGGCACATGCTATGGATATGACTACAGCACAGACCACCACAACCATATTCAATCAACAAATCTCAGTTCACTGAACACATTTCAGGAATTCTTGCTTTCTTTTCACTTTTTATTGTGATTTGAGTGAAGGTGCGCAGAGCCAAGTGGGTTTTCCATTCAACAATTCATACGCATGTATTTTCATGACATTGATGGTAGTACCCTGACTAGACCTACCCGTCCTACTTCCTTTTTGTGTTGAAATTTACATTCTTCCTTCTTTCCTGCTTTCTAAGCCTTAGCCCTAGGCAGATGCTGCTCTTTTGATTTTATATGGTTGATTGTTCTAAGGAGTGCTTACCTCCCTGTCGGGCTGTCTCTTGTTTGGCTGTAAGGTGAGCCATGGGGGTGACTTCAGTTCTAGCCCTAAAGAGTAATCAAAGATCACAGTATTGAGATTCCACCAGTCTCTGTCAGAAAGTTTAGGAATTATTTCAGTCTTGACAAGCATTATGCTCGTGTGTTATTTTTCTAATTTTTCACAAACTAAAGTAGAGTGAGGCTTTCTGCTCCTGTAAAGATTCACAGCCTCAGAAACCCTGTGCAGGGTCACTATGAGTCGGAACCAACTCCATGGTACTTAACAACAACAACAAAAGTAGAAATAAAGCATGTTATATATGCCTCAAAAATTCACTATAAAATCTGGTAGGTTTCTCTGTATACAATCACAAACATTTGATATTTGAATCTGTCACCATTTTTCAAACACCCTCCACACCTAGATTTCAGACTATAAACCTCTGGCAATGTTAAGTAAAAAATCATCTAAGTATTGGTTTTCCTGCTTTAATATTTTAATTAATAAAGCTGTGTTATTTGTAGCATGAGAGTCTAATCAATAGGACATACTTCAATGAGATTACGATAATTAGAGGGAATCACTTACAGTAGGCCCAACATTAATTTTCATAATGTAATAAATTAAGTTAATAATAGAATATATGTACAGAAGATTAGATTGTAGAATGTTTTCACACGATGCTTTCAAATGAAATCTTTTTTTAAAAATTATTTACTTGTCAATTTATTGTAAAACTTAATTTTAACTTAATATTTTTATGTTCTGGGACAAACATTTCATGTATGTTGTTTTTTTTTAAGTGCTGTTGAGTCGGTTAGCTGGTATTTATTAAGCAAGTTCTATGTTCAAGAGTCCTGAGCAAGGTGTTTTCAAATAGTTCACTAAAAACATTGTGTCAGTTTCCAGGTCAGGACTTGGCCATGAGGAAGCACTGCAAGGCAAAACTCTTGGGGAATAACCACATTACCAAAAACCACTTCTTGCACTGAAAGAGCCTAACTAGAAACCCTATCCAGGATCGCTATGAGTCACAACTGAATCGATGGTATTTAACAATAACATAGAGATGGATCCTTAGAAAGTATGAGTGTTGTTTTGTTAGTTGCCATCTGATCAATTGCAACTCATGGTAAATCCATGTGTTTCAATCTAGGAATTGCACTCAGTAGAATTTTCCAGGCTGTGAACTTTTTTTT
>NW_006408535.1:15362101-15368748 GCF_000296735.1 Chrysochloris asiatica | reverse complement strand
GTGTGTGATATTTAACTATGTTGTGTGTTCTTGTGGTCTTTCATTCTCATATCATCTGTGAAAATGTCTTCATTTATTCATTCTACTGTTGGCAGAGAAGTTTCCAGTTAGGAGCTCGTGAAACAAGTGTTGTTATAGATATTCGTGTGCATGATTTCTGATTAATATATGTGTATATTTCTGCTGGATATTTATCTTCAAGAGGAAATGCTGGGTTATAGGGTAGCATGTATTTAGATTTCTTAGACAGCACCAATTTTCCTATAGGGTTTTTAACCAGTATAAGCCTATCAGCAACAATTGAGAATTGATCCACATAGCTTCCAGCTTGCGTTTTTTTCTGTCTTGCATTTTAGCTATATCAGAGCATGTATGGTAGTATTACTTTGTGGTTTAGTTTGCATTTTCTTATGACCATAGTGATAAACTTAAAATATATTTTCACAGTCCTCAAATCCTCACAATAACTTGTATTGGTGAGAAAACTTGGCTTTGGTGTACTGTGACTTACACAAACTCACTCAGTTTGAAATGTGGTAAAGTAGGATTAGAAATAGGTTTTCCTCATTAACTAGATATATATTTGATAATATAATTTTGGACTCAGAGTGAGTATTGAGATTATCTGAACCAAAAGTTCCTATAGATAAAGAATTTGAGGCCCAAAGAGTTTGTTGTGTTTCTTATGTCAGACATTGAATTCAATTTCCTTTTATTTTGTCTGATGGTATATACTAACCTACAGCTGTGAACTCTAGTCTAGGTTACAGACTTTCACAGTGTGTCTATTCCTTAGCAGTGAAATGACAGCTATATGAGTTCAAAACTGTTTTCCTGTGTGTTTTTAGGTACCCAGAAGAAAATTATGTTAATAATTGTAACTTTCTGAAGTTCACAACTGACTCAGACTTGCGTTTTCTTCAGATGTATGCTCTCCTTCTGTGTTGTGAATGCCAGTTTAGTCAGGATCAACAGCCAGGATGCCATCCTTGATTTTTTACTTATATTCCAAAGATCTATTGGATAGTTCGGCCTGGATACATACCCAAACCCTGAACCCACTGCCTTCAAGTCAATTCCGACTATAGTGACCCTATAGGACAGACTAGAACTGGTCCATGGAGTTTCCAAGCATGTAAAACATCACAGAAACAGACAGCCACATCTTTCTCCACTGGAAGGCGTGGTGGGTCCCACCCTCTGACCTTTCTGTTATCTCGATCGTACCTTGCTATGCTACCAGACCTCCTTGGATAACCCACAGTCTCCTCAATTAAACATAGCCCAAACTCAACCTGTCCCTCCCTTCCACATCACCACTTCTCATCCGTAAGCCTACTTGCAAACTTGTTCCTCTTCCCATTTTTATACCTTAGTTAATATCACTTCCTCTACTCTGGTATAGTCTCCATTCTTGTCTCCTTTACTCCATTGCTATGATCTCAATTCAAGCACTTATCACCACTCCACTTTCTATTAGAATCTTTTCCTCAAAGGGTCCTTAGCTCCAGTTTCTCTGCACATTTAGTCTGTCTGCCACATTCTCACAGTCATGGTAGCACAGTGATTTGGTGCTCTGATGCTAAACTGCAAGGTTAGAGGTTTGAACCCACCAGCTGTTTCATGAGAGAAAGATTTAGCAACATGCTTCCGTAAGGATTACAGTCTCAGAAACCCTATGGGGAAGTCCTGTGTTCTGTATGGTCCCTATGAGTGGAAATTGACTTGACAGAACACAACTACAACAGTAAAAATGTGTCATGATAGGATCATGGCACAGTCTTGCTAAAACAAAACAGTACATGCCTTTGATGGTTCCCCATGGACAATGAGAAAAAATCAAAATTCAAGGTCCTTAATATCTGACTCCTCTCTGGTGGTGCTGTAGAATAAGCACTGGACTGTTAACTGCAAAGTCTACAGTTCAAACCCACCAGCCACTCTGAGGTAGCATAAGAAAAATGCAGCTTTTTGCTCCTGTCAAGACTGAAACCCTTTACATGGTCACTGTGAGTCAGAATCAACTCAATGGCAGTGGCTTGGGTTGTGTTTGCCTCACTTAAAACCCCAAGTCTAATTTCCTGTTACTCATTTTAGTTTGTTACTTTATATCGTACCATGGCCCATGACTGCTTTCTAACCACGTTCCACTCCCTGAATGAAACATATGTGCTTCCATGTACCTACTAGAAACTATTGACCTGGAATGCCCTTTTCTTGAACACCTGTTAAATTTCTACTGATTTTCTCTTCCATAAACTCTTCTATTACTTACCCTTTTACTCATCAAGGATAGGACCTGGGTCCATGCATCTTCATATTCTCTTTACCAAACATAGATGCCCAGTGAATATTTCCTTAATTCATTTGTCTAAATAAGTATATTGAATCAGAGGAGCAAAAAAAAAAAATAATAATAATAAGGCTTTCCTTAGTAGTGAAATACCAAGAGGTTGTTTTTTGTTTTTCCTTTCCTATTCATATGCTCAAGTTCTGTTTCTTGTCTTGTCTTGTCATTAATATATTTTATTAGATATTTTAAATGAAAGCACTTTGGAATACCCTTTGTTGTTGTTGTTGTTGTTGTTAGGTGCCATTGGTTCGGTACTGATTCATAGCAACCCTACGCACAGCAGAACAAGACACTGCCCAATCCTCATTGGCCAACCTCATTACTGTTGCTAGGTACCATCTATTTATAATGGTTGTTGTTGTTGTTAAGTGCCTTGAGTCAGTTCTGACCCATACGGGTCCTGTATATGAAGTGGCTGGTGAGTTTCAACTATCAACCTTGCAGTCCAGTGAACTCCTTGAGTGTGTGCACTAGAATGTACCTCTTTACTTTCCCCCTTCAAATATGGTCACTCATTTCTGTACCCATTTTGCATAGTGTCGAACCGTTTAAAAAAAGTGAATTATATAATTGTGTATAATTGAAATGTATGAGTGATCAGAATCATACTTTTAGAAAAATATGAAAAATACCCCCAAAATCAGATTTACAAAAATAAATAAATAACTGTTTTAATTAAAGTAATTTAAAAAATATAATGCCTCAGTAAAACAATTGAAACCTTGCAAATAAATCTTTGAAATATAAGGCCCCAAGTGGTTTATAAGCCCTTTTCTAGAAAACAAAATACTATAGAAGAATCAATTACTCATAAATGTATAAATTCTTCATCTTTTCCTTAAGGTATTTTATGTAGACACACAAATCACTCAAAAACTTAGCTTTTAATTTCAGTAACCTTTAAAATCTAAGAATGTTAACTTTTTTGATACAAAATGCTATTTTATAAGAAAGCATTATAAAAATAAGGCAGTAGCAATCTCAAGACAGAATAATCTCCCTCCAATTCTTTGTAATAATTAAATAAATAACAGTGAGCTAGAAAAAAAGTTAATTTTCATTTTCAAAAATGGTTTTCCTCTTACAATATTCCCAATTTTACAAATTCATTAAAGAACAGAAATGCAGTGAATAAAGGAAAGAACACTTTCAAGCAAATCACAAAAAGACAAATTAATAAGGATTAAACATTGTTCACACTTTATTCAAAAAGTCTCTATATGCTTTTATTTTGTCCTAACTTAAGTAATGCTAAATTATAGTATGAAGCTCACGTTAGTAAGTACTCATCAGTAGCAATATTATCCAAGATTAATGGCATTCAATGCTAAATTGGAATTAGCTGATTGCTATTGACCCATTAATAACCTACAATGATATGACCTTCCTTACTAGAAGTGCAGAGGATTTCAAAGATGTACGGCTGAAGATCAAAAACTTAAGCCTTCAGTAGGGGTTGCACCTCAATGTAAAGAAAACAAAAGTCCTCACCACTGGACCAATAAATAATATCATGATAAAGAGAGTAAAGATTGAAGTTGTTGAGGACTTCATTTTGCTTGGACCCATCATCAACACTCATGGAAGCAGCTGTCAATAAATCAAATGATGTATTTCACTATGCAAACCTGTTGCACAAGATCTTTTTAAAGTATTGAAGAGCACAGATGGCAATTTGAGAACTAAGGTTCTCCTGACCCAATGCGTAATATTTTCAATAGTCTCATATACATGGGAAAGTTGGCCAATGGAATAAAGAAGACCTTAGAAGAACTGATGCATTTGAGTTATTGTGTTGGAGAAAAATATTAAGAGTACCATAGTCTGTCAGAAGAACAAACAAATCTGTCTTAGAAGGACTACAGCAGGAACGTTCCTTAGAAGCCAAGATGGTCAGACTTCATCTCTCATACTTTGGACGTACTATCAGGAAGGACAAGTCCCTGGGAAAGGACATCATGCTAGGTTAAGTGGAAGCTCAGTGGAAAAACTGGAAGGCTCCCAATGAGACGGGTTAGCGCAATGGCAGCAGCAATGAGCTCAATCTTAACAATGATTGAGGATGGTGCAGGATCGGGCAGTGTTTCATCCTATTGTGCATTAGGTCACTATGAGTCAGAATCGATTCTAAGACACCTAACAGCAAAAACAGGGGTCCTGATATGGTGGTGTAGGATAAGCACAGGACTGCTAATCCTAAGGTAGACAGTTCATCCCCACCAGCCACTCCTCAGAAAACCTAGACAGTCAAGTCAGAACAGATTTGACAAGCTTTAACAATAGTTGTTTATATATTATTTTTTGTGTTTCTGTGACATAGGGTGTTACATGAAAAACATTGTGTCCTAGAAAAGTAAAGACAAATGTGATTTGTCCCCAAGGATTCTGTGACCTTTGAGAGATCACTTAGTCTCCACTCATTCTCTTTTAAAGGGAATGAAGAGGTTGTGTAAGAACTTTAAAAATTCTTACATATAAAGGCTGTCCTCTGGGCCCACATTAAAGAAGCTTACTCCTTATCACATATCACTGTTCCAGACTCAGTTCTTTCTCTACCATTTTTATATGGAGACTCTTATAGTAAAAAGTGACTAAATGCCTTTCAAAGAGACACTTTATTGGCCCACGTAACTGAAAAGTCCAGGAGAGGGCCTAGGTCTTGAAGTCTGGTGGAATCTAAGGGATTTAAATGTGTCATCCAATGCACATTCTCACATTCTTTTACTCAGTTTCACTTTCCTTTGACATGGCTTCACTCTCAGGTAAACTGGTGTCACTTGGCAATTCCAGGTGAATCTTATTTTAACAAAAATAATACCAGTGGGCAAAAGGATATTTCCAACTAATGCTTGGAATGACCAGGTCTGATTCATATTCTCTTTCCTGGAACTAATGGGAATGAGTGATGATGGGGCATGGGGGACCACCTCCACTTTAACAGATAGGAGTGGTTTCATAAAGGGAAATGGAGTTACTGTCTCCATAACATTGGCAGTGGATGCTGAAGTGACCAAAGCAACAGACATTCTCACTACCTTGCAATTTGGATCACTTGTTTGACAGTATAACGTCAACTCCTGGACAGCAAGAAACATATTTATTTATTTACTATAAGCATCATTCCAAACATACTATTGTTATTTGAAAAGATGGAAATAAATGTTTGTTAACTAATTAACTGGCAGTAGTGGGAATTTTAAACCTAGATTACCTTTCAAGAAAGAATTTGCCATTCAATTTTGATCAAAGCAATAGTTGACAGTCCGCTGCAGCAATCTAAGTATTCACTAAAGCATTTGAGTAAGGCCATGCTCTTCCTGAGAACCATTGTCAACAATTAAGTGTGGCTAGGTTCTGGGTCCTGGTCATTTCTGCATCATGCAGAACCTCTTATTAGGCAATCTTTGGTTTGGTACTGCGAATTAAGTTGACCAAGACTTTGTCATGTCTTCATTATTATATGAGGCTTTCCTAATTTGCTGACCCCCAACTTTACCAAGCAAGATGCCCTTCTGCAGGGACTGGTCCCTCCTGATAATATGTCCAAAGTATAAGAGACAGAGTCCCACCATCATGGCTTCTAAGAAGCATTTGGACTGTACTTGCAACACAAATTTGTCTGTTCTTCTGGCAGTCCCCTTTCAATATTCTCCTTCAACACCATAATTCAAATATATCAATTCTTCTAAGGTCTTCCTTATTCATTGTCCAACTTTCACTGACACATGAGGCAATTGAAAATGCTATGGCTTGGGTCAGATGCACATTAGTCTTCAAACTGACATCTTTGCTCCTGAACACTTGAAAGAGGTCTTATGCAACAGATTTGCCTAATGCAACACATTATTTGATTTCTTGACTGTTGCTTCCATGAGTATTGTTAGTGGATCCAAGCAAAATGAAGTCCTTAACACTTTAATATTTTCTCTACTTATCATGTTATTTATTGGTTCAGTGATGAAGATTTTTGTTTTCTTTACAATGAGGTGCAACCCATACCGAAGGCTGTGGTTTTTGGTCTTCATCAGTAAGTATTTAAGTCCTATTTGTTTCAGCATGCAAGGTTGTATCATCTGCATATCATAGGTTATTAATGAGTCTTCCTCCAATTCTGATGCCACGTTCTTCTTCATATATCCAGCATCTCAGATTATTTGCTCAGCATTCAGATTGAATAAGTATGGTGAAAGAATACAACCCTGGAACACACCTTTCCTGATTTTAAACCAT
Organism: Chrysochloris asiatica; assembly: GCF_000296735.1. Lineage (NCBI taxonomy): Eukaryota > Metazoa > Chordata > Mammalia > Afrosoricida > Chrysochloridae > Chrysochloris > Chrysochloris asiatica. Next base: position 15,362,165 of record NW_006408535.1, on the reverse strand, counting down.
TCATTAACCCCGTGTTCTGTTCAAACAACTGACTCTTAGTCTATGTACAGGTTCCTCATAAGTA
>NW_006408535.1:15361380-15362001 GCF_000296735.1 Chrysochloris asiatica | reverse complement strand
CCATAGGTGTAGGTCAAGTCCATCAAATTGTATCAGATTATTCTTTTTTCCCCCTCTTCTTTCTTCTTCTGGTTGAGATCTGATCATCCAGCCATTGAAGCCAGGTCAAGTGGGTATTATCTGCAAGTGTGGGTGTTCTTATGCATGTGCTCTCTCTTCTTATCAGCTGGATGCTTCACTCTCACTCTAGTCCTCTGTGGCTGTGTCACTGACTCTGGGCCCAAGAGTCCCCTGGACTTGCCACACTGCTGGTCACTCAGGTCTCTATCCAGGTTCACAGGAGTCTATTGAGCATTGTAATGCTTCAGGCGGTGAACTTTTGAAAACAAATTTCCAGTCTTGTCTTCCGAGGAACCTCTATGTGAGTTTAAACCACCAACCTTCTGATTAGTATTTGAGGATGTAAATGTTTGTGTCACCTAGAAACAAAATCTTTACACATAAAGAATGCTAGCCATGTGTCAAATACTGGAAGAATTTTTTAAACATTTATTGAAGTATATAGCCTTCAATACAGATTATACCTCAATAAAAAAAGGACACAAAATTTCTCACAACTGGACCAGTAAGCAACACCACAATGCTGTTGTTGTTGTTGTTGTTGTTAGGTGCCATTGATCA
>NW_006408535.1:15356714-15360278 GCF_000296735.1 Chrysochloris asiatica | reverse complement strand
TATGGGTCAAAACCAACTCGACGGCACTTAACAACAACAACAAACATATTTCTGGGATTCTCTTCTTTCAGCCAATGGTATCTCTAGTTCCATTTCTTTTTCTGAATATGATTTAAATTCCTGGCAGTTCCCTGTCAATGTACTTTACCAAAGCAGAGTTGAATCAATTCCCATTCAAATATCTTCAGCAAAATTTTACCCTCATGTGATATCGATATTGTTCGATGATTTCCACATTTTATTGGGTCACCTCTTTTTGAATTGGACACAAATATGAATCTCTTCCAATCAGTTGGCCAGATAGCCGTCTTCAAAATTTCTTGGCATAGATGAGTGAGTGCCTCCAGTGCTGCCTCAGTTTGTTTAAATATTTCAATTTGTAGTCCGTCATTTCCTGGAGTCTTTTTCCCTGCCAATGTCTTCAGTGCAGTGAAGAAAGAAAGACTTCTTCCTTCAGTACCATTGATTCTTGATCATATGCTACCTGTGGATGGTGGAACATTGACCAATTCTTTTTGGTATAGTGACTCTGTGTATGCCTTGCATCTGATTTTGATGCTTTCTACATTGTTCAATATTTTGTCCATGGTAGGTAGGTGGAATGGAAAGAAGAACCACAGAGAAGAGGTAGGGTAACTGTTGTTGCATGGAGGTAATTGCAATCAATGAGATGAAATAATGTGTATGATTTGTGGAATGTAAAACTGATGATTTATTTGTAATTATTTACTGAATTCACAATAAAAAGTTAATTTTTTTTTCCCCCGTGGAATCCTTCAATATTTCAAATCTAGACTTGAATTTTTTCTTCTGTTATTTCAGCTTGAGAAATGCTGAGCATGCTCTTCCTTTAGATTTTCTAACTGCAGGTCTTTGCACATTTCATTATAACACATGATTTTTTCTTCTCAAGCTGCCCTTTGAAATTTTCTCTTCAGTTCTTTTGGCATCTCTACACTGGAGAGCAAGATCTGAGTCTCTTCTGACATCCATTTTGGTCTTTCCTTTTTCCCTGTCTTTTTAATGACCTTTTGCTTTCTTCCTGTAGTGTCTTCTTGATGTCATACCACAACTCTTCTGATCTTCTGATCAGTCACTAGTGTTTAATACATCAAACCTGTTCTTAAGATGGTCTCTAAACTCAGGTGGGATATGTGCAAAATCGTATTATGGCTCATATGGGTTTATTTTAATTTTGTTTTGCTTAAGCTTGAAATTACATATGAGCGATTGATGGTGTGCTCCACAGTCTGCCCCTGGCCTCATCATGGCTGATGGTATTGGTTTCACCACCATTTCTTTTGCGCAGTTGTAATCAGTTTGATTCCTGTGTATTCCACTTGAAGTCCATGTGTACAATCACTTTTTATATTGTTTTAAAAAGATACTTGCAATGAATAAGTCATTGGTCTTTCCAAATTCTATCATGGGGTCTACAATATCTCTATCACCAAGGACATATTTTCCAACTACTGATCCTTCTTCTTTGTTTCCAATCATATTTCAATCACCAGCAATTATCAGTACATAAGGAGCTCTGGTAGCGTAGCAGTTACAAATCGGGCTGCAAACTGCAAGGTCAGCAGTTCGAAACTACAGGCTGTTCCATGAGAGAAAGATGAGGCATTCTGCTCCCATAAAGATAGATAGCCTCGGAAACCCTGTACAGGGGCGCTATGAGTTGGAACTGACTCCATGGCACATAACAACAACATTGATTGCATGTTTGATCAATTTAAGACTGAAAAAGTTTGTAGAATTCTTATCACTGGCTTTAGGTTATTTGTATAATAGTGGTATTAACTGGTCTTCTTTGTTGTTTTTATTGTTGTTAACTGTTGTGAAATCAGTTCTGATTTATAATGACCCTGTGTAGGGTATCCTGAGGAGCAGCTGGTGAGTGAGAACCAGCAACCTTGAGGTTCAAACCAACCTTACAGTTCAGTGCTTATCCTCCAGTGCCACACCAGTCTTCCCTGTAGGCGTATGGCTATTAGCTTATCACAGATAGCATCGTACTTCAAGATGGGTCTTGAAATTTTTATTTATTTATTATTATTTTTTATGATGAATACGCTACACCATTCCTCTTGAATTTATCATTCTGGCATAGTAATCCCTAGGATTGTTAGTTTCAAAAGGGCCTATACCAGTCCATTTTAACTCATTAATGTCTAGAGTAGCATTATTTTTTTCTTAATAAATTTAGTCACAGAAAGTAAGACTGCAGAGGGACTGGGAACTGAACACAGGCAGCGGTCTAGTGATTTCTGTACCTGGGGTTGGGAGACAAGAAGCCTCCAGGTGGAAGGATAATTCTTAATAAAAAAAAAAATAATGTGACGAGCTACCACCTCCTCCCCTCTCCCCGATTAAAAAGACACTAAAATAGACGTCTGTGAGGTAAATGGGGAGTCTGGGACTTAGGGTGTCAAGGGATTCACAGGTTCTAGGACTTTAAAGGAGTGTCACAGGCACCAGGGTGGCTCCTACATCAGTTGGTAGAACAGCACATCGTCCTCACTGGATGCCACCTGGTTTTCACTGACAGGGGAGACACGACAGTCACTGTAGACATGTCAGCCAGACTGGCACCGGCACAGGGCTGTGTAGTGGCTATAGTGGACAAAGGGCATATAGCTGTTAGATGGGGCTTCCTCCTTTGTCACTGGCAAAATCTCCTAGGCTCAGTCGTTGCAGCGGGATGTCTACACCTACTGCACTTTTCTTGGAGTCACGGGAAGCAGAAAATCGATTCATACTGAGCATGGGGATTCAGGGGAATCTTTGTACTGTCAAATTTTTGGTACTTCGTATTTTCTGCCGACATTGGTCATACACTGGGGCATTCTCCGACTCCAGCTCTTCTTCCTTGGTGAAAAGGATGAAACAATCCCACAAAGACACTTTGTCCCTAGCAAGTCCTTTCTTGAGGATGGGCAGGGACAGGTCACAAAAAACCTCGAAGGTCGTGGAGCGAGCGATCCCTACAGGCCTGGCACTTGAGGCAATTTTTCAACTGGCCCACAAACAGGTCCACAAATAACTGTCCTCTCCCTCTAGGTAACGCTCCCACATTAGGTTGGCTCGGTCAGCATCACTTAGTCAGGTTCTTCTAGCAGAGCCCCTCCTCAGCAGGGTGGTGAGGGGGCTGGGTTGTTGGCCAGGATTGGAGGTGCACAGCGGCCTCATCGGTAGATTTCTAGATGTAGCCGTTTCTTGAGGAGCTTCAGGAATTCTTGGGTATCCTGCTGGCTGTATCCAAAGAACTTCCTTTAGGATGTTTTTCAAAGCAGGGTTGGCTTTGGCAAAGTCCCTTAGTTTCTGTTTATCCTGGAATGTTTTGATTATACTGTCGTATTTGATTGACAGCTTTGCTGGGTAGAGAATTCTTGGGTGGCAGTTTTTTTTTCTTTCAGGGTTTTATATATGTCTCCCCATTGCCTTCTTGCCTGCATGGTTTCTATTGAGAGATCCAAGTTTAATCTGATTTGCTTGCCTTTGTATGTTACATTTCTCTTTTCCCTAGCTGCTTTCAGGATTCTGTTCTTATCTTTGATTTTG
>NW_006408535.1:15331580-15345694 GCF_000296735.1 Chrysochloris asiatica | reverse complement strand
CCCAGTGAGATGAATTGGCAAAGTGGCAGCATCAATGGGCTCAAGCATGGCAACAACAGTGAGGTTGGACCAGGATTGGGCAGTGTTTTGTTCTGCTGTGCATAAGGTCACTATGAGTTGGTACCGACTCAATGGCACCTAACAACAACAACAACATTTACTCTTGTAACTGCCATATTGATAACTAAGATTACGTCTCATTATAACTGGAATTGTGCTGGGCCTAATAATAGAGAGAAACTTCATCCCAAAGTTGCTACAAGAATTAGCCAGTGTAGTATTAGCACGGTATATACTAGCTAGTATAAACTAACATACATTTATGTCTGATTTTCATTTGCATTCTTCAAACTGATATCTTTGCTCTTGAACACTTTAAAAAGATTTTGAGCAGTGGATCTGCCTAATTCAATACATCATTTATTTCCTTGACTATTGCTTCCATGAGTATTGATAGTGGATCCAGTCAAAATGAAGACTTTGACAACTTCAATCATTTCTCCATTATCATTGATGTTATTTATTGGTCTAATTGTGAGAGTTTTTGTTTTCTTTATATTGAGGTGCAATCCACATGTAAGGCTGTAGTCTTTAATAATAATCAGTAAATATTTTAAGTCCTCTTCACTTCCAGCTAGCAAGGTTATATCATCTGCATGTTGCAAGGTGTTAATGATTCTTCTTCCAATCTTATGTTCTTCATATAAATCAGCTTCTTGGATTATTTGCTTAGCATACAGATTGAATGAGTGTGGTGAAAGAATGTAACTCTGGCTTGAACCTTTCCTGGTTTTAAACCAGTTTCCCCTGTTCCATGTGAATGACTGCCTCTTTGTCGATGTATAAATTCTTCATGAGTATAAATTAAGTGTTTTGTAATACCCATTCTTCACAATGTTTTTCATAGCTTGTCATGATCCAAACAGTTGAAATCCTTTGCATAGTCAGTAATGCACAGGTAAACATCGTTCTGGTATTCTCTGCTTTCAGCCGAGATCCATTTGACATTAGCAATGATATCTCTAGTTCCATGTCCTCTTCTGAAACTAGCTCAAGTTTCTGGTCTGTCGATGTACTGTTGCAATTATTTTTAAATTATGTTCAGCAAAATTTTACTTGTGTGTGATAGTAATGATATTGTTCCCACATTCTGTTGGGCCACCTCTTTTTGGGATGACCACAAATATTCTTCTCTTTTAGTCAGTTGGCCAAGTAGCTGTATTCAAATTTCTTGGCATGGATTAGTGGGCACTTTTAGTGTAGCATCAGTTTGTTGAAAGAGTTCAGTTTGTATTTCATCAATTCCTGGAGGCTTGGTTTTCACTAATGCTTTCATTACCACTTGGACTACTTTTTTCAGTACCATTGGGTCTTGATCATATGCGACCTCTTGAAATGGTTGAACATCAGCCATTTCTTTTTGGTAGGGGAACTGTGTATTCCTTTCATCTTCTTTTGATGCTTTTTGCATGATTCTATATTTTGTCCATGGGATCCTCCAATGTTGCAAGTCTATGCTTGAATTTCTTTTTTTTTTTTTTCAGTTCTCTCATTTTGAGAAATGCTGAGCGTGTCCTTGCCTTTTGGTTTTCTAACTGCTGGTCTTTGTATATTTTATTATAATACTTGATTCCCCATTCAAATAAATCAATAACACCCAAAACTTGGCTTCAGTGACTTCCACTCTAGCCTCACTGCATGAAACAAGAGTGCAAGAAGCGCTTTATAATGAACAGGATGAGTGTTAATCTTCAAGAGCCCTTTTACTACTTTTTACATTTGAATGAAAATAAAATCCTGCCCTTTTTGCTTCCTTTCAGTTATATTTTGCAACAGACTGAATACCTTGTAAGAAGGATGTCCATTACAGAGGAAGACAAGTCTACCTTTAGGAAATATGTGCTACTTTGAATGTTAAGCATATTTATTTGCATCCTTATGCCATGTGCATCCCATGTTATTCTGAAATTAAATACTCCAAATACTGTGAATATTTAATTCATTGCTATTTTTTTCTTTTCTTTCATTAGTATATCTGTAAGAAATTTGAAGACATTTTCTTTCACCGACATTATTAACACTGATTTTGAGGGGGATCTAGTTTCCTTTTTTTCTTATCCTCTTATTTTTTTCCTCTAGTTTTCATCTCTTCCATTGCTTTCATTAAGTTATCATTGAGTTCAGAAGGCTGAGAGAATTTCCGTTTTTTAAAAAGAAAGCTTGCCTACCAGCCAGTTTTATATTTTTCCCCAAGCACTCAACAGTCTAATCTTTTTCCCATTTAAAATGAGAATGAGTTTAGCAAGAAATTGACTTGATGTTAGGACAGGAGCTTCGGGAAGCTCTAATCTCAGTGACAGCTTTAACAAACCAATCCCACTCTCTGGCCTTCTACATATTGAACAGGACCTGTTCCTTCTGGCCCTCCAGGTAGGAAAGTTAGTCTCTAAAGCACGTTTATGGAGGCTCTATAGTCACTCTTTTGATTTGCTCTTCTACACTTTATGGATCCTGGGTGGTTGCAATATATTTCCTATCATTTAGAAGCAGAAGTTAGAAAGGGAAGAAGATTTTCATTGTCTTTAAAATGTTTGCTATTTTTTGCTCTCACCGAAGCTCTCAAATTGATGATATTCAGACATTTCTTAAAATTTATATTTCTAGAGGAATGTCTTGTTGTGTACATTCTCTTTACATAGGAAGAAACCACTGATAAAAACTTATTTACAATATTGCTTATTATTCTTGTTAAGACCCATCAAGTTGGTTCTGACTCATAGCAAAGATTGGGTGATAAGTTTGAACCACTGACTTTTGGGTTAGCAGTCCAGTGTTAATCCTACAGTGCCATACAAGGACTCCACTATATTTTCATAGGTAAAATTAAAAATGAGGATATTATAATAAACCAAGATCGCTGGCAACAAAGTACTTTCCAAGTGAAATGTATTGTTCCACTCTTCAAAATCAAATTAAATAAGATGTGAAAAGTTAATATATATGTTTCACTCATGTATAATAAATTATAATTCTCAATCCTTCTCAATGCCTGTAGTTTTCTGTGCTGATAAGCACAAAATCGCCATTTGAGAAGGAGTTATTTCTCAAACAAAAAAAATAGAATTAAAATAGAGTTGTCAGTGTCTTAGCTTTGCACAAAGGTGCATAGATGCTTCTCTGTTAACACACTGTTTCTTAACTCCATTGAGGTACAAACACTGGAATTGACTAAATAGATAAATCAGCTAATAAACTTCTTCTAGATATTCTATTAAGAATACATCTAATAATTCGGCTATGAGTGTTGGACAAGATTGTTTAAATTCCATATTAAACGAGTAATTATTCAGTAGTTTATGGTCTCTTTGAGCTATGCCTTTAATTATCTCTGGAGGACACACACAGTAACTCTCAGCTACTAGGCAAAAAGTTGGTGGTTTGAACCCAAACCCAGAGGCACTTCAGAAAACAGGCATAGTGATCTACTTCCTGAAAACCTTGAAAATCCTATGCAGTAGTTCTACTCTGCACACGTGGGGTTGTCAGTAGTCGGAATGGACTCAATGGAAACTAACAGCAGTAACTTTAAAAGGTTGACACATTCTCCTATTTGGTCCGTTTCGTGAGCAGCTGTCCAGGGTGCTTAAAATAAAATTAATTACTGTAAATATTTAAATTACAGATTTTTTTTTTTTTTTCCTTTTCCTTTGCATTGTGGGTTTTGGGAAAGTGAAAATACGCTTCATAATATCTCAGTTTCCTTTTCCTTTCTCAAGAGTTTGAAATTCTCCTAGGTGAAAATAGTGATTAATTTATTTAAAAACCTAAATTGTTGAATATAGGATTAATTTCATCTTTAAACTTTCACTCAAACCCAAATAAAAATAAAACAAAATAATCTGTGGTTGCCTGTGGACGGTATGTTTAAAAGATTTCACAACACTTTAAAGATAGCATTGTGATATGTTTTGCTTATTGTGTAGTGGTTGTCAAGAATGGTGCCTGGCCCAGTTTCATCAGCAGCATGTAAGAAATTGTTAGAAATGCAAATTATCAGCCTTACCCTAGGATATGCTGTAGGTGTAGGCCCCAGAATCCTGTGGTTTTATATGCCCTTCTTATAATACTAATGAACATTAAAGTTTGAGAATCACTCCTCTAGGTGAAGGGACATATAGTTTAATAAAAACAGAATGATTGGCTCAACATGGAGCTTAATAAAAACTATTTGTTTGGTTTGCTGTGTGATTAGGTTTATAGCATATCCTATCCTATTGAAAACGAAAAATTCAAGTTAAAAACTCATCTAGCTTATGAAAATGAAAAGACAAGCCATAGACTAGGAGAAAATCTTTGCAAAACACATATCTGATAAAGGAATTGTAGCCAAGATATGTAAAGAACTGTTAAACTCCAAAATAAGAAAATAAATGAACAAGAACAACAGAAGAGCCAAGCTTACTGTCTTCAAGCTGATTCCAATTCATAAAAACCCTGGGTAGCATTTCCAAGACTGAAGATCTTGGAACTGCAGAAACTATCACTTTTCTCCCATAAGAAGATAAACAATTTGGTTTAAAAAGTGGGCAAAAGATTTAAACAGTCACCTCACCAAAGAAGGCGTGCAGATGGCAAATAAGCTTATGAAAGTGATCAGCATCATCTGTCATTAGGAAATTACAAATCAAAACAGTAATGAAATGCTATTACACACCCTTTTGTGGTGGTGGTGGTGGTTTTTTTCTGTCTAGTCAGTTCTGACTCATAGCAACCCTGTATAGGGTTTCTGAGGCTGTAAAGCTTTGTTGTTGGTAAGTGGCATTGAGCCAGTTCTGACTCATAATGACTCTGTGTAGGGTTTCCAAGTAGCAGCTGGTGGATTTGAACTGCTGACCTTGTGGTTTGCAATCCAGTGCTGATCCTACAGTGCCACACCAGTCTCATCTTTCTCCTACAGCTTGGTTGATAGATCAGAACTGCAGTCCAACTTGTAACCTACTATACTTCCAGGATTCCTTATACACTTACTAGAATGGCTAAAATCCAAAACACAGACACCACCAAATGTTGGTGAGGATGTGGAACAACACGAACTAGCATTCACTGTTGATGGGAAAGCAAAACAGTACAGCCACTTTGGAAGAAAATCTGGCAGTTTCTAACAAAGCTAAACGTAGGCTTACCAAACAATCCAATAATTATTTATTTACCTGGTTATTTACCAAAATGAATTGAAAACTTACGTCCATACAAAACCTGCACATGAATGTTTATAGCAGCTTTACTTATAATTGCCAAAACTTGGAAACAACCAGGATACCCTTCCATGGATGAATGAATAAACAAACTGTGACACATCCATACAATAGAATACTGTTGTTATTGTTAGTTTCCAGCAAGTATGTTGTTGTTGTTAATTGCCATCAAGTCTATTCAGTGATAAAAAAAAAAAAAAGAAATGAGCTGTCAGGCTATTAAAAGATATTTTAAAAAGTTAAATACATACTGCTAAAGTGAAAGAAGCCAGTCTGAAAAAGCTATAAAGTGTATGATTTCAACTATATGACATTCTAGAAAAAGCAAAACCATAAAACATCTAAAATGCCCAGCATTAAAAACAAAACATTTATTATTTCAGTATACTCAAAACCAACAAAACCAATTTATCTAGTATGATTGTCTTTGTTTGAGGAAAAACAAAATAGTTCAATGAAGAGTCCAAACAATTAACCGCTCTTTAAACCAGCTTCTTATTATTTTTGTTTGGTCCCATTGAGTCAGTTCTGACTCATAGCTATCCTATACACAACACAACACAATCAAACACCATCCTCACAATTGTTCTTATGCTTTAGCCCATTGTTGCTGCCACGGTGTAGTTTTGTTTTATGGTGGGGGTGGGCTGGGGAGGTATCATCCTCTCTTTTGCTGACCCTCCACTTTACCAAGCATGATGTCCTTCTCCAGGGACTGGTCCCTCCTGACAACATGTCCTAAGTATGAGAGATGAAGTCCCTTAATGCAGCATAATCTAATAAAAACATTGAAGACTTCAAAGTAAAACATTTCTTATCTTTTCCCATAATATATAGCACTCACGTTCTATTGTTTTATCTTATTCTAAATTGTATGTACAGTTTTATTTTTTCTCCACAATGATTACCAAAGTAAAGCAAAAATTAGATCCAATGAAACCTTGTAGCTTCCTCTCTCCTACCTGTCATTGGCAGCTCCTAAAGATTTATAACTGTGGAAACCCTATACCGGGTCACTATGAGTTGGAACTGACTCCATGACAGTTAACAACAACAACAACAAATAGTAAAAAATCAAAGCCAGACGATTTAACTCCAAGTAAATGGAAATGAATTTCCAAAGAATAGACACATTTTTATCATATGAGCAAAAGACACATTTGTACAATATTAACACAGATGAAGATGTAAATATGTAATTGTGATATTGTTATATACCATCCAGTCAGTTCCAGCTCATCATAACCTTGTGTAGGATTTCCATGAGTGGCTGGTGGATTTGAATTGCTGACCTTGCGGTTAGCAGTCCAGTGCTTATTCTGCAGCACCATACCATATACATATATTCAGGGTTAAATCATTATGCAATATGATTTCACATCTCCACACATGTTACTGTGTAGAATTGGGGGAGGTTGGTAAAACGAGAAAGTACAAAATTTATTGCTATCTGGAATCCTTTTGGTTGGGCAAGTGCCAATGCAACTTTCAAAATATTTCAAAACAGCTGCCAGCATGTAAAGAGTGAAACTGGAATAGAGTCATAAAGTCTGAAGAACTAATGGGAGAATACACTTGTTTTTGCTTAAGGTCTTTAATGAAGACAGAGATAAGCAGATCCAATAAGGAATCTGCCTCTCATACATGCAAACCAACTTTCTCAAACTACACTTGTAGTTTGTGGGCAAAAGATTTAAACAGTCATCTCACCAAAGAAGGCGTGCAGATGGCAAATAAGCTTATGAAAGGGATCAGCATCATCTGTCAGTAGGAAATTACAAATCAAAACAGTAATGAAATGCTATTACACACCCTTTTGCGGTGGTGGTGGTGGTGGTGGTGGTGGTGGTGGTGGTGTTTCTGTCCAGTCAATTCTGACTCTTGTAAGGACAATGTACAGAAATAAGACTTATTGTATGTATTATAAAGTAACCTGTATTTGTCTCTTTTGTACATTCTTTAGGTTCTGTTTTAGAAAGAGAACTTCTGAAAGACAGGAACCATGTTGATTCTCTTAAACATGGATCATAGAAAGCTGGGAACTTCGAAGTTGAATGTGCTCATTAAACTCTATTTTAATAGTATAAAGTATAATTGAAGCAGCTTCAGCTTATCTAGTTTTAAATATTTAACAAAAGGTCTCATTCTTTCTATTGGGACAATTTTGCCATTAGGACTTCCAAGAAAAAAATGCCGTAGAAAATGGAAGAAAACAGGACACATTTCCAGATCAATTCTGTAAAATAAGTAGTAAATAAAATAAATCTGCTGGCTTCTGCTTACAGAATTGGTATTGAAATAAAGAAGAGTGGTGATAAACTCAGAGTTGATAAAAATAAATCATTGTAGAAGTCTTTAAAAGAGAAAGTGAGTATGTTCTAAAAATTCCACTCTCTTGGCCAAAGAGGCCCTTTTGCCTCACTTGGCATATTGGGATTGTTTGTGGATCAAAGGACTGTAGTTTAGGAGCTTGTGTTGCCTTGTTGACCCTCTATAGGGTTTCCAAGGAGTGACTGGTGAGCTTGAACTACCGATCTTGTGGTTCAAATTGACCTTGAAGTCCAGTGCTTTAACCCACAGTGCCATATCAGGGCTCCATTTGCATTGCCTTAGTAGAGTCTAAAGACATGTAGAGTCAAGTGGCATTTGCTGGAAGTCTTTCTCAACTGGCCAGCTAGACATCTGGTGGCAGACATAGAACCACCTCACAATGGGTCAATAATTCAGGCAAATGCTATTTTATAGAAAGCCACTGTTTGCATCTTAGTTCATTTTTAGCTTCATTCATCAGCCATTTACTGAGTTTCCTTAGGCAGTCAAAGAAGGAAAACTTTCCCCAGCTCCTAAAACATTTGTGATTATTTTAGAATTGGCATTAACTTCCATTTCATTTAACAAGAAAGGGATGGTGGTGGTGTGGTAAAAGGGGCAGTATTTGAGAATGGGAGCCATGGAGGAAGAGTCCGGACCTCGGTTAGGTCTTCAACTAACTCCTGGGATCCCTCTCCAAAGCCACAGATGCTCATTACAATTCTTTTTCCGTGCAACATGTGGGGGACGAAGCAGTTTCATATCTCCTGGTATTATCTGCCGTCCAAAGCATTTTCTTTGAGAGAAAAATGGAAACGCAGCTGCGCTGTGGGCCTGGCCAGAGAAAGCTGGGGCTCCCTCCCTCGGTCTCCAGGCGGCTGCCGGGCGCGGGAGTCTCCTGCCAGGACTGACTTGGGTTAGAGGCTCTCAGATGTTGTCCCGGGAGGCTCCCGACGCAGCCAGGGTGAGGACGAGCCTTTGTGCAGCTGTACGGTTTCCTGGGAGCCATGAGAGTGACAGGCATTTGGACCCTAGATCGTGTGCAGGGAAGCTTTTTGCTCTTGGCTTTGGCAACTTCTAGCCAATCGGCCCTGCCCTTGTGGGTACTGGCAGCTGGATGCTCCCCAGGCTCAAAGGGTTAAGCAGGTGCCTTTCCCCGAGCTGCGCGATTGGCCAAAGGCAGGGGCGGCGCGGCCACAGTTACCACGCTCCACCGAGCCCAACTTAGGTTCGCGCGAGGGGCACTCGTCCCCAGCCTCAGCGCGCGGAAGAGGGAGGACTGAACAAGAGGGGAAACCACCTACAGCGCTAGCCCAACAGGGAGGAGTGAGGGACGGAACGAAGTGCAAAGGCCAAGTCCCAAGTTCCGCAGGGACTGAACCCTTCGCCCCGCAACTCTGCTGCCGGCTGGTAAACCGGAAGAAAGAGGAAGGAAGTGGGACAACGGGTGGTCCTGGGCAGGGGGTGGTGGTGGTGGTGGTGATGGGGACAGTCACCTCCCACTATCCCCATCCACTTGCCCAAAGAAGAGTCCTCACTTTAAAACGGCGCAATTAAACCACAAGAATTTCTCCCCAACCTCTAAAGAAATACCGGTGTAGCTGAGATATCGGAGGAAATAAACGCACGTGTTTTGTCCTTTTTGTTTCCCTGATGGTTGGAACTGGCGAGTTTGTCTCAGTTGTGGCTGCTAATTTAATCCGTTTCATTCATCCAAAGGGGTGGGTCATCGGGCAAACACTGATTCCTTACCCGGACCTCCAGTCCCCACGTCGCAAGTTTGTCCAGGACCACCCCGCCTGCCCACCAAGAGCGGGGAGAGTCGGTTCTCATAAACGGAACAAACTCTCCATTGCACAAAAGCGCCTTCTCCGTCCCCCGCCCCCACGTCCCCCCAGCCCTGCCTTCGCACACCATCTCTTCTTTTCCCTAAGCATTAAGTTCTTGAGAAGGCCCAACTTGCTCTTGGCAACCCTAGCGCTGCCTGTTGTGCAAAGAACAGAGAGGGGTCCCAGCTGGGAGGGCAGGTTTTGCGCCCCCATTCCTTCACATGCGGACTGGACTCCAGGTTGCTGGAAGCCGCGGGAGGCGCGAGCCTGGATGGTGGTTATTTCTCTAGAGAAAAGAAAGGAGAGAGCGCGCCTCAGTCTTGCACTTGGTGTCGGAAGTGCGGTGTGTGTGTATGTGTGTGTGTGTGTGTGTGTGTGTGTGTGTGGCGAGGGAGGCGGAAAAGAAAGGCACCCTCCGATGTCCGTCATTCCCTTGCACCCGCCAAGTCCTTGCCAAGCCTCCTGGTGCATCCTTCCTCCACCACCCCCTCCCCTTCTTCCCTCCGCCGGGCTCGCGCGGTGCAGCCAGTGAGAGCAACATCCTGGAAAGAGGGGGGGAGCACTATCGTCCCCCAAAAGGGAAAAAAAAGCCCCACCCTGACACGTTTTGCTGTTTGCAAGTCCCTAGCACGCCCCCCGCACCTCCTCCTAACGTTCTCGGCCCCCCTAGTCCGCTGCGCGCACATCAAAGCGCCTCTCCGCCGCGCACTGTGGCCGCGGCTCACTAATGGGATTGCAGGCTGCTGCCTGGCTCTGCTGCTGCCGCTGCCGCTGCTCGCGCTGCTGCTGCCGCCGCCGCCGCCCGAGCCCGAGCCCCAGCCAGCCCAAGTCCAGAGCCGCCGCGCCCGGGGGCCGAAGCCGCGGCGATGATCCGAATCTTCCCGGATTTCAGCGTGCAGGTGACGGCCGCGGCGGCCGGCGGTGCGGCCGCGGGGGTGCCGGCCAGCGCGAGCATGGGAAGGGCCGGCACCGCGGCCAATGGCACCCCGCAGAACGTCCAAGGCATCACCTCCTACCAGCAGCGGTGAGTAGTTCCGCTTGGACTGGGATAGTGCCCCAGACCCGGGGCGCTGCGGTGGGGACTCACTTTCCCTCTTGTTTTGTGCCTTGCAACACACATGCACAAGGCTCACTTTGCCTGCCCCTTGTTCTGCAGATGAGAAAGAAAAAAATTATTCATATTCCGGATCGGAAACACTGTAGTGCACTGGCGAAGTGAAATTATCCTTTTGCCCTCTGCTTTGCCCCAAATTCAGAGTCTCAGTCCCGCTAGCGGAGGAGTTGCAGCGAAGTCTGAGAAGCCGCACTAGGTGCTTTTGCAAAGTTTGGGATCCCGTCCCCTTCCAGCGGAATTTCTCTATGCCTCTGCCCGGTGCGGACCCGCGCTGACGGGCAGCCGGGGGTCAATTGATCACTGGAGGCTGATTGATCATTTGTTTCCAAACAGAATAGGAACGATTTTCACGTGCAACTGCAGACTTGGAATTCTACATAATAGTGTTACCATGTCACCTGTTACTACAGGGAAATACAGCATGAAATCCGAGTCTCCTTGGCGCTGTTAAGTATTCATCTTAAACGCATTATAATGCAAATGCGCTAAGATTCAGAGATGCAAGTTAGGAAGCAAATTTTGCAAAGTTAGGCTAGGGGGTGAGAAGGAAGTTTAGAATGTTGTTTGCATCTCTCCCCAACACATTTATAGATTTTTAAAAATTATGGGTGTGACATTTGAAATAGAAAGCAGTCTTTGAGGCAGTTAGGAAATAGAAATTTTTACCAACAGTAACAAACCTACCCTAAATTTTTTCCTTAATGACAACTTTCTAAGTTCCCAGATTTTATGAAAATGTAATCCACAAAAATGCGCTGAGAAAAGCTAACAATGTAGTATCAAAGATACGTTGCTCATTTACCGTGCTCAATTTTAGAGAAGACTAGAAGAAAAAAGAACAGACCAAAGTATGAAATTCAATATTTGTGTTTCCCAGATTGCACACAATTAAACATTTGAAAGATTTGCCAATGGCATTTAGCTTAAAATATACACAATGCACAATGCAAACAACAGTTCCTATTTTTATCTTGTCTTTCAAACTTCATTGATTTGAGAACCTTTGATTTGAGCCAGCAGAATTTAAACTGAAAAGGTGAAGATAATCTATCACTGCCATATTTTGTATCTTCTAACCAATGGCCCCAGCGACCTGAGCAGATTTTGCATAACATACTGAGTGTTTTCCAAGTTGATGCTCAGTGTTACAAATATTCTGTAGGAGACTTCATTATATACTCTGAATATTGTCCGAAGTTTTTATAAGAGGCTCTTCATTGTCAAAAGTACTTCTGATTTAAATCGTTCTAGCATTGCTTTACTTAAATGATTACAAGAAACTTTAATGTAAAAGATCTCTGATCATTCAAACTTAAAAGAACTAATTTTCCTTTTCATGGGTCAGGTATATATGTATCTTTGGTCATTTATAAATTATTTAAATGACAATAAAATCTGGCAGGGTCACTTTAACTAGGAAGTGCAGGATATCATCACTATGCTATGGTCTGTGACTGGGGAGGCCAGGGTCAGAAATGTCAGGTGACCTTTGGACAATTCCAGGACCTCCAAGGAACTTCTGCTAACCCATAGGAATTGGGTGTCATGAATTCTCAGGCTTTTAGCTTTGCTCTTAAAGTGGTGGTGCTATCCTCACCTCTGAAGTCAGAGAGTAACTCAGGGTCATCTACTCCCCTCTCACCCCAGTCAGGAGCATCAAAGGTTCCCTCCACCCCATACACATGTTAGAAACTGCACACATGCATTCCACCTTCATTTTCGAATATGGGCTCACTTGTAATCAAGTCTCTCAAAAGCCCCTGCAATTCTGAAAACTAAGGCTCTAAAATCAACTCTAAACTTAAGCCTTTTAGGATGTATGATTCCTGCTCCTTCATTTTACGTTGTTGTATTGACAGAGGAGAGGACCATAGTTGTGGAAAATGTAGCCTTCTTTGGTTTTGTGACGGTAATGACACCTGTTACTTTGTTTAATTTTGGTTAATTTGAAGACAGGAGAGTGGGTCATGTAGGGCAAGATTATTGGCAGGTGTTTGAGAGAAGGTGCTGTCATCAGGTCACCCACTCTCTGGCACTTCATTGGGAATGTGGGCTAACACCAAGTCAGGTTGTAGAAGCTTTGAGAGACAGGAATTTTCCACTTGAGGCATGGCTGTTTGTGGTAAAGTGAATGGTGAACCATCATTATCAAAAAGATTTCTGCATTAAGTATTTTAGGGGACCTTGATGAAGTAGTGACTTGGGTGGGGGCTTTCCCCCCTCCCGTGTAAAAACAAAAGCGGGCTGTTGGGAGTTCTTTCATTTGTCATCTTCCAGCAGAAAACTGTTTTATTTACTCTTAAGCGGGCTCTTCTGGAGCCAAATCTTTTAAACTGGCAACTCTTTTTTTTCCCTCTCCACTCTCTCTAGTTCTTCATATCTCAATTACTCTCATCTTCTCCTACCTGTAGAGTGCACTCCAAAAAGAAGCCAAACACCATCATACAGATTAAACACGTCTGCCATGAAAAACAGTTTTTGAAGTTTCCAACTCCCAGCCCTACTTTATTGGAATCGTAAGAGTGAAGGGCATCCCTTTGCAGACCTTTTACTTATTCTTTCTTGAGCAAAGCCCCACAGAAGCCTGAAGTTTTCCCTCTGGTTTTTCCATTTACTCCAAGTGGGAATCCTTAGGGGACAGTGTTTAATAATTCCCTGGCTGGCACATGACTAACCTAAGACTGCGTAAAACACTGCCCCAAAGCTGAAGAGTGGTTTATTGGAAAGAACTGTTTGATTAGGTCTACCCAGCACTCCAGCTCTGGCCCCAAAGAATAGCCCTTTCTTTAGGCCTCACTAAACTGCAAAATGGGGTGGCGGTTGAGCTGGTAGACCCGAGAGGCCCACAAGACCTAAACCCAGAGAAATGTTTGTATGTAACTGCGCTTAAACGCGCTGCGATTCACCTGTGAAGCCTAGGGTCTGTAGATCTGTACTTGCGTGAATAATGCAGATGCTCGGGCTTTGAGCCAACTGCTGAGAGCGCCCGAGCCACAAGGTGTCTGTGCTGCCGCTACGCCGGCTCGCTCTTGGGGCTCACGGGCCCGCTGCCCTGGGCCAGCGCACCCCCCGCCCGCGTTTATTTCCGCTATGCCCAAAGGCGCCAGGGACGGTGTCCAGCCAGAGCTCGCTCCCGTGGCCTCAGATTTCCAGTCTCTAGTTTCTTTCCTCCTGGCTGCGTCACTCCAGAGAAGGGAAGTGTTGGAAACTGCAACTGAGTGGCGTTGTTGCGCCGGTAGTCGAGCTTCCCAGTCCCCAACGAGAGAGAGAGTGAGCGAGAGAGAAAAGAGAGGGAGAGAGAGAAGAGAGAAGGGGGTGTGTGTCTGCGTGCGAGAGCGCTGTGGAGCAAAGCAGCTGGAAAATGCCCAGAAATACTTTCACAGCGGTCAAGCTGGGAACCCCCTGCGTGTGCTCCCCCTCCCCGCCCCGCCCGGCCTAGGCCCTGGCCGTCTCCCGCCGGGAGGGTGTGTGCCCCACCTGCCGCCAGGCCGGCTCTGGGTGGGGGTGGTCGGGCGGGGGTAACCGAGGAGGGCTGTGTGGCTGGCGGGGAGCGCGGGTGAGAACCCAGAGGCGGCGGGGCCCTGGGCCGGGCTGCCCGCGGGGCCG
>NW_006408535.1:15311410-15330908 GCF_000296735.1 Chrysochloris asiatica | reverse complement strand
GGGGACCTCGGCGGGGGGCTTGCGGCGGAGCGCTCGCCCGCGGTCCCCGCGCGCATTGTCCGCCCGATGGCAGCGGCTGCGGCAGCGAAAGAGCTTCGGCGGTGGCGCCAGGCTCTCCGAGCAGTCAGTCGCACCTCCTCCGCTCGGCGAATAGAGTGACTCGCTGACAAAAAAAAAAAAAAAAAAAGAAAAGAAAGAAAAAGAAAAAAAAGAGAGGAAAAAAGAAACAAACAAAAAAGAAGGCACTGCTGTGTGCCGGGGAGCAGCGATGAGGGTGGGGGGCCGGGGGATCCCCGGGGCCGCCGCAGGTCCCTTGGCAGCTGCTCTCTAGGAAGGGAATGAGGTTGGGGAGGGGGAGGGAAGGCAGGCTAGAAGGGGAGGAGGCGAGGAGGAGGAGGAGAGGAGGCCGGGGGCGGGGAGCTTGGTGCTCGCGCCAGGCCCGGAATGTGTCGCGGAGGGGCCGTCTCCGCGCCGAGCTACTAGGCCGGGCTGAGCTGGGAGAGATGTACGGCTGCCGCCTCCCTGCCGCTCTAGCTGCGTCTTCCGCTGGGGCAACTTGTGGGTCTCCTGCCCTGTCCTCCTCTCGCTCCTATCTAGTCCTTCTCTCCAACTCCCTCCTCCCAAAGAAAAATAAAGGAAACAAAACCCAGAAAGTAACTCCTCAAGTCCAAATAAGCAAGCAAACAGCAAGAGCCCCAAAGTGTCAGCGGTTGGAGCATCTATGCTCAGTCACTGTTTGGGGATCTGTTTTCAAAAGTTCCTGTTGAGAATTGCATATCCAGGCTAGGGGCTCAGCAGAGCATGTCTGTTTGAAGTTAGTTAAACTAGAGCCAAAGGGAAAGGGAATATAAATTCAAGATATCTTTAACCCTCCTTTGTGAATGAGATTATTAGATTTCAAAGTAACTAAGCATCCCCCCGATTCCCACCCCAGTGTAGTTTTCCTTCTTGCTGTTCACCCAGCCTACTTTGTTTGGAATCGTATTTGTTATTAATTGACTGCTTTAATGACTTTAATTGCATATAGCATATTGGTTTGAACAAAGTCAATCTCTCTCTGTCTACGAAGAGGAAACCATTCTGTAGGAAACCTGAAGAAAACAAATGCATTCACATTAGGGATACCACCTCCTGTATTCCCCTCCGTTCCACTAAGCATCAGGGATGTTTACTTTCCTTAGGCTGCAGTGAACTTGAGAAGATGATGAGGGAAGTCCTTAGTTGCAAGATTTAATTATTATTACATGGACAGTTTTATTTTTCTAGTATATAGAATTTAACCTAAAGCAGTCTTCAAGAGAGAGAGGGTAGGGAGATATTTAGGGAAGCTATTCATTTAAAAAGCTTACATTATTGGTTGTGTCACATAATAGGGAGGGTAATCAGAATTAAGAAAATGATTTTAAGAACCTGCATAATAGACTAATTCTAAACTGTAGATAATTCCTGTATAAATCACACATTTGCTGTTGTTAAGTGTCCTCAAGTCCGTTTCTGGCTCATAGGGCCCTGTAGAGGGTTTCCAAAGAGTAGCTGGTGGGTTTGAACTGCTGACTTTTATTTCAGTTAGCAGTCCAGTGCGTATCCTACAGGGCCACACCAGGACTCAGAATCATATCTAAGAGTACATCATACAGGATCCACTTTTAAAGAGGTTAAATGCACATTGCATTAACCATTACTCTCAACTAGAAAATCTGACATTTCACATAACTAAAACGCAACACTTAGTTCCTAAGAAATAATAACTTTTTATGAAGAATCCCATGTGTTACTTTACTCTTGCAAGACGAAAATTTAATTTCTTCTTCCGAGAATTGTGAAAGGCTTTCCGTAATTACTTTTTATCTAACATGTTGAATAGTTTTTGAAGTCAGAAGTTTCTAAGAGATTTCCTTCTTTCCTTCTGTTGGTAGTAGATGTATTTATTGGGATGGCCCCAGTAATCTCTCTAGCTAAGGCCTATTTCTGTGCCATTTTGGGAATTTCTCTGAGATAGGAATCTCCAAGATAGAATTAATTTCTAGGGGAAACTTCATAGCCTGTGCATGAGTGCGTTCTTTATCACCTGTCTCCATTTGGCATTCGAAGAAGGTAAATGAAAGTGTGCGATTTGTTATTCTGCTCCACTTGAGAGCTGAACTAAATAACACTTGGTCTGAAAATCTGATTGAAGTTGTAGGAGGATATACTGTATTTAATTTAATGCCCTTTAATAGCATCTTGTTCAGCTCGGGTGCTGTCATTTTAAAGGTTGGATCTGAGGTTTAACCTGTAGGGATAAGGGAGGAGTAATAATGGAGCAGGGGCCAGAAGGAACAATACAGAGAAAAGGAAGGAAGGAGTTATAAACTAAATACTTCAAACACTAATAACCACAAAGTTGGCCGGTTATCTAAACAGTTGTTTTATGCCCCGAGGGTTCACTTTGTTATCAGGGTTTTAAATGCTCTTAACACTTTAAGTGTAAACATTACACATGTAAGTTGATTTGGTTTTGTAATGAGAAATGGGAAGTCAGATGGTTTGTTCAGGAGGGGATTGTTTTTCAGAGTTACTTGCTTCCACTAAATTGAGTCATTTCACCTTTATGTGTATTTTGTGCATGAAACTTGTTGGTTAGTCGTAGTATTTCTCCACAATGATTGAAAACAATATTTATAAAAGATGACTTTCTATAAACATGCTCTAAGTTGTATCCTCTCGTTTATATAAAAAGTACTTTCCAAATCACTGATTTCACAGAGGGATTGATGAATATTTGATTCCTTATTGCTTTTCAAATACACTAGTAATAAGAAACTTTACAAGAAAAAAAAATATTTTGAATTGTCTTGTTTATCTCTGACATATCTGATCTGAATATAATATAGTACCAAGGTTATCCCTTTATATAATTTTTGTAAAGTAAATTTGGGGAAAAGAAGCTTATTTTGATGATGTTTATATTACTATTTAGAACACCTTATATTTCCCTGGATTGTACGCACAGAAAGTGCCTCTTTAGAGTATGAAAGAACAACATGAAAACCTTATATGTTTACATTTGTTTGATTTTTCTTTAAAGTTCAATAGGTTGCAAATCATATAGCACTGCTGTAGAGTTTTCCAAGTATGTGGATGTGTAACCTAGAAAATTAGAGTGTTCTGCCCATTCTGGTTTGCAAAGTGTATTACAATAGCATGTAGCTTTTGGTTTAAAAAGTAAAGGGGTGTATGTGAGTTTTTTTGGGGAGTTTTTTGTTGTTGTTGTTTTTCTTTTCCTACTGTGTAAGCTTAACCACAGAGTGATAAATGGTGATATGCATTGTCTAACACTTGCTTATATATAAATAGCTCCACAAGATTGCTTAAATGATAATCGAAAATATGAAATAGGATGGCCTTCATATCACAAGGCCAAGGGTCTACAAATGGAAAAACTGAAATAATGAAATATTTCCAAGGCAACAGACTGTCAACAAGAACTGTAATGCATGGGCATCTCATAGAGCCACCCGAGATGATATTAGATCACATAGCTCTAGAGCCAGGAGTCATAATGACCTTTATTACGTAGGAACCTCCCACATTACAACAGTTTTTCAGATTTCCAGTTTCCGATTTATGAATTGAGAGTCACATAGCATCTCCAAATCTGTAATATACCAATTTGATAAGCAAACTTGAATTCAACAGTATTTGATGCGTTTGGTTCAAAAAAAAAAAAAAAGTTACACTGAGATACATTCAGTATCTAGTGGTATTATAAATGGTTCTGTCCCCATGTCTTCACATAGTCTTAAAAGTATTTTAATTCTGACTTAGCAATTATGTAGCATCAATTTCACAGCAATGAATTAGTAAGAATTAAATTGAAATTTTATGTATAACACACACATTGGAACAGTTGGACATTCTCAAGGATGTGAATTTTGATTTCCCTCTGCAATTCCTCCAAATAAAATTTCCTCTACAATAGAGCTATTTTGAAGGAATGCCAGAATTTCTCTGAAACCATCAACTCTTTTTACTCTGCTCCAGGTCTCAGCTTGAGACCCTCGGTCATGTTAAAATTGCTTCAGTTGAAATCAGACTTGAACTCCGGAGTTACTGGTGGAATGGTGATTTTTGCTCTATGTGTCAAGCCACACTTTTGTGGGAAGATTCAGAAAGTGTAGGATTTATTTAGCTATTAACTTAAAAAGCTGTAGGGCTTTGTATTTTTGGATATTTGTGGGGAATGTGTCACAAAATTTCTAAATCACTCCTAGTAATGTTTTTCTCTATAAACTTTAAGATTTTTTATAATTAATAATGACACCTATGTTAGCCTTGCATAGTTGGTATTGTGTTTTTCTTACAGCTCTTGTGGTTCTATATTTTTATGCAGAATGCCACTAAATTGAAAGGAAATTAATCATACGTGAGAGCAGAATTAGTCCGCACCCTCACTGGGTTCATATGACCGATTTTCCTATGTAGTGTAACATTTAACCATTTCAGTTGATTTGTAAAAGAAGCTCTACATTGCAGTTGGTTTAGAATGTAACTTCAGATGCATTACAGACATGTTCTTAATTGGTTAGAATCAATCTCGTTGAAACCTAGTGGGAAAGTTTGTATGTTGAGAGATTTAGATGATGAGCTGAAAGTAATCTTTAAAATTTAAATACTTATTGAAGTTGTACATAATGGGATATCTGAAACTTTGAGCATCTACATCTCTGATTAGGTAAGAACTTCCAGAATTTATGAGAAAATTCATTTATATTTGTTTGGCATTTAATTATATCATTATTTTCATAGTAAATAATGCCCTACCCCCAAACTGGGCAATATAATAAACCAACTGTAAGTGAATGGTATTTTTACTACAAAGGGCTTCATTGTGTGAATATGATGTTTGCACTATGGAGTTTGATAGAACCTCTCATAGTTAGAACAAGTTATAGTAATATTAGTAATACTACAGTGCAAAAGGGTCTCTGGTAGTATAGTGGTTACGAGTTGGCCTGCTAACCTCAAGTTCAGCACTTCAAAACTATCAATTGTTCTGAGGAGAAAGATGAAGCTTTCCCCTCCTGTAAAGGTTTACAACATCAGAAACCCTGTACAGAGTTGCTGTTAGTCAAAATGGACTCCACGGCACAGAGCCACCAGCACCAGAGTGCATAAATAGGACATGGCTTAGAGTAAAGCGATTGCTACTATATCTGAAACGATTAAACAACACTTAAAAGTGTTGTCCATATACATTGTTAAAGTGTAATATTTTCAGTAATTAATTGAAATAATTGTGATTTTTTTTTTTTTTTGCAAATCATGAGAAACAAAATTAAAAGTCCATGTTACCATGGCCCACAATTTTCATGGGATTGATTTGTGTTGACTGATTGATTCAACTTTATTTATTAACTCTCTGCTGTGAACTGCAAGGTCAGTGGTTCAAGCTCACCAGCTACTCCTCGGAAACCCTATACAGGGTCGCTATGGTTAGAACCGACTCAACAGCACTTAACAACAACAATGGACCATAGTGAGTTGTGCAAGGGATTATACTGAGTTATACACCCAATGAGAACAGTTGCCCTTACACTGGACTTAGTCTTTATTAGACATTCAAAATATTATAAAGAACCTCAAACACCGTTTGTCCCCTGAAGGGGTAGGAGGTGCAGAATTGTTAGAAATGTAGGGCTCTGTATCTGTTTTGCCTTCAGTCAGCTACTTCACTGGGGCAGACATTTAGCTTGTAAAGTAATATATTTAATGACTATGAAATGACTTGAGATTTTGGGGAGAAAGAAAACGATGCTATGTAAAAATGAGTGCAATTAAAAATATGTTTTGATGAGTTTTAAAAAATTGCAAAGATAGCAGTGATGATAATAACCATTCACTGAACACTACCATGTTTCAAGCCTTGTACTAAATGCATCAGAGTAACTGCCTTATTAGTTTCCTCATTGTCTTAGAAGAAAAGCACTAGACCCCCAACGAGATGGATTGGCCAAGTGGCAGCATCCATGGACTCAAGCGTGGCAACAGTAGTGAGGTTGGCCCAGGATCAGGCAGTGTTTTGTTCTGCTGTGCAGAAGGTAGCTATGAGTCAGTACTGACTCGATGGCACCTAACAACAACAACAACCTCCCCATTTATGGATGAGAAAATTGAGGTTTAGAGTTCCCAAGAAAGATGATAGAATTGCAATTTGAGTTCATGGTTGTCTCATAAAATGTGTGGATGTGGAGAGTGTAAGCCTCTTTAGAAATGCACCTGGAGCACAGGTAAGGGCCCTCCCTGCATTTCCAAAGCCAGAGAGATTTCCTGTGGCAGGAACACAGATTATACTGTGGACTGTAATCTAACGATCCTCTGTCTTGGTGCTTTAGCAGAACTTCAGAAATAGCCTAATTTTAGAGGAAGAATCAACATTTAAAAAAATTTAAAGGCACATTTAAAATTCCTACAGTTTTGTGACCAAGGTCTATAGCTATATATATATTTTAGGGAACATTTTTTTTCCTTCCACTGAATGGTTTCAGAGAATCAATTTGCTATGTCCATTTACCTCTCTTATCCTAGAATCTTAAGTATTCAAGAATCTCCTCCATTCCTATACCAGTGCCTTAGAGTTGTCATAGTGTTTCTAAAAATTACAGTTGTTTACATTTGTGATAGTTTTGCCATTAAGTGAGTAGATACAACCTCAGCCAAAGTGTTCTAAACTCGTTGCTGTCAAGTTCCAACTCACAGTGAACCTTGTTGTTGTGACGTGCCATTGAGTCTGTTTCAACTCATAATGACACTGTATAGGGTTTCTGAAGAGTGGATGTGGATTTCAACTGCCAACACTGCAGTTCCAACCAACTTTGCAGTCTAGTGCTTATCCTGCAGCACCATACTAGCACTCCAGTGACTCTCCAGGACAGAATAACAGACCTTGAGTACCTTTTTCTAGATAACGTCTTTTGACATATGTAAAAGCGTTCACATACTGGATTCCTGCCAAATTATCTGATGTTATAATAATGATAGGAGCTCTGGTAGTGTAGTGGTTATGAATAGGGTTATGAATAGGGCTGCAAGGTCAGCAGTTCAAAACTATCAGCTGTTCCGTGGGAGAAAGATGAGGCTTTCTGCTCCGGTAAAGATTTACAGCCTCGGAAACCGTGTACTGTGAGTCGGAACCGAGTCCATGGCACATAACAACAAAAACAACATAATAATGATAGCAAGCAGAGTGACCCTGGAGGATAAGCACTAGATTGCTAAATGCGAGGTCAGCGGCTCTAATCCACCAGCTGCTTCTTGGAAACTCTATACAGGATTGTTAGGGGTCAAGCTGACTCGATGACACTTAGCAACATCAGTGCTCCAGGTGAGGAACCTTGCTGATATGGTGCTGAAGGAAGCATCAGCTGCTAACCAAAAGGGGGTTGGTTCTGACTGACCTTCCTGTCTGAGGGATAAAGATGTGTTAGTCTGCTTCTGTATTTACATCCTGGCAAACCAAATGGGGCGGTCCTACTCTGTCCTTTAGGGTCGCTGTGAGTCAGAATCAGCGTAACATCAATGGGATTGTATGGTGTTTGGTATATGCCAGGTCCTGCTATGGCACTGTAGGGTAAGCACTCAACTGCAATGTCGGTTTGAACCTGTTAGGTCGGCGATGTAGACCCAACAGCCACTCCTTGGAAACCCTATACAGAGTTGCTGTGAGTCAGAACCAACTCCATAGCACTTAACAGCAATACGCCAGGTACTGTTTTAAAGAGCTTTATATACATTAAGTAAGGAGCTCTGGTAGCGCAGTGGTTACGAATCGGGCTGCGAACCATAAGGCCAGCAGTTCGAAACTACCAGCCGCTCCACAGGAGAAAGATGAGGTGTTCTGCTGCTGTAAAGATTTACAGCCTCGGAAACCCTGTACAGGGTCGCTATGGGTCGGAACCGATTCAACGGCACTTAACCACCACCACCACCATATACATTAATTAGCTTATTTCATTTAAAACATAACATGTTTTTTAAAAAAAACAGACCGCAACAAATTCTTAAATGGTAAGTTATCATTAGTTAGTGGTCTTCTTTCTAGCCCCCACACTTTTGGTATCCTTAAGAAGGGAAAGTTTTTGGTAACATTTTCACTTCTAAGTCCAAGAAGCATAGAGACTGACCTGGTGTGTAGCAGTTCTTTGACAAAAAAACTGCTTTAGGATAAGCATTGGGCTACTAACTGAAAGGTTGGTGGTTTGAACCCACCAGCTGCTCTACTGAAGAAAGATGAGACAGTTTGTTTCCCTAAAGATGTACAGCTGTGGAAACCCTGCCGTTCAGTTCTACTATGTTCCATAGGGTCACTGTGGGTCAGAAATGACTGAATGGCAGGAAGGTTATACTTTAGGAAACTTGGTGGTATCTGACTCCATCATTGTTCATTGCAGAATGTAAAGTAGATTTAGATTGGTAGACAAGCATGCCATACTGATCTTTATCCTTTTATGCACAATACTGCCAATCAACACTCTCCTTAAAAACAAAAATAAACTATATACTAGGAATTTCCAGACTGAAAGGACTACATAAGCAGTTCTTAAGTGTTTGTGATTAAAAGCTGAATATTTTGCTTGTGTATCTTAATTAAATATTCACTTTTACATTTGTAACATTTCTTGTTTACATAAAGAGTAGGTTGCCTTATGAAATATTGGAAAGAGCTCACTTAGAGACGTGCTTTGCTAAAATATTTGAAGAATAAAAAGCAAGTCAGTAGGAAGGGTAAGTGAAAAATTGGCTGCAAAGTTTAAAAACAGCATTCAGCGCATCTTAAAAGAAATTACATCTGATGACAGTATTTTATCATCAATATGCCAATGAAGAATTAAAGGGCTCTGGCTTTGATTACTAGGTCCTATGTTGTTAAGTGCTGTTGAGCCAGTTCTGACTCATAGTGACCCTGTATAGGGTTTCTTAGGAGTAGCTGGTCAGCTTGAACCGCGAACCTTGCAATTCAAACTGACTTTGCAGTCCAGCGCATTAACTCACAGCTCCACACCAGGACTCTAGGTTTCTCCCTTATTTTTTCTGATGTTGTTGTTAAGTGTTGTCAAGTCGGTTCCGACTCATAGTGATCCTGTAGCAGGTTTCTGAGGAGTGGCTGGTGGGTTTGAACCCCCAGCCTTGAAGTTAACAGTCCAGTGTTTATTCTACAGTACCACAATAGGATTCCTTTAGATGTGTACCAAAGTTTGTTTAGCCATTCTTCCATTGATGGGCTCTTAGGCTGTCTCCATCTAGATTCCTTCAGACAGACAGGGCCTTTTCATTGTAAGATTTATAAAAACAGTTTTAGAATAAAGAAGCATTTAATATTATATTGAGAATCATATTTATGTCCATAGTGATAATTAACATTCACCCCCATTTATGACTTTTTCCCTGCTACTGTAACATTCCAGGAAAGGGTGTTAATTCTCATGCCCAATCAGAAACACTGTACTCAAAGATTGCAGTATTTACATGGGGGCAAGTGGAATGAGTGAAACAATGTAGCCCAACTTATCTCTCTGGTCCTAGAAAATGGATACATAAATGTGTAAGAATATTTTAGTAATGAATATGTATTGCACTGATTGAAGGAGCATTTTTCCTATTAAAATAACTTATTCCTCAGATTACAGTTTTGAAGAATATACACATTCTACTGATATTTATATGTATGGCTGTTGTTTTTATTGTACAAGATTTTTGTATATGGTATGTGTTTGTTTGCATATAAGCCACACACATTGCTTGCATCATAAATTGTATGTGGAATGAATATATACTACACATGCTATGTTTGTAAATTTACTAGAATCAAAATTTTTTACAAAGGTATCTTCCACATATTATACATGTCTTACTTTAGATTGAGTTAAATTTAAATATATAGCTTGGATTGGTGACTTTTTTTGTTTTCCTAATGCTGTAAAGGAAAGTAGGCTCATCATTTTTTTTTTTTTTTTGCACATTTTTATTGTTCTGTGTAAATGTAATTTGTTAATCCTGTGAAATTTGTCATAGATAAATTTGCTTGGATTATCTTGTCACCACCGTATCTGCATTCTTTTGTTCATTGCCTATTCATAATTTAACAGTCTGGCAGTGAGCCTTTTTGGGATGCTCACAAAAGATATATGACCTCTACCAGCTGCTACTATAACCTGCAGAATGCACAGCAAGACATTAGAAACGTGAGGATTCCTCTACTGATTAAAGGGCTCTTCATTTAAACAGTCTGTTCATAAGAATCTCAGGAATCTCTGATTTTTTTTTTTTTTTCCTTCTTAACAAAATTAGTTGTAACAATTGAATCTTCATTTGGTATGAATTTTTCAGATGATCCAAGGATGTTAATTCTTCAGTGATTTTTCTTCTTGCTAACTAAATACTTTGACAGTGTTAGATTTGGGGGTCTCAAAGGTATCCATAAATGCTTTCATTGGGTAAGAAAGGAGAGTGGAGTCGATATTAGCACATCTTAATCTTAGAAAAAATGACTAGTTTAATCCTTCTTGAATCCAAGCACTTTACAGTTTATATTTTAAACACCTCATATTATGTAGTATGTGGCAGACATTAAAAATAGGATGTTACTTAAAGTGTAGCCACATCTTTAGGTTTTCATTATTCTGAATTAGTTTAGCATACAAATTTATGCCAGATCTCTCCCTTTCTCCCTGTCTCTGCCTCTTTTAAGAAATCAGCAGATCAGTTTATGAGTAATGGCTAGTTTTTACCTCTCTTCTGTGCAGGCCTATGATTACGGTTCACAATAATTCATTGCTAATCCATGCAGTATTGGTTCATCTCCCTCACTCTGTTCTGTGATTACAGCCTCAGGCCTGCTACCTCGTTTTCTAGCCTGATTTTCTCCAACGGCAACCCTTGTTTTCATATAGTTCTGTAGTCACTAGTCTCCTACCAGCCCCTTTCTCTTCCTCATATATATCGATTGCTGTAGATTAATATTTATTCGAAGCTATTTTTCAAGACTTTGTGAAAAATGTATTCATTTCTTATCATGAATCTTCCTCTAAGGGGGAGGGGGAGAGGAGAAAGATGTAGGACTCAGGTATGTAACTCTTCTTATAGAGGAAAACTATTGCTTTTCCAACCTGGATTTCTTGCTGTGTTTTTGTACAAATCAGGAAGTTTAGTTTCCTTGAAATTTTTTTTTTTTTATATATACAGGTGAAAGCTACAATGTTAGCAACTGGCTTCTGCTTGTTTGGTGCAGTTCTAGAATGGCTTTCTGTATTTTCTAAGTACATGCTCTACCTTGTACAGCTTCCATAATATCCATTGATCAGTTTGTATTGAATATTTCCAGACATGGACACAAAAGCTATCATTTTCTTTAATATCCAAATTTTACCAATTTTACCAGAAGGTCATCTAACAGATTTTGAAAAGACTTTGCTTCAGTTCTCAGTAGTCTTGTGTTCCTTTTAATAATTACTTTCGTCTCATTGTAGCTGTGTGTTTGAAAAGTGTAGGTCAATGAGGATGATTGCATTCAGAATTTCATGATCTGTGTAGTGGAACAAATTGAAAGCAAAGCCTGTATCAATCACTGTGAAGGGAGGGTTAATTGTTACCGCTTCTCAAGCCTGTGGACAGATAAACCAGTAATGAAATACTTATTGCTCTGATATGTGAATGCTAAAGGATGAAACAATGGAAACAGAATCACTCTTCAGAGATAACCAAAAAGGCAAAGCAAAAGAATAAACTAGATGAAAGTATGGAACTGTGTACTAAATAAGTCTCTTAAGGCAATATTGTGTTTAGCCTCCTACCTATCTTTTTCTGGCAGGATGGGGCAGTATCATATATCAAGTTGTTAAAGCCAAATTAGAATACATATAGCAAACTCTTTGTGTGCTTTCTATGAGCTCTCTGTATTTTATAAAAATACGGTTTGGGCTATCATTTGAGGATTTCGTCTTTAAAAAAATCTAGTGATGCTGCATATATGAAATAATATATTTGCACTAATGGTTTAAACTCAGAAATGTTTTAAAGAAATGCTTTGTTATTATTGATGGTATTTTAGAATTATTGGACCACTGTAGACAAAAGCATACAGGAAAGTGTGAAATACATAAAGAAATCATAAAATAAGAATTAGTGCTGCAAATAAATCATGAGATTTAGAGTAAACACATTTAACCATTTCTTCCATATGAACTTAACATTTAAACATCTGTTAGTTACTTATATGTTGAAATATATGCAAAAATATTTAGCCAAATTGAAGTCTTAGGCCCATGACAATCATCTCAACACAGTGGGTAGTTCTGAAAATTAATGAGAATGATAATACTGTAAAGACTGTTCCAGAGTTTGCCCAAATTCATTATCTAAGACTCTTGTTAAGAACATCTCAAAGAATTTTAACCAGGAAAATATATTAATGGTTCAAAAGCATTTTGAAAACCCTGAATTATAAAAGTATAATGGAATTATATATGCAAGAGTTATAGTTAGTAACACAGATAGCAGAAGACATTATGAAGGCGTATTTTTCCATAACCCATATTGCTCCTCCATGTGGTTTCTTCCATAGGGTTCAATCTCAGACAATATATATATTTTATTGTTTTTAAGACTAGAAAATCAGGGTAATTTAAAAGATAAAAACGGATTTCTTCCTAAAAGACATAAAGTAGGGAAGCTTACAGCTGTGAAAAGTTAAATATATTAATTTTTCGGTCATCATTTTAGATTTGATACAAATAAGTACTAGCAAGGTAGGACATTTTTAGCTCATCGAACTGTCCCACATTTGTATATTTCTTTTCAGAATGGTAAGGAGTTCCTGAGGGCTGTTACTGTGTACTATTGATGTGGTAATGTACCATCTGAAAGAAACGATTGGGGTGTAATCTTTATAGGACAATGGAATCATCTTCCAGCAAATGTGGTTGTGTGTACCTTAAAAGACTAATACAGTAGGAATGTTTTGAACATCCCTGACCAAGGATATTTAAACTTCTATTAAAATGCACTATGACAGAGTTTGGGAGAGCCCTCAAAATCAAGGTGCACCACAAGGGGCTTGAGGTATCAGTCTTTGTACATTTTGATGGGCAGGTTAAAAAAAAAAAAAAAAAGAAAAGTTTCATTGCCCAATAGCAAATGTATTCATTATGTGCGCTTTGGAAACTAGTATTACCAACTACTTCCCAAAGTGGTTAGTCGTGGTTAATAGTCCAGTGCTTATCCTATGGCACCACACCAGTACTTTCTGTACAGTGTCATGTAATGTCATCAATCATGGTCACCAATGTCAGTCTCCCGTTACCTCAGGAAGCTGCCATCTCTGCAGGTTCTTTAACCTTTCAGAGTCTCACTTTCTTCATTTGCAAGATGAGTTTCCAATACCACCTTCCAACTACAAAATCTCTAATTCCAGATTTAAATTATAATGAGATATAATACAAAAAATAAGCTGTACTACATGGTAACCCCCCCCCCCCATTGGCATTACTTGAAGTTTTTAGACTAGTTATTATGTTTGTCTTATAAATTTCTGTCAGTAAAATGTAGAAGATTTAATTAATTTTCTGCTAGGAAAACATCTTGAAAAGGGAACTTCTTATTGTAAGAATGTCCAGAAGGACGTTGCAGGGGAAACAACAGGCTCTATTAAGTTATGTTGCAAAGTGACATATTGTACATATGACTCAACATTACACTGAAAACTAGAACATCACAAGTGTTTACCGATAAATACATTTGTCGGTAGAATTCAATTGTGACTGTAGAAGAACTCCAGAAATATTTGAAAACTAGATGACATACCACAAAAAGGAAGTAAACAATGTAATATTGCATAGACAAGCAGGCACTTAGGGGACTTACTAATCTCTGAGAATTTCATGTGTTCCTTAAACATTTATAGCAGGAGAAATTTCTTTAGTGAGGTATTTACCCAAGCTACAAAAGTTGTTTACTTTTAAACTTGTTTTTCTAAAGGACTTTCTTCTAATTCTTTTCCCTAACTTGAAAAAGTAAACTGATATAATCTTGTTAGTGTAGACAGACCTAGAGATTTATGATAGTGTAAGATTTATCATTTTTTTATTAATGACTTTTTAGATAGCGGTATCACAGTCATTTATTTATCATATTTGAAAATTTCTGATTAATGACACTTCATAGATTCTGCAAGTATATTCTTATGAGATAATTTTTTTTCCATCTAATTTCTTTATTATGTAAACTAGCTACACATATTTCGTATATGTTATCTATAAATTGGAATCCTGATGTGGTGCTGTGGGTTTATGCGCTGGACTTCAAAGTCATTCAGACTGCAAGATCGGCAGTTCATGCTCACCAACCGCTCCTCAGAAACCTTATACAGGGTTGCTTTGGGGCAGAACTGACTCCACAGCACTTAACACCAACAACATATATAATTTAGGATATTGTCTTTTTGTATCTTTTGTACACTCTTGTCAGCTTTAACAGAATACCTCTGATAAAAGTATTTTTCACTTAAGATACTCTATTCTTCAATTGGTGATTAAAAAAAAAACAAAACTTTTCCATCATGAGAACCCTTAGGTAAATAAGAAAAGCGTGTCACAGTGTAGACTGGGTTTTGGTAGCTCCTCTCTTTTTCTCTTTATCAAACAATGTTCTCAAAGTTAATTTTGAGATATCTGATTGGAGCAGTTGGCAGTAGGGTTTATTTTTATTTGTAAAAATAGCAAGCACATTTTCAGTGAGTAGAACATGGAGACTGATTGGTGTACCCTAGCCTGTCTTTCCATACTACACAAGTTCACTTGCTGTCAAGACAGTCTTTTAGAATTACACTGATGTGCCTTTTCTTTTCTCTGGCAGGAGGTAGTATCTCCATCCTCCAAGACTTTTTGTTATAGAAACAACCTTGAAAAGAAAACCTAGAACATGGCGCAGTTTGTTTATTTCCCACAAGATGTATAGAACGGTGAGGGACCCATAGAGATATGTCTTTCCACAGTCTGAAATATTCTGGTGATATATGGAAGGGATGAGGGAATTCAGTGGTTAAGTCTTGTTGACTTGGAGCTTCTACGTGCTTAATGCAATGTGATGTCAACTATTTGGAGAGAGAATGACAAAGATTCCAAATATTTAATATACTTAAAATTAAGAATGAACCATGTGACTCAGTTCATCAAGCCTACATATAAGCTTATTCTGTTGTGGTTGGGTCCCCATGGTATGAATTTATTCATATTATTTTGAGTTCTATTATACCCATGTGGGTGTTTGCCCTATTTGCTCTCTTGTGGATCTGCTCTATATATCCATAAACTTTAATTTGCTGAGGATTTGCCTCATATGTGTGCATTATGTCACTTAAGTTTCTTTGTAATCCCAAAAAGGTGGTGGTGGTTATTGCTATTAAGTGCCATCGAGTCAGTTCTGACTCATACTGACCCTGTACAGGGTTTCCGAGGAGCTGCTGGTGAGTTTGAACCACTGACATTGCTGTTCAAATTGATCTTACAGTTGAGTTCTTATCCTACAGCACTATACCAGCTGGTGTTTCAGGTTCCTTCTCATATATTGATTTTTAGCAAGTTTTAGAGTCCTGGTGTTTCTCTGGTACTCATAAGGTTTTCTGTGAGTAAATATTAGGAAGTAACTCATCACTCTTTCTTCCTAGTCTGTCTTCATCTGGAAGCTCATCTGAAACCTGTCCACCATGGGTGATCCTGCTGGTATTTAAAATATTGGTAGCATAGCTTTCAGAATCACAGCAACTCACAAGCCACCACAGTACAACAAACTGACAGCCGAGTCAGTATGGACTCGATGGCACCTAACAACAACAACAACAACAAGAGAGTCCTGGTGTAGTGCTGCAGGTTAATGCACTGGACTGCAGGGTCTGCTTGAACTGCAAGGTCAATAGTTCAAGGTCACAGGCTGCTCCTCAGAAACCCTACACAGAGTTGCTATGGATTGGAACTGACTTCATGGCACTTAACAACAACAAATTGACATGTATATAGCAAATCTTTTTGCATTCTAAAACAAAAACAAATCTTTACCCTGTTAATTTTTAGACTTCAGAGTGTCTATAGGCTTGTAAACAAACCTTTGTAACTTAAACTTCTTGGTTAAAATAACATGTGGCTTCTTGTCAACTCAGCTAAAACTATCAAATTAGCTGTTCAACTTCAAATATAGCTAATAATTACAATTGTAACTCATGCCTACTATTATGCTATGGTATTACATTAAAAGATTTCAGTGAAGGACTATGATCTTGCTTAGGAATTTATAATCTGTAGTTCTATTTCTGGCATTTTTTCTTTTTGATGCTTTTATTGTGTATTGACTGATAGTGTATATGGGAGAACATCAGTTTCACACTCATCCTATTGTATTTCATATCACTGCAATGATTACAATCCCTCCACGCATCACCATTCAACAGTATTTGCTTCTATTCCCTCTGTTTTTTTTTTTTTTGTTTTGTTTTTATGTACACAAAAGCAATCAGGAATATATATAGTTATTTAAACAACCCAAGGATATATTCTGCTAGCCAGCCTCCTGGCCACCAGCACACAGTCTTTCTCTTTCCATAAATCTAGAGTCCTCAGCTGCTCTATCTATCCGTGTCATCATCTCTGCCTCCATCTCTGGTGTCACTGCTTCTCTGGATAGGGTCCCACATTCCGCTCATGTTTTTCTCTCTTGGTGGTCCTGGGTCCTCTGTTACTGGACTGTAAGATTAACTACTCCCTCTGTTATGTTACAAAACTTCGGCCTTTTAAGTTGTGACAATCACAATTAGTCATGATAACAATTACTTACTATTGAATCATGAGACTCTTATCCCCATCTTCTTTCACCAGACCTGTCTAGACAAGATGAAAACTATTCAGTAGGGATTCTACCTTCCCTCACACACTCTGAAATGAAACTAAACTCCCTCTTGAAAACTTGTAAGCCAGTCACTTTGTGCCTTTATAGACCCCCCACTTCAGGTAGCCCAATGTCTAAGTTGCCCATCCCTATCAACTCTGTACAAAGGGGATATGTCTGATCCTTGATGTGAATACTCCTTCTCTCTTGGTTGCTATTTTGAGGTACTACATCCATAAGTATAGGTTAAGTTTATCAAATTTTTAGCAATTTATGCTTGTTTCCTTTATCAAATATCTTTTTCTTCCTCTATTTGAGTTCTGATCATCAAGCCATGGAAGCTAGGTCAAATGGGTACTCTCTACAAGTTTGGATGTTCTTGTGTATCTCCCCTCACTTCATATCAGCTGGATGCTTCGTTCTTAGCTCTAGTGCTCTGTGGTTAGGTCTTCGTTCTGGCAGTTTTTGTAACATTTTCAGTTGTGGATAGACACACCCCCTGTGAGTAATGGTGGCATGGACACCTCTCTTTTGCAAAGCATTGAGTTTTTATACATACCATCATTTGCTGATCTAACTTAAAAGGCCTGGTAAAAAGAACATGTGGCTTCTGGTCAGTTCAGATCCAACTATCTAGTTAGCTGTTCAACTCCAATCAGTGCCCATTGTTTTGATATTTTGCTTTTCCCCTTTCCTCTAGTTCCAATTCTTATTCCAATTGGGTAATATGTTAACATAATTTAATATAAATTTGATAACAAAACATGGTCTAATAAGTAATAAGACCAAAACAAATTACACAGACCAAAGTAATTCCCAGTTGGGTGCTTTCCACTACTTATTCTCTGTAATGGTGCTCCTTCCGTAAATGTCAACCAGAAGTCTGGTGACCATACTGAGATATCCTCTTACCTGGATGGGAGGCAGACCGTAGTTCATCGCCAGAATCTAGTGTCAAAACTCTAAATAGCCGTAACCAGTATGTTGTTGTTGTTGTTAAGTGCTGTTGAATCTATTCTGACTTATAACGACCCTGTATAGGAGTGCTGGTGGGTTTTAACAGCCGACCTTTAAGCATTTAAGTGTCTATCCTACAACACCACACTAGGATCCTATACTAAAATAAATGACTATTAACAAAAATGATGAATGATGGAGAAATAAATTACAGTTTTCTTCTGTACTTGTGTCTTCTTTCCCTTTAGAAGGAAAAACGTTGATCTCATTCATTCTGCATGCCTAATACTGAAGCCTTGATGTAGTGCTGTAGGATAAGCACTGGACTGCTAACCATAAGGTCAGCAGCTCAAACCCAGAAGCCACTCTTGGAAACTGTGCTGAGTGGCTATGAGTCGGGACCAACTAGATGACACAACAGCAATAAAGTACTGAAGTATGCAAGTATTTCTGAGATATAACTGATGAATGAAGGAATGAATGAGTCTCATATTCACAGCTCATCCCA
This sequence comes from Chrysochloris asiatica, assembly GCF_000296735.1. NCBI lineage: Eukaryota > Metazoa > Chordata > Mammalia > Afrosoricida > Chrysochloridae > Chrysochloris > Chrysochloris asiatica. The sequence continues at coordinate 15,312,535 of NW_006408535.1, read as the reverse complement.
AGAATTCTTCATGACAAGGAGTTGTCAATAATCTAAAGCCTCTTTTGGTTGTAACCATGACATCACAACCAAAACCAAATTAAAAACAGAAAATGAGTATTTTCTAACTGTATTTCATTCACTAATATATTGCAGATTTCAGAGTTGCATTGTACGTATTGTTTTTCTTATTACCTGAAGATTACATCCCTCTTATTCCATGGAGAATAGTTTTAGGTACCAAATGTGTCACAACTTTGTATTAAATAAGAAATCGTGAAACTCAATTAGAAACAAATATATCATTGGTAGCTTCCTTACCTCCAAATGATACCACCAAATAGATGAATTCTGGAACAATGGAATATTTCCAATTATAATCATATTAAACCCATTTATAGTTGATTATAGTTCCATAAAATTTGAATTCCATTAATTCTATATTTCACAAAATTGTACCTTTAATAATTTAAGTTCATTAGACCAAAATTGAAAAATTCAATCATGTACAATAGAACAGATTAAGAAATAAGCTGATATTTTTTAAAGGATCTCTCCTCTGGTGGCACAGTTGAGTCTTCTCATGGTCTTGTGTACATAGTATCTGGAAGAAAATTCTTTGCACAGAAATATCACATAAGTATTCAGTAAATAATGACGATTTATTAAGCTGTTCACCATGATTGATTAGTAGCAGTGAACTTGGTTACTCTTACACAAAACCAGCAGAGGGATAAATCGTGATAAACTTGCTTGAATTTAATATATAAAAGGAATTTTGAAATAATTAATAACTCTAGGGAAACAATGGATCAGTAGTTCAAATATACTTATTAATTTCTCTCTTTACTTTGAATATTGCTCACTTTCTCTAAAATTTATAATATATAACCACTAAATTTTTTCTCCATGATAGGTTGTTGTTGTTAAATGCTGTTGAGTCAGTTCTTAGACACACACACACACACACACACACACACACACAAATATATATATGTAGTCAGCAGTTTGAAACTACCAGCTATTCCATGGGAGAAAAATGAGGCTTTCTACTCCCGTAAAGATTTCCAGCCTCAGAAACCCTGTACAGGGTCGCTATGAGTCGATTCCAACTCCACGGCACATAACCACCACCACCACCATATA
>NW_006408535.1:15297318-15311069 GCF_000296735.1 Chrysochloris asiatica | reverse complement strand
TTGAACTGCTGAGCATGAGATTCAAACCGATATTGCAGTCCAGCGCATTAACCCGAAGCACCACACCAGGACTCTATATGTATGTATAGGTACACACACACACTCATATACATTTAAGAAGAGCTAGTGTGGTACTGTAGGATAAGCACTGGACTGCTAACCAGAAGATTGGTGGTTCAAACCCACCAGTTCTTCCTTGGAAACCCTATATAGGGTTGCTGTGAGTTGGAAGAGTCAGATGGACTTGGCGCCATTTAACACCACCAACAAAATATACCACATAAACAAAGTTAAAAATTATAATTAATGTTAGTAGTGAAAACGCAATCCAGTGAGTGAAAGCCCAAGGAAAGCTCTGAGTTCTGTGAAGAATGTAACTTTGTATTGAGTTCCATGAATGAATGTAACTATGCACAACTATTTAGTGTGTGCTCTAGAATGATGAGGAGTCCTGGTGTGGTGCTGTAGGATGAGTACTGGACTTTGTTTTGAACCACAAGGTCAGCAGTTCTAACCCACCAGCTGCTCCTATACAGGGTAACTGTGAGTCAGAACCGACTCAACTGCACTTAACAACAACTAGCATGGGGATGGTTCTAGTTAACTTGTTCATATCCACTTTGGCTTTCTGATTTCAGATGAAATTGGCTTCCTATATCCAACATCTAGGTAGGGTGATTGCTGTCTTTCTGAAAAAATTTACACATTCTTGCTATTAAAAAAAATTTTTTTTTAAGTTTTTATTGTGAATTGAATCATAGTTACGTGGGAAAACATCGTATTTCTTTTCATTTCAATGCTACAATACCCTCTATGCATCATCATTCAACAGTATTTGCTTTTAGTCTCTTTGATTTTTTTTGATGTATATAAAAACACTTAAGAATATATAATCATTTAAACAACTCATGGACATGTTCTGCAAGCCAGCCTCCTGGCCCCCAGCACACAGCATTTCTCTTTCCATGAATTTAGAGTCCTTAGTTGCTCTGTCTTTCCATATCATCATCTCTGCCTCCATCTCTGGTGTCACTGCATCTCTAGATAGGGGACTATATTCAACTTGTGCTCTTCTCCCTTGATAGTCCTAGGATCCTCTGTTCCTGGAATGTGAGATTAATACTCCCCCTTTTTGTTACAAAACTTCTATCTGTACAGTTGTGACAATCACAATTAGTTATGATAACAATTACTCACTATTGAATCATGAGAATCTTATTCCATTTCTTTTCACTAGACCCCTCTTGACAAGATGAAAACTATACAGTGGGGATTCTACCTTCCCCGCACAGTCTGAACCTAAACTCCATCTTGAAAACATATAAACCAGTGACTTGGTGCCTTTATAGCTCCCCCTCCCCCACTTAAGGTAGCCAGTGTCTAAGTTGTAAATGTGTCTCAGGTTAAGTGTCTAGTTTTCTGTCCTATGTTCTTATTTTGCATTTGTGCATTCTCATACACATTTTGAAATCTGTAAATTTTTTTTCAGTTTGTTTAGCTGAGTTTCAGTGTATCTTATCTTTTGGGCAAGTTTCTCAGTTTTGGGACTGTACATGTCTTAATTCTGATTTTGGTGATAAGCATTCAGGCTTTTGGGAGTCTTTTTTGTAGATTATGACTTTGGTATCATTAATGAAGATTCTAGTTTATCTGTCATTGCAATTACATCACTGTCTCCCATTCCAACTCAGTATGTAAAAACTTCCAGTTAACTTTTGTATTTTGACCACTCTGCCCCCTTGTACTCTTTTTTTTCTAGGATACATTCAGTGATTACTTAGATATACTCTACCAAGTTCCCTTTAAAGTCAGGTCTTTACACTTTCAAGGGCCATCAAAAAGTTTGTTCTCTTTTACAAAATCTATGATGCTATCCTCTGCATTGATTTTTAGTACTTATTGTCCTATAGATTATTTTAGGATAAGATGTAACAGGAAAAACTACCCTCATGTAAATACCTGCATGCCTCCAAAGTGTCAACATCCTTGTCACCCCATGGGCCTTCAGTCTTTCCTTAGCCAACTTCACTCAGCTTCTTTGTATTCCTGCAGGTAGTGTAGACACTTTTCAGTCTTTATCTACTTTTATCTCTTGACATCACTGACTACTTGTTGTTGTTGTTGTTATGTGCTATGGAGTTGGTTCTGACTCATAGTGACCCTGTACAGGGTTTCCGAGGCTGTAAATCTTTATGGGAGCAGAACGCCTCATCTTTCTCCTACAGAACAGCTGGTGGTTTTGAACTGCTGACCTTGTGGTTCACAGCCTGATTCATAACCATGACGCTACCAGAGCTCCTTTTATTGACTACTAGCTCCTTTTATTTATTTATTTTTAAAGTTTTTTATTGTGAATTATGTGGGTTTACATGGGAGAACCTCAGTTTTACATTCATCCTATTGTATTGCATTTCATTGCAATGATTACAGTCTCCTCCATACATCATCAAATAACTAAAGGATACACCCCACAGGCCCCCACCACCCACTGTCTGTCAGGTCACAGATCCTCTCCCTCCCTGAGTCCAGTATCCCCAGCCGCTCCATTTGTCCACGTCATCATCTCGGTCTCCATCCCTGGCATCACTGCCTCTCTGGGTAGGGTCATGTTCTCCATTCTTCTCACTTGATGGTCCCAGGGACGACCTCCCGCTCCTGGGCTGCAAAATCAATCACTCCCCTCCTTTTGTCAAAAAGCATCTATCTATACATTTCCGACCCTCACAGTCTGTCCTGATGGCAGTTATTCACTATTGTACCACAAGAGTCTTATTCCCTATTTCCTTTCGCCAACCTGGCCCCAACAGATTGGAAATCATTCAGTGGAGGTTCTACCTACCCTTGCCCCGTTTGGAACTAGGATCCCTCTTGAAAGCTTGTAAGCCAGTCACTGCTTGCCTTTATAGCCACCTACCCCCCCATTTTGGGTAGCTAATGTCTAAATTGTCCATCTCTGTCAACCCTGTGTACCGAGGGGGTGTGAGTGATCCTTGCTGTAAAGATTTGTTCCCTTTTTTGAGCTACTACATCCATACGTATAGGTAAAGTTCATCAAATTGTAGTGGGTTACTCTTTTTTTTTTCCCCCTTCCCTCTTCTTTCTTCTTCTAGTTGAGTTCTGATCATGCAGCCATCGAAGCCAGGTCAAGTGGGTACTATCTGCAAGTATGGGTGTTCTTGTGCATCTCCCCTCACTTCATATCAGCTGGATGCTTCACTCTTTGCTCTAGTCCTCTGTGCCCATGTCACTACCTCCAGGCCCAGGAGTCCACGGGTCTTGCTGTAATTGCTGGCCATCCAGGTCTCCACCCGGGTTCACAGGAGTCTATTGAATGTGGTCAGACTTAGATCCCAACTTCATTGCTGTTTTTTTCCCCTCTTCCCCTTATTGTTGACCAACGTGGTCACCAGCCAGACCACATGCCGGCTTGCGTATTCACCTTGAATCTTAGTCTTGGAAGGGAGTTTGCTCTGAGGGGACCCGGCCACTTGCCTTGATGGCTTCCAGGCAAACAGTTTACTTGTTATTGTAGTAATCAATCAGACAGCTATTATTGTTTTGGATTTTTCCTGCTGGTCTTTCTTCACGAAGTATCTTCTGTTCTTCTAGCCACTCCAGGATGATCTACTCGTCCTTTCCAGTGGAAATTTCCCACCTAAGACAATTCTGGATGGGATTCTGATTTCCACCTATGGTCTTATTACTAGCTCCTTCTAGAGACACTCATGTTCCCTTGACTTATGGGATGCCATGCTTTTCTAGTATTCCTTCTAACTCCCTGTTTGTTGCTTAAGATTCTGCCTTGGTTTGCTATTCTTCCCATTCTGTAGTCCCGCCAGGACCCTGCCATCTCTTTCTTTCTATAGTTCATAAAAGACAGTAAAGATTCTGATGGTATTTGATAGGTATGTGTAGTTGTCTGTTTGTTCATGCACACATTAGCGCATATGCACACATACCTTAACTAGCTTCAACAAAGATTCCAAAGATAATGATTTAGAATCTAGTGTGGTATTCTGGACTAATGGGCTGGACTGCAAAGCCATTTGAACTACAAGGTTGGTGGTTCAAGTTCACCAGCCGCTTCTTGGAAACCATGTACAAGGCTGCTATGCTTTGGAACCAGTTTGACAGCACTGAACAACAACATTAAATTTAACAATTCTAAAAATATTAAATTTAAAGATTTACACTAAACTAACCTTTCAGAAACTATATTTATATTCCCATGAGAAAAGATTTCATGTTCTTCAATTTGATTGCCATTTTGTCATTTTTAGATGTCTTCATGAAATCTATAACTTGTGTGAATCAAGTTCAAGTTTGTGACCTGTAGACACAGACTTGGTAATGGCTGTGATCATAAAATAATGGACCTGCTCAGTGTTAGTCTTGAATATGCATATAGAACATTGGACATGCTTCATTTCCCCAGTAACAGCATTACCACTTTTTGTTAAGATATTTTCTGAGCTTACCACATAGTCAATATTATTGTAGCATTACAACCTTTGTGCTTCCTGAATCCAAGGATATTTCTCAGCAATGCAATATTGTTGTTGTTAAATGCTGTGGAATTGGTTCTGACTTGTTGTTGTTGTTGTGTGCCATGGAGTCGGTTCTGACTCATAGTAACCCTGTACAAGGTTTCTGAGGCTATAAATGTGGAATAGCTGGTAGTTTCGAACTGTTGACCTTACAGTTTGCAGCTGATTCGTAATCAGTACGCTACCAGAGCTCCCTGGTTCCAACTCATAGTGACACCATTTAGGGTTTCCAAGGGGCAGCTGGTGGGTTTGGACTACCAATCTTGTGGTTAGCAGTCCAGTGCTGATCCTACAGTGCCATATTAGGAGTGCAACAAGACAGTAGATTGACTAAAAGAATGTGGCTTATGTAAAGTAGCAAAACCATTATGAACATCATATAAGGAACACACCATGTCTAGAGCACTATGCAAGAATTTCTAGGGCATTGTGTAAGTTTGCAGACTTTTGATGTGGCTCTGTAGGATAAGCACTGGACTGCAAACCATATGGTTGAGGTTTTAAACCCACCAGCTGCTCCTTGGAAACCCTGTACAGGGTTACTATGAGTCGTAAATGACTCAATGGCTTTTAGCAACAACAACAGCAAAGGAACTTAACAATAACAACAACAAATGTAAGTTTTCATTTACATTTTCCGTGAGTAATGATTGAATTAAATGGAACTTGTAGCTCTCATTAGCCTTCATTTGTATATCAGGGAGCTTAATAAGAAAAGGGAAATTTATTGGTTATAAGATAGTAACCAAACATTGGAAGAGCTTTATAAGGAAGATTATCCAAAAGAACTTTTTATTCTTATTTTTTAAATAATATTTAATTTCTATTTGGTGAAATTTTACATGTCAAATTAGGCTCTTATTAAACAATTTTTTCACAATTTCTTCAGTAACATTGGTTACATTTTACACAATATGTCCATTTCCTCATTATTCTGTTTGGGTAATTCTTTTTCCAGTAATCCAATTTCCTTGCCCCGTTGTCATTTCATCACTGGTTTAGGGTAAGTGTTGACCTTTGGGTACCATATAGATTTGTTTTAAGGAGCACAGTATTTACAAGTGATAATGTTTATTTTATGAGCCGGTATGTTATGTAGCAAAAAGATGAACTCATGGAATAGTTTTAGTTCAACTTTAAAAGAGTATTTCAGGGTGATAGTTTTGAAAAGTCCTCCATTCTCAACTAATCCAATAAGTCTGAACTTTTTAAGAATTTACGTTCTGTTTCTCATTTTTCCTCCAATTCTCCCAGGATAAATCTGTTATGTTCCTAGTTACTCATGGTCTCTGGGCACCAAGTGTTCTACTGGTTTCAGGGTAGTTGAGGTCATGGTTTGTATAAACTGTTTGCCCATGTAGTAATTTCTTCTTTAAGTCTTTGGTTTACTTTATTCTCTTTTGCTTTGGATGTATAGAAACCAATAACTGTAGCTTAGATTTTCTTTTTATATTATAGTTGTTGTTTTATCACTGACCTAAACATTCTTTATACTCATTGCCAAGCTCATGTGATAAGTTTGAAAGAGAAACAAGAAGTACCAAATTTATTATAGCAGTCATGGAAAAATTTGTTGTTAAGTGTTGACTCGACCATATTATATGCTTATACCTTGAATATTTCTTGGGACATGAAAAGAGTGAAAGTAAAATCTGAAATTAAGGTAGAGGACAAACAGTTCAAGTTCAAGTGGAAACAAAAGATATGTATCTCCTTCTGTGCCCTAGGGGTAGTTGGTCAAAAGAACTTCTCAAGACAAATCACCAAATGTCAAATTATAGACCTTTTTTTTTTTTTTTTGGTAGGGGTGGTAGTGGTGGTGTAGGGAGGTGGGAAGGAGGATGAAACAGTTATTCTTGTGTTACTATTATTGTGACGTGTCTTTGGGTCAGTTATGACTCATAGCAACCCTGTATAGGGTTTCCAAAGAAGTGAGTTTGAACTGACTTCTTCACATTGATCTTGCAGTTAGAAGTCCAGTGCTTATCCTACAGTGCAATCTGCTCTTTAAAGCTTTTATTGTTGCAGAAATAAAAATGTGTTTGTTTTTTTGTTGTTGTTGTTGTTTCTCTATCAGTGAAATATAATGATAAGCTTGATTGGATTTTTAAATGTAACTCTATTTGGGGCTTTTACTATTGAATTAAAATTTTTATTATACATATTATTCATACTTCGTACATTCTTAATGTGGCATTATGAAAAAACAAATTTTACGTAAAACTTAATAGAGATCCTTTAAACGGGAGATGAGAACCTGTAATAAGATACAGCACTTTAAAACTTATTTAATCCTAAGGACCGTGACAGCAGTGTTTTGTATTTGTTTTGTTTTCCCCAGCATATGTGTTTAAAAATGTTTACCAACCTCTGGAAGTATTTAGAGAAATGTTTGTGCTGCTTAATTCTCCACGTAAATGGTAATTTCATGGCAGTTCTTGAAATAAACATTTTTAAACTTGAAAATATTTTGTGACTATTTCCATTACAGAAACAAATGTTTAAAACTCAGAGTAACATTTGACTGGTTAGTTGAAACCTAATAACATTTCTATGAAAGTTGTGCATTCATATGTGATAAAAGTGTTGCTCCCTTGGATGGGTCCTGCACTTTTGTACAGTGAGTCTACCTACCATGATAAATGGCCCTTTGTCTCAGATTGAGAATGCCTTCTACTTACTGATTGTGTTGAAACCTGTGATCTATATACTGCATTGCCATAACCATCATCTTCACCATCATTGTGACAACATGAGTTGAACTTCTCCCCCTGTCTTAGGGTTAGTGCTAAGGGCTTTCCGCATCATCTAATTTAATCTTTGCAGAAACTCTCTCAGGAAGATTCTCTATCCTCCTTGTATGGTCAAGGAAACTAAGTCTTTTAGGAGCTTGGCAATTCTGCTAATCAGTTGTGGTCCCATTGAAATTTCTTTAAAAGCTACATTTCAGTGGCAAATAAGAAGTAAAGATAAAGAGTGGCTGAGAAATTCAAATATAGAATATTTGACATGTGATTTATAAACATATAAAAAGGTCGCTGGGTGGTGCAAATGGTTTATGCATAGCTGCCAATTGAGAGGTTGGTAGTTTGCATCTACCTAGTGGCAATGTGGAAGAAAGGTCTGGAGATATGTTTCTGTAAAGATTATATCCAAGAAAACTATAATGGACCTGAATTTGTGAATCAAAATGATAACCAGAACAGGTAAAATTATGAGTTGACACCCTGACATTTTGAAACTCAATCTCTGTTTTAAAAAACAAGGACAGCATGTGTGTTGTTAGCAACCAAATCTCTTGATTGGTGGAGTTGGAACCAGCGCTGTCCAGATCAAAGATGGCAGCCATCTGAGTGTATGTTGCTCTCTACAATCCTAGCAATGATTCATTCTTACATATCAGGCTCCTAAACGGGCTCACTATGCTTCTTCTGGGTAGCTCACTCCAGGCCTTCACCTGTCATTTTTCCCATTCTGGTTATTGTACCACTTCACCAAAAAAAAAAAAAAAAAAATCTGTTCTGTTTCTCTTTCATTAGCAATGACTGAATCAGTTCAAACTGGCTCAAAGTCCTGCAACATAAATTAAAACCCTCTTTTCTTAAGCGATTAATCACAAATATAAATTCCATCAAATATTTTTCATTTTTATTTATGAAATCAAAAGAAGCGGTTAGGAAAAAAGGAAGATGAATAAACAAATAATAGGATACAGTGGTATGCTGTTGCTTTATGCCAGTGAGAAATAGTGTATTGGAGTTTGGGCTCTTATTGTAGTAGAGGGAAGGAGCAGTCATCATGGTAAAAAGTTATTTTGAAAATATTTTATCTATTGAGGACAGTAACAAAACAATGAGTGGATTTGTTGATACTGGCTTGAGTTGAAAACTAATAAAAAGCAGTCCTCCATCAAAAAACAGCAAAGACTGGTACTCTGAAGATGTCATTTCTATTATTTGTTGGTGGTGGTGTTAAGTGCTTTTGAGTCAGTTCCGACTCATAGTGACCCTGTCTATACAGGGTCCTGTTTCTGAGGAGCAGCTGGTGAGTTTGAACTGCCGACCTTGCAGTCCCGTGCTTATCCTATGGCATCACACCTAGACTATTTCTTTTATTTAGGTCATTAAAAAATACATTCGGATACGATTAAGCATTAAAGATTTATTTCAAACGGTGGCAAATTAACATTATCAGAATAAAGCTTGAACTACGTACACTATTTAATAAATCACTTGAGGATTATGAGAAATATTGTCTTGAGAAGAAAAGAGTATGTTTGTTAGTGGTACTGTTTTAAGTGTAAGCATTAAGAAAAGGTTAGATTATTACTACTCTGTGAAATCTAAGAGTATACTGAAGTTTAGCCATTTTTACCATATTTTTAAGTAAGTATTTTCTTCTAATCTAGGATCCTTTTATGTCCATTCTTTTGGAGAACTATTTATTGTTTAGATGGCTACTATCCAGTGGCTTTTCTCATAGTTAGTACTGATAGCTGATGATCCTGAAGGAAGTTGCTTTAAAAATGCACGTAGTTCTGAATGCAAATAAATAATGGCAAAGTAGGGTCTTTTCTGTGTTTGCTGTAATAGGTCCCATATTAGCTATCTTTCAGATTTTAAATACAGAGTAACATTTGATAAGAGGAGCTTTGCCAAGTGGAAAGAAGACAAGAAATAAGAGCATTCAATTGAAATAATGAGCTACTGAAAAAGAGAATGGATCAGGCTGTTCCAAAGCAATGCGTGGGGAAAGAAAGAAGAGAGAAACTTTGAAGCTGGAACCTTCAGCTTCTTTAAAGACAGGGTCTCATTTTTCTTCCATGAAGTGCTGGCTGTGTGGGGAGGAGTGGAGTAGATCTGACTTCTGTAGCTGACACTGAGGAGGGTACAGTGTAAATCTCTACACATGCCACTTATGGTCATGGTGGCTTGAAGCTTCAGCCTCTCTGGCCCTTCTTCCCCTGGAAGAATCATTCAAGAGACAGAAACAATTGTTAGTGCCTTGATCAACTCTGAGGTTAGATCGAATGGTCCTCCTCATTTTAGTTTTTAAATTCACTTTACATTTGAAATTAATGTTCAGTTGTTGTTGTTAAATGCCATCGAGTCGGTTCCGACCCATAGTGACCCTGTATACGGTTTCTGAGAAGCAGCTGGTGAATTTGAACCACCAACCTTGCAGTTCAAATGACTTTGCAGTCAGGCACATTAACCTACAGTGTCACTATTCAGCTAGAATTCAGAAGATTATTACATGAGATAATGGGTGGGGAAACACTTTATAGATGGTAAAGTTCTCTAGAAATACCAAGTCATGATAATTGTATGGCGTGACATAATGAGAGATAGACCCTGATCCTTAGTGTTCATTTAGAACTTTTGTTCTTGTTGCAGAAAAAAAGAAAAGCCGACTTGGGAGAAGCTATATTTCAGGAATTTTGAGATACCTGAAATTAATGGGAAAATCAATTTTTTGATGTCCGTTCTTCCTTTATATACTTGAAAATAATATTCAAAGAATAATTGTTTTGCCCATACAAACTCACCAGCTGCTCCTTGGAAACCCTATACAGGGTTGCTATGAGTCAAAACGGACTTGATGGCATTAACAACAACAAAAAGAAAACTGATTACATACTTAGAACAATAATTGCCAGAATGTAGACAAAATGACGGGTCACATCCAAAACAGTATTATTTACAATTTGGAATTTTTTTACAGCCCTTGTTTCACTTCTTCCTGCACTAAAAATGAGCAGCATTCATTGATTTAATGCTTGCTGTATGCTAGACTCTGTGTTAAGAATGTTATGTTGTTCTGACTCATAGTGACACTGCACAGGGTTTCCAAGGCTGTAAACAGTATTTTCGAACTGCCGACCTTGAGGTTAGCAGCCCGATTCGTAACCACTATGCTACCAGAGCTCCTTGTTACATATACGAATGTTATATGCAGTACTAATTTATTATACAACCCTGTGAGTATGTATTAAGGAGCTCTGGTAGCATAGTGGTTACAAATCAGGCTGTGAACCGCAAGGTCAGCAGTTTGAAACTACCAGCTGCTCCGTGGGAGAAAGATGAGGCTTTCTGTTCCGGTAAAGATTTACAGCCTTGGAAACCCTGTTCAGGGTCACTATGGGTCAGAACTGACTCAATGCCACTTAACAACAACAAATGAGTTTGTATTATTGTTGCTGTTTTGTAGATGAAGATGTGAGGTTCAGAGAGGTTAAATAAATTGCCCTAGGTCACACAGCTAGTAAATTTTAGAGCTAGGACTCCAGCCCAGGTCTCCTGGACTCTAGTCCCTATCCTCCTCTCTGATATGCTCTATTGTTGTTGTTGTTAAGTGCCATCAAGTCAATTCTGACCCATAGTAGGATAAATGTGCTGAACTGCCTGCCACCCTTCCCTTTATTTTAACCATGCCTTTAAGTTTGAAAAAAAAAAATATCTGTCCATCACATGTGTATATGCAGTGTGTTGTAAATAGAGAATTAAGCGTCTCAAGGAAGACTTTTTAAACTCTATGAGATGTGGAAATTTTGAAGATTCAATGAAAGCATCAATTATAAATCAAGTAGCCCATTTTTCTTTCAGATAAATAGTTTGTGTATTGTAAGTGGTATAATTAGAGAAGCATCAGGAAATGATAGCTGTAAAAGTCTAAGAAGAGTTTTTTTAAATGAATTCCTAATACTTGCATACTTCCCATATAATATACATGTGTATACATTGTTTTCATTTGAAATGTTGGTATTAGCATTCTGAAGGTGACCTTTCCCAAGTATGGTGGTGGTGACTGTGTGCTGTGGAGTGGAGTTGGTTCTGACTCATAGTGACTCTGTGTAGGGCTTCCGAGGCTGTAAATCTATGGGAGCAGAAAAACTCAATTTTCTCCTGCAGAATGACTGATAGTTTCGAACTGCTAACCTTGAGGTTAGCAGCCTGACTCGTCATCACTACATTACCAGAGAAAGGGGTAAATTCATTGACAATTTAGTTCAATACAGATTCAAGACACCAACGTAGGTCATCTTGAGAATGATGATGACAGTGGTGCAGATGAAAACGTTGTGCATACATTTACATTCTATGACAGGTATACGAGTATTAGGAATTCATTTGAAAATACTCTTGTTAGACTTTTACAACTGCCGTGTCTTTGTGCTTCTACGTGGGATAGGAGACCTGGTTTGGAACTATAGGATAAGCACTGGATTGCTTACCACAAGGTCAGCAGTTCAAAGCTACTAGCCTTTTCTAAGAAACCCTATATAACAGAGGTGGAGAAGGTGTGACCCGTGGGCCGAAGTCATTTGATCTGGCCCTGAGAAGGCAACTGCAGTTCCACCCATCATGTAAAGGGTGAATTAATTAAATGTTTGGCCAAGTAAGTTGTTGTTTTAGGGCCATTGAGTTGGCTCTAACTTACAGTGACCGTGTATAGGGTTTCTGAGAAGTGGTGAGCTTGAACTGCTGACCTTGCATTTCAAACCTGTCTTGCAATCCAGTGCATTAACCTGCAACACTAATTTTTTATGGCCTGCAAATGATGTTATAAAAAATTTTATCATAGTAAAGATTCCCTACCCCTGCTATACAGGGTCACGATGAATCAGAATTGGCTCGACAGCACTTAGTAACCACAATGCCTGAGATAAAGGAGCACTGGTGGTGTAGTGGGTTACACATTGGGCTGCTAACCACAAGCTCAGCAGAGCCAATTCAGCTGCTTGGTAGAATGACATAAAGATTTACAGCCTTAGAAACCCTATACAGAGTCAGAACGGAGTCCTGGTGTGGCACTTCAGGTTAATGTGCTGGATTGCAAGGTCAGCAGTTCAAGCTCACCAGCAGCTCCTTGGGAACCTTTTACAGGGTCGCTCTGAGCCGGAACTGACTTGAAAGCACTTAACTACAAGAGTCAGAAGTGACTCAAAGGCATGCATGTAGCAGCAACAGCACTAGCAAACTTGGGATATAATTATGGGTCAGGTGTTTCTTAGCTCCAATCAAGAAGTCCCTGGTAATGCAAATAGTTCATGTGTGTGGCTGCTAACCAAAGGATGGAGGTTTGAGTCCATCCAGAAATGTCATGAAAGAAAGGCCTGGGGATGTGTTGCTGAAACATCAGCTTGGAAAACCCTTTGTGGTCTAGTTTTACTGTGACACACATGGTGTTGCCCTGAGTCAGAATGGCCTCAGTAGTAACTGTGAAAAACTTCAGCCATCAAGTTTGATCATTTCACCTTTTCAAGTTTTGAACCATATCACTTTTTATAACTAATACTCTAGTATATCAACTGACATTTAGTATGTCATGCATTTTCTGAGGGCTAGGAATCTGGGAACACATTATTGGGTTGGCGAGGCTTAGGGGTTTTTAATAAGGTTGTAGTCAAACTGTTGGGGTTGGAATAGCTGCTTCTAAGATATCTCACTCACATGGCTTATTAGAAACTTCTAATTCATAGCTGGCTGTAGTGTCTTTACAGTTTGGTGGCTGGTTTCTGTCAGTGAGTGGACAGACAGACAGATGGATTGACTGACTCACTGACTTACAGAAAATCCAAAAGGGAAGCCACAATCTTTTAGAGCCAAATCTTGGAAGTGTTTTACCATATTCTATTGACTTCAGAAGCCATTTGTGGTCCGGTGTAGATCGGGACTACACAGAGGGGTGAAGTATCAAAATTATTTTGAATTATCCTAGAGACTGAGAACCAAGTATTTCATTAGGAAAAAAGGGCCAGCAATGTCCCAGAGTGCTTCTGAGGAAATATTACACATACTCATATTGTGTCATAAAAATTGTAGTTTTTTTTAAAAAAGGGCTGAGTCAAATCCATTTCCTCCCTTGCATCTGAACAGGACTTAGCAAGGTTGTTGAATTGCTGGGTTTATACTGAATCTGTTTTAACAGATTAAGAAGTCTTTTTTATAATGGGAGGTTGGATTCAAGTACCTGTTCTGTCATATCCCACTGTGTTGCTTTTGAATCTCAGCTTGTGTATCTGTGAAATGGGATTAATACCAGTTTAGTTGGTTTGTTGATTCTAGTTGTAAAAGTCCCGGTGAGATGACTAAAAAGAAATTTTAGATTGTTGTTAAGTGCTTGTCTTTGGGGTTAGTAGTCTGACTTGTAACCACTACACTACCAGAGCTCCTTAATGAAATTGTTGTTGTTTTTATGTGC
>NW_006408535.1:15289635-15293338 GCF_000296735.1 Chrysochloris asiatica | reverse complement strand
TGTGAGCCTTCCAACCTTCTAAATATTCCTTTATATAGGGTTCAGAGTTCTGGGACCATCCCCTGAGCCTGCTCGGTCGGGTATTCTGTGTTGTTGTTGGCGGAGCTCTTTACTACACGTCCACCTGATCTGCCATCTTGTTTGTTGCTAAACCCATTTTGAAACGTTTAGTTATTGTAAACTTTGTCTCTCATATTTGAATATGTTTTCAGGAGAGACCAGTCCCTGAAGAAGGAAATCATGTTTGATAAAGTGGAAGGTCAGAAAAAAAAGGAGACCCCCAATGAGATGGATTGGCACAGTGGCAGCAGCAGTGGACTCAGGTGTAGCGACAAATGTGTGGTTGGTACAGGACTGGGCAGTGTTTTGTTCTATTGTGCGCAGGTTTGCTGGGAGTCAGAATCGCCTCAAGAGCATCTAACGGTCATATCAGCAACAACAATAAACTGTATTATTAAGATGCATTCGGGCTTTCCATTCTTTATCAAAGATAGACATCTGTTTTTAGTTAACCTGACATGTTGTGTATAGTAATAATAAAAACATTAAAAAAAATTAGAGTTGTTGTCAAGTGCTGTTGAGTTGGTTCCAACTCTTAGCGACCCTGCATAGGGTTTCTGAGGAGCAGCTGGTGAGCTTGAACCTCCGCCCTTGAGGTTCAAACTGGCTTTGCAGTCCAGTGCATTAACCCACAGTGCCGCAAATACTAGTTAAAATTAAAGACACTTTATTTTGTTACTCTGTTGGGCCTAGTTAGGAACATATGTAAGACTCTTCTAAGCTTTTCAAAAAAACTGAAAAGATTTTATACCCGTTACTACCTTTGAGGATTCCCATGGATCAGATTTGCTCAATGAAAAATAGAAACACACATACACTGCTTTTGATAAAGTTTGCAACGTGAAAGAGCAGTCCCAATTAAATTATTTCTAATAATGTTTTATTTTAATTAAAGTCTTCAACCCTATAAGTACATATGGTTGCCAAATATCAAACGACGCATAATAAATCTAGCAGGATTCCCCTGCTCATCCATTGTTCTCCCTTATTAAAATCTTCATCGCATCTCCTATAAATCTATTCTCGGATCCTTGATATTCCTTTGCTGAACAGAGTACTTTTAAAGACATGTGTCACTGAGAACTGTGATTATGAGAAACACACACAGAAAAAAACTCGTTGCCAATGAGTCAGTTTTGATTCATGGCAACTTCGTATGTATCAGAATAGAACTCATGCTCAATACAGTTTTCGTGGCTGCTTTTTTTGATGTAGCTCAGCAAGCCTTTCTTCTGAGGTGCCTCAGGGTAGATTCAAACCTTCAACATTTCAGTTTATAGCTGAATGTATTAAGTGTACCATCCAGGGACTGCTATACAGAAATAGTGTTTAAATAGAATCTACAGAGGGACTATTTTCATGAGGCTATTTTTTAGCTTGATTACTGTCATCATCTAAGTGACAAGGGAGGTTATCCTTTATCCGTTTATTCAATAAGTATCTGAGCTCTTAACAATTGCTGCTAGCCCCCCGTGCCAAGTGTTCTGTGGGAAATCACGATGAATGAAACTGGACCTCTGCCTTCAAAGAGTTAATCTGTCAGTGGGAAAGTAGTCATAATAACACACACCTACAAACATGATGAAGGCCACAATTAGAGTATAGAGCAAGTGCTTTAGTTATTTAGAAGAGTAAGTATAATTCAGGTGTTCGGTGGCATTTGAAATCATATTTAGAAATGTGATGAGGAAAAATTAAGTATGCATCAGTAGAGGATGCTTCCCACCACAAACAATAGAAAATTAAACAAAAACCTCACTAACAGTGGCTTAAACTGAGTAGGTATTCCCTGCATCCTCCCCCACCCTCCTCCCCTGCCCCAGGATAAGACATGCACAGGTAAGTGCCTGTTGGCATGGGTTTATTGTCAGCACAGAGCTGGTGTCTCCTGTGCTTCTCGGTTCTCTTGGCCTTTTCCCATGGTTTTCTGATGAAAGTTTCAGCGTGTCTATTCTCAGAGTAGAAAAACTCACCCACAAGAGAAGGTAAAGCCACTGAACGCTTTTTTGCTGTTAGAAAGGCTCCTCAAAGCCCCAACTATGCTTCTGCTTACATCCATTGGTTAGAACAGTATCACATGCCATCCTTAACTATCGTTGTATCTTCCAGACTGCACTAGAAAGGAGGCATATCAATAAACCAAACCTAAACAGAAAGCAAAAATAACCAAAAAGCAAATGAAAAGAGCTTTCTTGAGTGTTATTAATGAGAATACATATGGAAAGAGCATCTGATCAATAAATGAATCTGTCAGAATTTAGTAGGTAATCAATCATGATCTTTATACCTGTCTGTGGTCACTGAAGGATATTGGTAGGGTAACTTTTTGCTGTCTCATACTAGCACAAACATAGAAATTTGCTACAAACCCTTGAATAATGAAAAACTGGTAGATGGGGGTGTTTGAATAAAGAACTATCCACCTGCATTTCAAATTTTTAATACCATCATTTTCAGAAACTTGTATTAACAGTTGGGTGAGTCCTTGCCTTGGAGGAACTATAATTGTTGGTTTTTTTCCCTCCATTTTCTAGAAGGGACTTCTTTCTAGTTTTTCTTTCAAATGGTCATGGTTTGTTGATGCTATCAACAGAGATTCATAAAGAAGCATCTTTACTATCCGTAAATTATTGGGCTGATGTGATGGTGCAAAGGCTGCCCAGTTCCCTGTCTTGTATGGCACGCTGTATCTTTCTAATTGGTGTGTTGTTGTTATGTGCCGTGGAGTTGGTTCCAACTCATAGCAACCCTGTTGAGTGTTTCTGAGGCTGTAAATCTTTAAGGGAGCAGAAAGCCTCATGTTTCTCCTGAAGAACAACTGGAAATTTCAAACTGCTGATCTTGAGGTTAGCATCCCTACTCATAACCACTACGCTACCAGAGTACCTTTCTTTTTAAGCAGGGAATACAACATCTTTCATGGGAAGGGAAGACTAAAATGCATCTGCTTGTGGAGGACTGATAGCACCTGCAGAACAAAACAAATAAAATAATAATAAATTAATAAAAGACATAACAGAATAGAACAAAATGAAGAACAAGCAGCTTTGCATTCCCCCCCTAGCTTGCGTATCTCTTAAAGGCAATGCTGCTTTTTTCCTTGGTATCTTTTGTTGTGGGTTGTAGTGGTGCTACTATTGTTGTGTGTGTATTTTTCCAGAACCAATTCTAACGTTAGGCATTTTCTTCTGTCTCTTTGAGTCCCACAACCAAGAAGAAGCAAAGGCAGTCAGTTCATGGTGGTTGGTACGATCAGAGGTTTTCTAACATTGTTTATTAGCTGCTGTCCAGTTGGTTCGGACTCACAGCGACCCTGTCCACAACAGAAGAAACACTGTGCCACCCTCACAATTGTTGTTATGCTTGATTGAGCCCATTGCCTCTGCCACAGTGCCCTTTGGGGAGTTTGATAAATATTAAGATTTACAGGCCTTTAGATTTATGAAGTCAGGCAGGAGTGGAGACTGTGAATCTAGGGGTACTCCAGACAGTCTTGATGTAGGTGGCCCCTGGGTGTCACTTTAAGAAGCACTGTTGTAGATCATAAGTGAGGTGGTAACAGCATTTAAAAAGACGGTCTTTATGTTTCTTACCTCCTCCCGTTCTCTGGAATCAGGAGTCCCTAAAATGGGATGTGTATACC
>NW_006408535.1:15277333-15288865 GCF_000296735.1 Chrysochloris asiatica | reverse complement strand
AATAGGTACATGCATGTATGAAAGATCTGTTTTAGAAAATGTTTTACTTATCATGGTGCATATTTAAAGATTGTGGCTCTTAATGGTTTATAAGACCAGAACTCATACCTCTTTGCTGTTCTCTTCAAGAGTTTATTGTTCATTTTGTTATTGATGTTAGGTATTTGTTTTTCATTTAGGTATTGACGTTGTTATAAAATGCCACTGAGTTGATTCCAACTCATAGCAACCCTGTATGGGATTTCCCAGGAGTGACTGGTGGATTTTAACTGCCTACTTATGGGTCGGAATTGACTCGACAGCACGTAACAACAGCAACATCCTAGTGGTTATCAGTCCAATGCTGATGTATTTAGTGTATACATACACATCATACATGGAGCATAGCTAAGACTGAGAAGGATAAAAGACTTTGTAATTTATGTCAGGAAGAAATATCTGATCCAATGTTATTGTTAAGTGCCATCAACTTGGTTCTGACTCATGTACAGGGTTTTTGTAGGAGCAGTGGTGGGTTTGAACTGCTGACCTTGTGGTTAGCATTGCAGTGCTTACCCAGCAGCACTACACCAGGACTCCTACTTTCATTTAAGTAAACCTCTTCTGAGGAATCAAAAATAATGGATGTGACTTTATCAGGTTATGGCTGTCACTTGAACCATTAGTAAAATCGCTCTCTAGTCACTGAACATCAAGAATGGGTAGGTGTAAACAGGGATTTTTAAGAGACTTATTTGCCATTAAAGTTTGATTTAACCCCATCTCTAGTTTTCACAGGATCCTTTTCTGTAAAGTGTAGTGTGTACTGTAGCTATTCCAAGATGAAGAAATGCATCCTTTTTAATGCATAAAATGATATTTTAAAAGATATTTTTAGATTACAACAATGAAAAACATTGTCACTATAATTATGAATATAGTTTATTGAGTACTTTTGTTGTTGTTAGGTGCTGTCGCGACGTTACTAACTCATAGCTACCCTATGCCCAGCTGAACAAAACACTGCTGGGTCCGACTTCAACCTTACAATCATTGCTCCACTTGAATGCATTGGTGCTGCCACTGTGCCGATCCATCTTGTTGGGAGTTGTCTTCTTTTTCGCTGACTCTGCACTTTACCAAACATGATTCCCTTCTCCAAGGACTGGTTCCTCATGTTAGTATGTCTGAAGTATGAGAGATGAAGCCTGTCCATCCTGGCTTCTAAGGAGCATTTTGGCTATACTTCTTCCATCATAGATTTGTTTCTTCTTTTGGTAGTCCACGGTACTTTTAATATTCTTATCCAGTGCTATAACTCAAACGCATCAGTTCTTCCCAAGTATTTTTTATTCATTGTCCAACTTTTACATGCATATGAGGTTATTGAAAATGCCAGGACTTGGATCAGGCGCACCTTAGTTCTCAGACTGATATCTTTGCTCTTGAACACTTCAAAGATGTGTTGTGGAATACATTTGCCTAATGCAATATGTTGTTTGATTTCTTGACTTCTGCTTCTATAAGTGCTGATCAAAATGAAGTCTTTGACAACTTCAATCTTTTCTCCATTTATCTTGATGTTATTTATTGGTCTAGTGGTGAGGATTTTTGTTTTCTCATTGAAGTGTAACCTATACTGAAGGCTGTGGTCTTTGATCTTCATCAGTAAATATTTTAAGTCCTCTTCACTTTCAGCAAGCAAGGTTGTATCATCTGCCTATCACAGGTTGTTAATGAGAGCTCCTTAGAGCTTATTATCCTTAGAGAGGATTTTATGAGACAACATATTAAATAGCTAAATTCAGTGCCTGCAATTTTGTGGGTATGTGATACAATATGTTACCTGTTAATATTATTATTCTGATTATTGCCTCTTCTCTAAAAAAATTACTCTTAACTCTGCCATTTAAAACCTCTGTGCCCATGAACCAGTTAGTTGAAATCTCTGCAATTTCTTATTTCTGCAAACTGGGGATACTAATGCCCGCTTCAGTTATCCAGAACTAACAATTATTTAGTGCATTGTTGTTGTTAAGTGTATTTAAGTTGGCTCTGACCCATAGCCACCCTGTATAGGGTTTCTGAAGAGCAGATGATGAAATTGAACCGCTGATGTTGCTGCTCAAATCAACTTTGCAGTCCAGTGTATTAACCCAGAGCACTACATCAGGGCTCCTCACTTAGTGCATACTATGTACGTATTAGGAGTCCTGGTGTGGCGCTGGGGGATGAAGCACTGGACTGCAAGGTTGGTTTGAACCAAAGGTCAGTGGTTCAAATTCACTGGTCGCTCCTTGAAAACCCTTTACAGGGTCACTATGGGTCAGAACTAACTCAGTCGCATTTAACAACAACAGCAACAATGCTTGTATTAAGGAGCCGTGGTGGCACTGTGGAGTAGGCATTGGGCTACTGACGTCTTGGTCAGTGGTTTCAATCTACCAGCCTCTCCAAGGCAGGAGACTGGTGAGATTTTCTGCTCTTGTAAAGATTTGCAGTCTTAGAACCCCTATACAGGATCGCTGTGAGCCAGACTCAACTTGATGGCAGTGGCTTTGGTTTTGGGGGGCCTGTGCATCCTGTGTGAGTCACTGAATTAAACACACTATCTCAAACAGTCCTTCCAAGAAGGTAGGTATGTGGTCCTCATTTTATAATTGAGGACATCAGGGCACATAGAGCTAAAGTTTAAGTAGCAATTTCCAGTGTCTGTCTGATGCCTCTTTCCCAAGTTTTATAATCTCTAAAGCCCTTGAAATCTTTCAGTACCGTACCCATGTGAGCCATTGTCTGTGACATCTCTTTATTATTTGGGCTCAAGGGCTATAGTATTGCGAAGTCATCCTACCATAATTTACTCTGTTTAGAGATTTAAATGTATCATGTTGAAACAAACATTCGAGGGAGTCAAATTTATCCCAAACTTTCCCTTTATATTTAAAATTTTCATAGTTTGATTTTTCTTATAATGATCTATATGAAAATACTGAATCTTGGATTTCTCAGGCCAAGAAAGAGTAAAACTACGTACCCGAAATCTGAAATGAAGTCCCATTTTTACTCATTCCCTATTTTGGGATCTTCAAGTGGCGGTTAAGTAAAAAAAATCCAGTAAATTAGAAAAGCAGTTTAGTTCTAGGTGATTTGTCAAAAACTTCACTTGTAAGGAAAGAAATAGCATATTATTATGTTGATTCTACATCACTTCTAAAGAAGATAAGTAGGGCTTTTGTGAACGTTCAAGTTTTGCCAAGAGATCATGATTTTAAACATATCACATATCCAGAGACCTGCAAGCTAAAACGAACTGCTCTATCACTATGTTTTTCCCTGGAGCGTCTTAATTAAAAACCAATCTGAGAAAGACAAGAATCCCTTCCTAGCATGAAATATTGTTTCTCTGACAGATCTTTCCTTGCTGGAACTCATCCCAAAGTTGTTTGGAGTGTGGGTGCAGAGTTAATTGATTGGGTTTTCCTATCTAGTGAGAAGAGATAGTACTCTTATTTTGGCCTCTTCTTCTCAGAGTTGTGAGCTTTGAAAGGATTTGACTCAGAAACCGTGAGAATCAAACACAGGCACTAAATTTTTGAATTAGTATTGATTGACAGTTCTCTCTGTTCAATGTAAACAGCTTGGAGAGAGAATTGCTGTTAAAGAAACTGAATTTGCATTTAAGAACATTCTCCTGTAGGATATAATGATTAAGTTTCACATTAATCAAAGTAACAAAAAAGAGGGAATATTAATTTTTTTTTTTTTTTTTTGTACTGAGTTGTAAATTAGAATACTGAATTGGGAATAATTAAAGTGTATCTTTGTTTGGGTTTTTCTTCTGGGATGCCGCCATTTCAAAAGATCACAGTTCATGTGAAAGTCTGAATAAAATTCAAGGAGTAACATCAAGGACCTCTGAGCCCAGGAAACTGAGTTTGGCAGTGCTAATTTGTATTAAAGTTGTTGTTGCATGACAGCCGGAAAAAGATTTAATGCTTGCCACCTGAATCAAGGCACGGAACATTGGTTTCTATAACTGCCATGAATTTGAATCGAGGCCAGTATCTCTAAATTTGAAATAAACTGATACTCTGTCTTGAGAGAAGATACAGGCCACTTATGTTGTGGAAGGTATTTAGAAAATAGTATTTCAATTTAATTTTTTTTAGCATTATATATATCTTTCAAATTGTTAGGCTTCTCAGTACTGTGGCCTGCAGTGGTTCTTGAGGTTAGAGGCTCATACAGAAGAAGTAAGAAATTCCTGCAGCCATTTATTATCCCCTTTCAGCCCGGGGTTTGCTTCGAGTTTGCACCAGGTTCAGGTTTGGTGTTTCTCTTCTTACCACGGAGGAGCTGTTCACTTCATCAGAAAGTCATTATCCCTCCCGGATGTCACTATGGTTCAAAGTATTACAGTATTGCTCTAGGAATTTCGATTTTAACCCAGCCACCCTGCTGTGGTAAAACCTTAGAGCCCCCAGATGCAAAATCCATTCACATGCCTAGCACAAAAAAAGTGATGATGATGACAATAATTCATATTTTGCATTTGCAAAAACATCTTTCATCTGAAGAGCATTTGTAAACGGAACATGCATCTTGAGACTACTTTACAGAAGCTGATCTTTCAGTCCAATATGGAAATGACTCCACCTCTGGGGTGAAATGTGGCAGCGATTTAATTATTTTTAACAGGGTACAGATTAAGTACAGTTGTGTCTCGGTGCAATAAATGTTTTACTGAGGAACTATATAAATTATATGTTACATTCAAGTTTTCATACCTAATTTTAATTCTCACTGAAAAAAAAACACAACACACACACAAAAACATGTTCTTTCTGATTAGAAAGATGTTCAGGAAGTTGGCTATTTCAAGAAGATATCTCTTTTGAGTACTTTTGTCAAACAAATAAGATTCCCTGAGGATGCTTTTCAGTTGTTCCATTTTGGTAAGAAGGAAGCGCTTAGCAGCCTACTATTGATGGTAGAACCCAAACATGCTCAACTTTTGTTTTTTTTAAGCAATTGCTTGTTACTTTGTTGTTGTTACGTGCCGTGGAGTCAGTTCCGACTCACAACAATCCTGTACAGGGTTTCTGAGGCTGTAAATCTTTACGGGAGCAGAAAGCCTCATCTTTCTTCCGCAGAACAGCTGGTAGTTTCGAACTGATGACCTTGCCATTCACAGCCCGATTTATAACTGGTACGCTACCAGAGCTCCTTGCCTGTTACTTTAACTTATGTCAAATTAACTTAAGCAAAAGTTTAATTCACAACTTAAGGTAAATTAAGTCACCCATAATTTTGACAAAACTAAAGTTGCTTTCGAGTACTGGTGTGGTGTTATAGGATAAGCACCCAACTGCAAGGTCAGTTAGAACTGCAAGGTTGGTGGTTCAAACCTACCTTTGGAAACCCTATACAGGGTGGCTATGAATTGGAACCGACTCGATGGCACTTAACAACAAGAAAGCTGCTTTGCACTGCTTCTACAGTTTCCTTGAAAAGATCTGAAAGAGGGGTCATGGCAGGTAGCTGTCTCTGTAGTCATCCCACCTCATAATTCACCATAGCAAAAACTTTGTAAGAAAACGTTTCTATTTGTAACAAATTTGAAGTGACAGAAAAGTTACAAAGTTAATATAAGGAGCTCCTCTACAGATTTTCTTTCTTTTTAAAAAAATACTTCTCCCCCTAACCCCCACTGCCCCAGCATTTTATTGTGTTGTGGGTGAAAGTTTACATAGCAAATTAGTGTTGTGGATCAACAGTTCTACACACATTATTCCATAACACGGGCTGCAGTCTCCTCAGTGTATCACTATCCCCCATTTCCTTCCTGGGATCTCCTTTTCCATTCATGGCCTCCGCCATCTTTGTTTTTTGGTGTAAGTGTTACCTTGTTGGTCTGGTGGATTGTTCTGAGGAGCACATTCATGTTAGTTTTGTAGTTTCACCTGTTATCTGACTAAAAGGTGGGATCCAGAAGTGTCTTCAGTTTCTAGTTAGAAGGTTTTTCTCAGGACAGTAGTCTTAGGGTTCCTCTATCCTCTTTCTGATAGGTAAGTCTGGTCCTTTTTTTTCAAAACATTATTCATTTTCCACATACTTGATTTATATTTTGTTCTTTTTTTTTTTCTCCCTTCTTTTACTCATCCCAACCAGAGCCTTGTATTGTGGTCTTCTTGGTCAAAATGGTAGGTAGGTAGTGGTGGCCAGGCACAAATTAGTTTTTCTGGTCTCAGTTTAGACACGGTGTGGATTATATGGGCCAGTAATCCTTTTGACTAATTCCTTCCTTGAGTTTTCATTTTACTTCCTTCTCCCTTGCTTCAGATGGGAAGAGACCAATAGTTGCTTCTTAGATGGCTGCTCACAAACTTTTAAGACCCCAGATGCTATTTACCAGTTTAAGATGCAGAACATGATCTTTATGAATTCTGCCAGTTGACCGAGATGTACTCTGGGGGTATTGTCCTTAGCCTTCATGTCTATTGGTTTAATTCCCTTTTTTAAGTTTCTATATCTCTGCCTGTATACTATGTAATATACATGAGGATATGTGTAGCATTTGCAAGTATGTGTTTAGATACATTTACCACTGTACTTATAGAGAAAGTCCTGGCATAGTGCTGTGGGTTCATGCGCTGGACTGCATAGTAGGTTTGAACTACAAGGTTGGCGGTTCAGGCTCATCAGTCATTCCTGGGAAACCCTAAAGGGTCAGTATGGGTCAGAACTGACTCAAGGCACTTAACAACAACAACAACAACATACTTATATATAAAGTTCTGGTGTGGTGCTATAGGATAAGCACTGGACTGCAAGGTCAGTTTGAACTACAAGATCAGCAGTTCAAACTCACCAGCCACTCCTTGGAAATCCTATACAGGGTCACTATGAGTCGGTTCTAAATCATAGTGATGCTATATAGGGTTTTTGAGGCTGTAAGTCTTCACAGAATCAGAAAGTTTCAACTTTCTTCCATAGATAGTTTTGTATGGCGCTGGTGGTGGTGTGTCGTGCAGTTGGTTCTGACTCATAGTGTCCTTGTATAGTAGGGTTACCAAGGCTGTAAATCTTTACGGGAACAGAAAGCCTCATCTTTCTCCCACAGAACAGCTGGTAGCTTTGAACTGCTGACCTTGAGGTTAGCAGCCCAATTCGTAACCACTAGGCTACCAGAGCTCCTTGATAGTTTTGGATATATGCCCTTAATTATGTTCAGGAATTTTCTTTCCATTCCTATTTTGCTAAGAGTTTTTGTCAGATTGGGTCTTGGCTTTTGTCAAATACTATTTCCGCATTGACTGAGATGATCAGATGGCTATCCTTTGTTTTATTTATATGGTGGATTCCATTGATTGATTTTCTAATGTCAAACCATCCTTGCAGACATCATATGAAGCCTTAAGTTGACCTCTGAGTACAGCTTTTACTGTGTCTCAGAGATTTTGGTATATTGTACTTTTAATAGTTGTTTGAGTCTAAGAATTTTTTAAAGTTTTGTTTATAATTTCATCTATGATCCAGTGGTTTTAAAGCAAAGCCTTATTCATTTTTCATGTATTTGATTTATTTTCATATTCTTCCTGTTACTTATTTCTAGTTTTATAGCATTGTGATAAGAGAAGAGGCTTTGTATTATTTCTATGTTTTTAAATTCAGTCTTGCCCTGTAACCTAACATATGGTTTCTTCCGGAGAATGACCCATGTTTGTTGGAGAAGAATGTGTACGGCGTTGCTGTTGGAGCGTGTTCTATGTGTAACTATAAGGCCAGGTTGGCTGATTATGATGCTAAAATCTTCTGTATCTTGAACTTCTGGTTGTTCTGTACTTTCTCTTTCTGTACTGGTTTGTTACAGCCTTGGCTTCTCAGGTCTTTGTTGTAGACCCTCTGTCTACATTGTGTGTCTGACTAGGTCGCTATTTTAAGGGAGACCTCCACACTCAATTCTTAATTTCACAAATGCAAATACTCCTCAGCCATTTTCTTTTCCCTTTACATACTTTGCCTAGATTTCATCTAGTCTATGACTTTATAGATCAGTTTTTTTTTTGTTGATGGCTTAGTACATTTTAACTCTAGTCCAAATCTCTCACTTCAACTTCTGTTTTAATTTTTCTACTTTCCTGATACTCTCCTCTCTCAACAAACACTTCACATTTCAAAATAGGATACTCCTTAAAATAATGCCTTTATCTGTATGCCTTACATAGCTGACCTCCCACCCCTGAGATCTAACTTTTCTTATGTTTAAGACTTATCAGTAGTTGAGCCCTCCTCTCCTCCTTCTCACTTCTTTAAAGTGTTAAAGAAAAGAAAAGAAAAGATGTAACTTTGACGACCAAGGTGTGCTTGATCCAATCCATGATATTTCATATGTATATGAAAACTGGACAATGAATTAGGAAGACTGAAGAAGAATTGTACTATAGTATTGATGAAGAATATCGAAGCTATCAGGAGCTTCCAGAAGAACCAACAAATCTATTTTGGAAGAAGTACAGTCAGGATGTTATTAAATAAGAGGCTAGTGATACATGTTATAGGGAGGGACCAATCCCAGGAGGACATCATGCTTGGTGTAAAGTAGGGAGTCAGGAAAAAAGCGAAATACATTTAGCAAGATGCGGTGACACAAGGCGTTAAAACATAACAATGATGATGAAGATGTCTCAAGACTGGACAGTGTTTTGTTCTTTTGCACATAGACTCACTGTGAGTTGGAAATGACTCTGATACCTAACAACAGTCTGTTTCTCAAATCTAGTGCCGAAATTCTTTATACATATCTTCAAGGTCCCTTGCATCTGTCCACTATATTTTATGAACCAACCAAGTGGCCATTTTACTATTAGCCATGGAATATAGAGGAGTAGAAAGGAAGTGAAACCCAAATCACTCAATTTCCTATTTGCTAATATTTATCAGTCAGATAGTGGAAGCAGATTTGAAATTGTGGGCTAAAATAAACCATGTGGATAGCTCAAGGCTTTCATTCACTGTTTTGTAGCGAAGGAAATAATTTTAAAAGATTATGGCTATACTAGGAAGAGTAAACTATTGTGTCTGGTTTGGCCAAATGTAAAAGTTACTGTCATGGTATGCGATGTAAGTTATCTTAAGTGAAGGTGAAAGGAAAAAACAATTTAAGATATATTAAAGAAGAAAAACAAACTTTAACTTGGAAGTAGATGGTTGAATAGCATATTGCCATTACACAAAGGAATTGAAGATTTTCAGTGTCTTCAACTAGTAATTACAGTGAACATATTAAACATCAGTGTAAAGAAATTCCTTGAATTTTGTCTATCATATTTAAAAAATATAATTAAAAAGCATTTCTTGGAGAAATTTTGCATTATTTTAGACTATTAAAAGTTTCCTGTTTTTTAGTTTACCAAAATGTATGTGTGTATACATTATGTTGATGGAATGATTTGTTAGATTTAATGATCTGTTTCCATTTGCAGTATTCAGGCAGTGGGGCACTTGGACTAAATCATTCATTTTTGGGACAGATATTTTAATCTGGCATTGTAAATTGTGACTTGTTTTTGTTTTTCAAATAATGATATTAAATGAACAGCTTCCCTTTGTGAATATGAAAATAATGTATTATTTATACTTTATTATATACTAATTCCATAAGTTTTTGCTGAACACTATGTATTTAAATATTAGGATATAGCTATGTGATATGTGATGAGTTTTCTCCTTCTCCACCAGTGGTTAAAAGATAATAATGCTGTGCTATGTTTATGTAGTTTATAAAAAAACTTATTGC
Source organism: Chrysochloris asiatica (assembly GCF_000296735.1). Classification (NCBI taxonomy): domain Eukaryota; kingdom Metazoa; phylum Chordata; class Mammalia; order Afrosoricida; family Chrysochloridae; genus Chrysochloris; species Chrysochloris asiatica. The sequence goes on along the minus strand of NW_006408535.1, from coordinate 15,279,087 downwards.
ATAAAATGAAATTATTAAGTGTTATTCAGAAGAACTCATCTGAGGGAAAAAATGTTTCGGTGCAGTTTGCTTAAAAATGAAGCATAACTCAGTGTGTTGTTCCATGTTTCAAGAGTAGGTTGTGTATTAGTTGGACCTGTATTTTTGTGGCTTAATTTTAGTTTGTTATAATCCCTACAGTATTTTAGAAATGTGTATGGAGTTAAATGTAGAGTGAACAGTCTTCCTCATACTGCTCTTCATAAATTTTCCTTTTGGATTGGAGTGATTTGTATATGTAAGTCTGGTCACTTTTTTAGAGCATAAATAAAGCAAAATGTTAAACATTATTATATAAAGATGGAAAGAGATGAACTATAAGAGCAGTCTGTTGTTCTTTTTATCAGTGTTTTGTTTTCATCAATCTTTGGCAATGTGGTCAAGTTGAAGAGCTATCTAAAAATACTTATGCCTCAGGTTTCTCTAAGCCTTTCTTGTGCTGTGTTTTGAGTGGGAATAATATTTAAAGAGGTTTTTTATTTTCTTCAAATATTTACCAAATTCTTTCCTACAATGCTGTTAGCAAATCTGATAACATTGGGATAACTAGGGTCCTATTGTGTTTGCATGTACTTTTTAGAGCTGAGAATTCCTTAAAAAAATACAATGAAATAAAAATAATGCCTTTATTGTTCATTCTTAACAGAGGCTCCATTTTTCTTTGTAGGGTGAAATGATTGGCATTAATTATCTTCAGTCATGTGAATATTTTGTGGATCTTTTGAAAGATCCTGTCTTCTGAAATAGCTTTGGGAAGAATGGCTACCAAGTCTTCAGCTACAGTTGAGTTCTTTTTAACTTTGCTAGAAGGAGCCATGGTGGTGCAATGATTAAGTGTTGGGCTGCTGACAGAAAAGTTGGTGGTTTCAGTCCACCTAACTGTTCCATGGAAAACTTGGTGGTCTGCTCCCATAAAGATTGCAGCCTAGAAAACCCTGGGCGGGGGGCAGTTCTACTCTGTCACATGAAGTCACTGTGAGACATAACTGACCCCATAGAACCTAGAAACAACTACTTTGTAGGAGCGTAGTGTCTGATTTAATTGCTGAGGATTGCATCTGGAGAATTTTCTGACTTCATGTCTAGATTGCCAACCAGTTAAGCCCTGGGTGTAACGTGTTTGCAGGTGTAAAGAATCTGAAGACCAAATTATACCCATTCTCTCATAAAGGGAATTCTTTAGATTATAGTAATGATTATTACTTGATATTTAAGGGGCCCATATGGACATGGTGTGTGAGAATTCTTTTACAGTAATATATGCTTATAGTCATAGACTTAGGTAAATTAGTACATAATATAAATTGTATAGGAAATGGCAAGCAAGTAGGTGGAATGGAGTCCTGGTGTGGGGCTGTAATTGTAATGTTGGCAGTTCAAGTCCACCAGCCTCTCCTTGGAAACCCTATATAGGGTCACTGTAAGTAGGAACTGATTCTACAGCACTGAACAACATCAGCATCGGTAGAATGGGCAGCCGCAGTCTTTACATACTACAATTGTCTCATTTTTAAAAGTTTGTGTAGAGTTTGAGTGGCAGATCTCAAAGGAGAGAAAGCACAACTATCTAGAGGCGAGTGAACACAGTTTTAAACTGAAAGATGTACATTTATTCTGACTTGTGACTTGAAGTTTCACACAAATGTACCTTGTCCATGTTTGATAGTTCCAGTGCAAAATGGAAATCTTTATATTTAAAGAAGTAATTCTTTATG
>NW_006408535.1:15271197-15277188 GCF_000296735.1 Chrysochloris asiatica | reverse complement strand
TTTTTTTTTTTCTTTTCCAATCATGTATGCCAGTTATGAATTGTTTGAAGAAACAAAAGAAAAATACTAGCAATTATGCTTAAATAACAACAACACCCTTAAAAAGGGATGCACCATTGAAAAGACAAGAAAGTAGAAAAAAGTCGTGAAGTGCCTGAGTTCCATAGGAGTGCAAATAGTCAATTTCCCAAGCATGTTTAGGCTCCAGATTCTGAACATGCAAGACAACAGCCTGATTCTCGATAAGACCTGAAAATAGCTTATTAGAAGCTGTGAAGATCTATTATATCATGGGTTGGTGAGTGTGGAGCTGCACGATCAAGGAAACAAATGGTTTGAGTGAGTCATTAGTCATAAGGTCTACGGCTCTTCATAATTGCCATGGCTTCTCCTTGTCATTCGGAGAGACAGCAGTTAGGATGTGAAGGTGCTGCCGTTGTCACACTAGTCCTCCAAGTCCACATGGATACTACTCTGAGTGTTCTGAACTCTGTGTGTCTATCACACTGCCTGTGAACAGCTGTGGTTTTGATCATTTTTAAAACATGGTGGAACTCTAACTTTAAACTGTTCCTCTCTTTCTTTGTTTTGACTTAGAGAAAAGAATATAAGCAGCGGTGTTTTTGTTTGTTTGTTTTTGAATATAGACCTGTAGTTTAGAATAATTTAAAAATGTTCTAATGAAATTCATTACGGTCCAGCCTTAAAGGCAAATTCTAATGAGGAGTAAAGAAAGTATGTTTTCTTCTATTTAAAACATTTTGAAAAGACTGGTTCCTGCCTTCCAAAGAGTCATAGATATCTGACTTAGTCTAAAGAGATTTGGATGCAGCCGATTTTCTTTAAGCAACAGGAAAAGTATGGAGAAAGGAGGAAGCGAAACCTCCTTAGCGATGAGGGTGAAGCTTTTGGCTCCAATGCTGTATGTCAGATATATTTTTAAAATGTGACCTAAATCTAAAGGCAATGCCAACCCAAATCCAAGACTTTTCCCTGACATTATTGTTATTTTTGGTATCTTATTGAGCATTTTTAGTAGTGGCATATGTTGTAAAATGTATTTTAAAAGTTAGTGATAGTTAAGTAAGTTACTGCCGCATAAGATTCACTAAGAGAAGTTTAGTTGCTTTGATTGAACCATGCTGTGGGAATGAAAGTTTTTAGCTTTAGGGTGGATATGATTTTACTTTATTTTTTATTTTTTTAAGGTGGAGAAATGAATGAGGCATGCATTCATGTTTTTCACCTAGGCCAAATGGAAGACTTTGCAGTGATGTAACCCATTAGGATGGAGGAGCTTTTCTGTGGAGTTGCCCCGCGGTGCTGAGAATAAGTTATGAATGCAGCACTGTTTCAGTGCAGAGCCTTGCCGGGAAAGAGAGCGGTGTGCCTGGGCCCCGGCTATTGAGAAGATGCCAGTCAGGGATGAAAACGTCTTTCATGAAACTACTGCTAACTTCCCTGTGACACACTACCATAAAGCAGAGAGTGTTTTCTAAACCTCTAGTGCGAAAATAAGCACAATGCTTTAAAGAAGTAGGAAGGCATTATTTTAAAGTATACAGCAGATTGACTAAAAATGTATAGATAGGTCTGTGTCCGAATTCTTTTTAGTGAATTGGCTTTAGCAGTTTTCCTCTTCTCCCCCTCATTCCTCGTTCACAGCTCTGGGTTCTTTTGCCTTTTGGTAACAACTACAAAAGATGTCTTCCAAGACAAACGCTGGTGTATGACATCAGGACGAAGGAATGCTCAGTCTAGCCCAGCACGTTTAAAAGCATCAGCTGCTTGAAAAACATTATATGTTTTCTAGGATGGATTAAAAAATTAAGGATGATCCCCAAGAGGAGGAGTCAAGTTCACACATTTACAGAAGTTTTTTGGTTATTATTTCCAGTGATCAGATACCAAAATTGGAATTGGATTTTGAGTTCTAGTAATATATTGTTTTCCCTCTGCTCTGTGGTCTTTATAAAGCAAACACATGATAGCAGTTGATTACAATACGCCAGCATAAAGCTAACTGTAAATTTTAAGCACTGAATCTTAACTTTGATTTTAGACAATAAAACTTTGTGAATTTTTAAGACTTAAATGAATGTAAGAAATCATTTTAATTCCTCTTTGCACTTCCTAGGTGATATTATAGTTTAATTTGGAGCATTTTCATGAAATTTTCTATGCTTCAATAAAACGCCTCATAACTAAAATAACAACTGTGGTTCACCTATGTAAGAAGCATGCTTCTTTTTCATAAAACCATCAGTCTCCTCATGAAGTTAATTATTGTTACTAAATTCCACTGTCAGCTCTGTATCTGTAGAAGAAAATAGAAGCTCTGGAAAAACACAGTTTAAAGCACCTGTTGCTAACCTGTTTCTGTTGAATGGATTCAGACTCATCATGACCCTATAGTACAGACAGACAGACAGAACTGCTCCACAGTGGTTTCAAGGTGATTGCTGTTGTTAAGGCTTGTCGAGTTAGTTCCAACTCGGAATGACCGTGATTAGGGTTTCCGAGGAGTGACTGGTAGGTTTGAACTCCCGACCTTGTGGCTCTAACTGACCTTGTGGCCCAGTGCATTATCCCGCAGTGCCATAAAATAAAGGTTCCCACATCTTTTGCTCATGGAGCCACTGGTGGATTCAAACCTCCTACATTCTGGTAGTAGCGTAGTGGTTACAAATCGGGCTGCAAACCGCAAGGTCAGCAGTTCGAAACTACCAGCCGTTTCGCGGGAGAAAGATGAGGCTTTCTGCTCCCATAAAGATTTACAGCCTCGGAAACCCTGTACAGGGTCGCTATGGGTCGGAACCGACTCCACGGCACATCATCACCCCCACCACCTTTTGGTTAACAGCTGAGTGCTTAGACACTGCACTACTATGGCTCCTTTTTAAAGGCACAGTCAATAAAATACATTTAAATAGTCAAACCTGATTTTTAAAGTTATGGAATAGATAGTTTATTGCCAATATAGTCAAGAATTATAATCTCTAAATATTTCGTTGTAATTTTCCTGCATTAAAATTTGGCATCAAATATTCAGTATTACATATAGACAGTGAAGCTATTTATTCCAAGGAAAGTATTTATAGATCAAAGGATTTCTGCCTGCATGAAGGGAAAACCATTGTGGTGAGCTAAGAAGGGAGATGACTGGGTCATCTAGGCTGACTATAGGCAAGGCTACTGAGTGCTTGGACTTTTTTCTGTTCCAGTTGAAAAAGCACTGTGTCTCCTGAGCGGGAATGGGGAGTTTGTGAGAAGGGAGGGTTTCCATACTGCACTAGACCTTGAAGTCTGCATTGACTCATGCTAGTAAAAGGCAACTGCTGTCTACTTTTTATATGTGTGTGCCTTCTGGAAATTGAACTATTAGAAATGACAAGAAAGTGATGGAACTGGACAGCCCTTTCATTTGTTCCTCCTATCTGGGGCATATGCTCACTAATGGCTTTTTTCTTGGGGCAAGAGCATAGCTGCCTTAACATTGGAACAAAATGGGGGTGAGTGTATAGATGCAGAACATAAAACAAATAACTTTGATATACTTCTGAGCACTCTTCCTAATTGAACTATGGATTGAAGACATGTATTCATCAGTAGCCACTGCCTCTGACTTTCTTCTAATAGATTTTTCTGCTAATAAGTTTCTCTGCAAAAAGTATGTGATTACATTTTTCATAGGTATATTATAAATCATTTGGGAAGTGTATAGCTATTTGTAGCATTTGGGATACTTTGGAAACAACTTAATGTAGCTTTACTAGTTGAATATTTGGTATAATCTGATAATTATGTACCTGACAAAATAGCTACAAGATTGCCCTTTCTGCATTCCACAGCAGGTTTGTTTTGTCTAAGAAAAGGCTCAACAGGACCATTTTGTTCCATCTTTCATCTCAAACCAAACTCACTGCCATCAAGTCAATTCTGACTCATAATGACCCTATATAGGGTGTCCAAACTGTCACTCCCTTTTCCTGCAGAATGAAGGTTGAATTACCAAATGTCCGGTTAGCAGTACAATGCATACATACACTACTCAGCAAATTTCATCTACTCAGTTAAAATTTAAAAAGTTACATAGTGTATCAGTACAATGGAAACACACATAGTCCTTATGGCAACAATGATTACCTGAGATGGGATAAATAATGGATCACAATTTGACTAATCTATAAACATGCCTGTCACCATAGTAGGCGTTCAGTAAATATATTGAAAGGGTAAGGAAATGGATGTCAGTAAATAAATAAAATCTACCAGATGATTAAAAGACTTGATCAGTTTCATGGACCAAAGTAGTTTAAGGAATCAGGACTACTATTTGCCAGTATTTGAACCCTAGAGAAAGGTAAAATTGTTAAAAACTGAACCCACTTATTTGTAGATGGTGGCTGGTGGCTGTGTGCCATGGAGTCGGTTCCAACTCACAGCGACCCTATACAGGGTTTCCAAGGCTGAAAATCTTTACGGAAGCAGAACACCTCAAATTTCTCCCGTGGAACAGCTGGTAGCTTCGAACTGCTGACCTTGAGGTTTGCAGCCCGATTCGTAACCACTACGCTACCAGAGCTCTTTTGTTTGCAGATAGTCACCTATTATAAAACAAGAACCTGATTTGATCATTGTATAAATGGAAAAACATGGTTTATCCCCAGTTGCTAATTATCTGTTAGATTGAGTAAAGGACTTCTTCAATCAAGTTGGTTAATGTCAAGAGTCTCCGGCATGGCCACGGCTTTAATGCTACAGGCAAGAAGGCCTAGAGAGCAGGGCATGAGCATTGCAGTTGTATATATAATACAGTGATGACAGCAGAGAATGAGTTCAGTTAGTTGTGAAAAATAATAACAAGAGAGTCATCACATTTGATCTTAACATTTTCTCTCACCTAGAGCCAGGACTTCATAATCAAACTGTTTGAAGAAACTCTAAATTTTCTTGTTCGTTGACCTAATAGTTATTTTTCAAAATATAATAGTTGATATTCTGGCTGTTCACTTATGAATTTGGATTTCATTTTTCTTCCCTAAGAAAATGGAGGGACAGAGCCATCTCAGACCTCCCCTTTTAGTTCACCAAGGAAAATTATGCATACCTCTCTTGATATTCCCAAGATTATGAAGAATTTTTTAGTTTCATCTTTTTTTTAAAGAATGTTTAACATTTCTTTCAGTAAATCACTGTTCATGGTGGAGATCTGTCTTTGTTCAGGTAAGTTGGTCCTCTGCATGGAATTCTCTTTCTTATCTGTGCATTCAAGGAAACTTAACTAGATGATGTAGGGTCATACCAGATAACAACCTGTTTCCAGGTAGCTCTGAGTTCACACATTATGAAAATGAAACCCTTACTTAAAGAATGATAAATTATGTTTAAAAATAATTATTAAAATAATAAACTCCCTTTGTCCTGATAGACAACCACTATCAACAGTTTTGGTTATATCCTGTTCTGAACATGGAATGCCTTCAAATAGATTATTAATTAAAATTTTATTAGTAGTATATGGAGTTCTGGTGTGGCACTGTAGGATAAGAACTGGACTACAAGGTAGATTTGAACTGAAAGTTTGGCGGATCAAACGAAAGCTGGACAGCCATTCCTTGGAAACCCCTTATAGAGTCGCTACAAGTTGTAACTACTTCCGAATCGCTAGTCACTGAAAACTCTATGAATAGCAGAGAAACATTGTCAGATACAGGACTGGAAGGCACTCAGGATGCAACTGGGGATAAAAATGCCTCCTCAAAGTAGAGTTGATCACAATGACATGAGTAGAGTTAAGCTTGGGGGAGAAAAGCACACAGAACCTGCATTTGCTGATGGGCAACAACTTAAAATGAAGAGAAACAGCTGTAAACATCCACTGAAAATTGGAACATGGAATGCATGAAGTGTGAATCTGGGAAAATTGGAAGTTGTCAAAAATGAAATGGAACGCATAAACATGGATATCTTAGTTATTAGTGAGCTGAA
>NW_006408535.1:15246997-15268799 GCF_000296735.1 Chrysochloris asiatica | reverse complement strand
CAGCCAGAATGCTCCTTGGAGGCTAAGCTTCATCTCTCATACTTTGGACATATTGTCCGGAGGAAACAGTCGCTGTAGAAGGATGTCATGCTGGGTAAGGTGGAGGGTCAGAGAAAAATAGGAAGACCCCTAATGAGATGGACTGGCCAGGTGGCATCATTGATAGACTCACGTGTGGCAGCGGTAGTGAGGTTGGCCCAGGATCGGACATTGTTTCATTCTGCTGTGCATGGAGTCTCTATGAGTCGGTTCTGACTCGAAGGCACCTGACAACAACAACAACAACAACAACAACAACATGAGTTGGAACTGACTCGAGTATACTTAACAACAATGGTATTACAACTATTTTTAGAAGAATAAGACTATGTTGTACCTATTATTTGAGTTTAAAGATAAGAATATGAGAGTAAATAAAAAAGTATTGCTACAAAATTATAGAAACCTGCAATAAAAAAATAACAAAACTGTGAAGCTATTGTTTTTCAACATATCCTCCACCTAAGTCTGTATACTTCTGAAGGGAGGTGTTTCCATCCCTCTAATCTTTCTCCAAAGAATTCTGCTGTCTTATTTGTACCATATCAAAATGGCAGTTTGGCATCCTCAAGGGAATCAAATTATGTTCCTTTTCAATGCTTTTCTGAGTTTGGGAAACAAAAAACTAAGTCTGAAGGGGCAAGATCACACCTATAAAATGGATGAGATAAAGTTTTTCAGCAAAATTCTGGTAGGACAGCCCTTGCTACCTTGAAGGAAGAGCAGGTGCATTTTAATGATGGAAAAAAAAAATTCCTAGACACAACTTTCCTGACCTTTTCCCTACCAATGCAATTTTCCACTTTTTTAAAACTTCTTCATACTAAGACCCCTTGTTCATTATGTGTCCTTTGAGAAAAATCTATCACGATTGCCTCTTAAGGATCCAAAAATGATAGTCGCCATGACCTTCTGAGCATGTTATGAATTCGATTCATAGTAGCAACATTTTAACTTATCCTTGTAAATTGTGACTTTCTATTTATAGTATTTTATATAAAATTATATATTTTGGTGTAAATTAAGAACACATAGTTTTACTGTATGGGCATCTAGTCATTAAAACTAGGCATTGTCCTCTTTCATTTTAGCTAAGTTGGTCTTTTCCTTGTCCTATGAACATAGCACGCACTTGTTTCTGTCTATGCCTCCACTCATCTTACTCCTTTCTCCTTCGAATGTAAGACTTCCAACGTGGCCTTTAAAATGAGTCCGACTTCCATCACTTTATGAATGAGCTCCTTACAATTCATTCTTTCATTGAATTCCTTTTCCTCTGCACATTTGTGACTTTGAGAGGTGTTACAGTATAAAACGTAGCCTTACGTTATATTTACTTCAAATGCTTGCCCTTTTATTCACCTTGATTGTCTTTCAGTGGGGTAGTGACCTTAGATGTAATTCTTTTGTATCCCACATAGCCTCTAAGCCTTAAGCTTTCTATTAAGCATTCTATGAAATCCTGTTTGAGTGAGTAAACTGATATAATGGCCAAAAGCAGTTATACGTTTATTTTTGGGTTTAAAAGAAGAATGTTAGGGATTCATCTTTATAGCTTGTCTGTTATTATAAGAATGAAGAAATCTTGTATTTTATATAGTGCCTTTCTTGTGAGTACCCGAGAGGGTGAAACTGGTTTTATACCACTAAGGGGATATGTCATCTTTAGGTGTCACCAACAACAGTGGCAACTACCAGTAACTAAGTACATTGGACACTTGTCTTTTTTATCTTCTCTAAAGGAAAACAGTCAAAAGAAGCCAAGAAACCTATTATTATCAAGTTGGTTCTGACTGCTAGCAGCTCTATAGGAGAGAGAACAGCTTAGCATCAGGTGTCCAAGGCTCTGAGGCTTTATGGAAGCCAACTGCCACTTATTTTTTCCAATTAGCAGCCAAATACTTAACCACCCAGACTTCTAACAACTTTTCTAGGGTTTACTTAATGTCTCAAAAATCTAACCTGTATTTCTTGAGAAGGCCTTTACAATTTATATTTCCTCTAGATTTATTTATTTTCTCCAGTTGCGAAACCCATGCTCACAACATATATAGAAAACTTTTCTAATGCTTATTCATTCAGGAGCTACTTATTGAGTGCTTGGTGTGGTGCTGTAGGAAGGATAAGCACTGGACTGCTGTCCAAAAGGTCGGCAGTTCAAACACACTAGCTCTTCTTCGGAAACGCTGTACAGGGTTGCTATGAGTCAGAATCGACTCATGGCACCTAACAACAACAACAACATCAACAACTATATGACAGTCACTGAGTGGGTACTAATAATAACAGATGAACTAGTTATGTTATCTGCCATTTAGAATTTCCTACTACAAGTGTTGGAGCCCTGGTGTGGCACTGTGGGTTAATGCGCCAGACTACAAAGCCACTTGAACTGCAAGGTCGGCAGTTCAAGCTCACCAGCTGCTCTTCGGAAACCCTGTACAGGGTCTCTGTGGGTTGGAACTGACTCAACAGCACTCAACAACAACAGCAACTCCAAGTGTTGGGGGAAAGGTGAGGCATTCTGCTTCCGTAAAGATTTACAGCCTCAGAAAACCTATGCAGGATCCCACTCAACAACACATAGCAGCAGCTGTCCAAGTGTGGGCCAGGGTAGGAGTGGAGGTAGATACCTGTGCAAATGAACAGTTTCAGCTAGTGGGAGAGGTGGATGTTTTAATAGCATAGGGCGGAGGCACCAGACTCATTGTGGAGGCCCAAGAGTGAAGATCAAGAGCAAGGGGGCCTTTTAAGATGTGAAGAATGAGAGAGAATTAGGTAAGTAGGTAAAGTGGAGCATTCTAGGTACAGAGACAGAAAGCCATGGGAACTCTATAATATAAAGGCTGTTATGACTGTATATATGTAGTTACAGGACAGGAAAGAAGGCTAGTAAACTAAAATTTGGGAAATTATTTAAAAAGTCAGTAGATTTTGAACTTTTATCTTATACTTCCTATCACAGGACTGTGAATTGAATTAAACTGGATGAGGTTGGGTATAAGCTGGTTAGATTTTAATTTTGAAGTGCAGCAAGAAGCATAGCTAAGTAAGAGATGGAATTCTTATCAAAAGCAATGTGAATAGGGATGAATTTGATAAATGATAGGTAATACCAATAGAAATCAATAACTGAATGCTTCTGAAGTATGAGGGAGAAAAAAGGAGACTGGATAAGGAAACATTTCTTAGTGGATTATGTTTCTGTTTCCTGAAACAGGATACAGGAAAAGGAACAAGCTTGTGCTGCAAGATGATGAGTCTCATTTCAGATGTTTTGAGTTGAGGACTTCCATTAAAAAGAGAAATGACAATATTTATAGACTAATCCAGAATATGAAAATAACAATGTATTTCTTAAGTACATGTGTGCTGAGTGATTGAATGAATGTGTAGATCAGGCATTAATTCATTGTGTTTTGTTTTGCTTATTATTGAGTTGCTATAATTATTTTAAAAGTATACAGCATAATAGAAAGCATTCTAATTATTAAAAATGTAGAAGAAACAATCCTTCTTTGTTGATTTAAATTTTCCTGCGACGTTAATGGAACTATATATAATCCTACACTTAAAGTTGACTGACCTGAATGCTACTACTTTCCCTTGCCCCTCATTTCCTATTTTTAGTATTTCTTTATTTCTTTTTTAGTTTTTGTTGTGAATTGAGTGATAGTTTATGCGGGAGAACATTGGTTTTACACTCATTGTTTCACCTCAATGATTACAATCTCCTCCCTGCATCATCTTTCTACAATATTTACTTCCATTCCTTCTGTTTTATGGGTTTTTTTTGGGGGGGATGGGGGGATTGTTCACAGAAACACTCAGGAATATATAATAATTTAAACAACCTAAGGGCACATTTTGTAAGCCTGCCTCTTGGCCACTAGCACTCAGTCTTTCTCATTCCATGAGTCTAGAGTCCTCAGCTGCTCTCTCTCTCTCTCCTTGTCCTCATTATTTTTTAGTATTTCTTAAGAGTAAAGGAAGACTAATATAGTAGGCAAAGAAATAAACTTGAACAGAAATGAACTGTAAAAAGTCTGAAAGCTAAGACTGAGTCTGGTTATTTTTTCAGTGACTGGAAAATTAATTCATTTGGGTTAATGATTTGCTCTTGATCCTATTCATTACTAGAGTTTTCAAGAACAGTGATAGAAGTGTAGTGTGGCTAGGTATATGTGACCTTCTATAGGTGTAAATATGAACATTTTATAAGAAAATGTTGGTGTTCTTGATGTTTTTCAGGGAAATCTACTTGGTTGATGAGGCTATAGTTCCTGTAAAACCAAGTCCCATTTAAGATGTAATTTGGGACTGCATGGCAGTGTCCCCTTCTCTAAGAGTACCTTGGAGGTCCTCCCTCAAAGAGAATCAAGATTGTCAGGTTGAGGGATGTCTGCCTGGCTCTTGGCAAAACATAGTCTTGGTGTCTTTAGCTTTCTGTCCATCTGCCATTATTTCCCCCAACGACACTAGCAGTATCTTTCTATATTACTGTAACCTCTTGTTTATATCCTTGTAAGGGCAGTGGAGACTAAATGTAGGTAGAATTTCTTATTCTTCAAAACTATAAAAATAAGATACTTTATTCATTTAATATCCAAATGACAGAAATATCAATGCTAGTTATTTCCTGTCTCTTAATTTGCATTGGACCATAATCCATGACTAGTTCGAAGCAATTTGATTCAAATATAAATGTTATCCCAGATACTCAATATTATAAAATATCATTGCATTAGTTAAAAACAACAATTACGTGGCCTTACAGTAAGTCATTCATTGCCCTGGTAATTTTTAAGTGTGTTTGCCACAGGGTCTGGAACTCAATTTAGCCAACTCAGAAGTCTGATGTTGTCAGCACTAAGAGGGCAGATCACACTCTCTCTCTCTCTCTGCTTGGTGGACTCCCATTATGCACCTTCATGAGGCTTATAAAGCCAGAATGCCAAATTACTCATGTACAATGAGAAATACGATCACACAGATGGAATGCTTTCATTAGCAAATCCTGGGCATCTTTCTCCTTCCTGGAGAGCTGGATCACACTCACAAGGGACTCAGTGTGCCTGGGCTCAGAATGGGGCAGTTGGATGAATCAGACTGTGATGGCCTGGTACCACCACATTCACACAGCTGGTCAGTGGGACTAGCCTCCTCAAAGTCTATTAACTCATTCTACTTCTGCATGAATAGTTGTTGCTGGTGGTAAATGCCATAGAGTTAGTTCGAACTCATAATAACTTTGGTTTCCAAGGAGTGGATGACAAGTTTGAACCACTAACTTTGCAGTTAGCCTTCAGTGGTCCAATGCTTATCCTTCAGTTCCACACTAGGACTCCATTCTTTAGGCTAGTAGATAGTAATCAAATCTTGAAGATCTATTAACCATTCTGTTTAAGATGACTTTGCCTATTCTTCTGTTAGATATTTCATAGTTCAGTTTAATTTTCAGGTGTTTGGAGTATGCTTCTATGTAGCTCCCAAGTTCCGATAGTGCTGAGAGCTGAGGTAATTACAGATGACCAGTGAAAGCTGCTCATTGTTTGTTTCTGGTCCCAAAAATCACACTTGTCATAAAGCCTGACTTGGGACTGACTGGATGGTAAGTTGCTGTAGTTATTTTAGAAGCATGGGAGGACATTAGTACGATACAGGGAATATAGTGGTGGTAGTGGTGGTGGTGTGCTGTGGAGTCAGTTCTGACTCATAGTGACCCTGTATAGGGTTTTTGAGACTGTAAACCTTTACCGGAGCAGAAAACCTTATGTTTCTCCCGTGGAACGGCTGGTAGTTTCAGACTGCTGATCTTGAGATTAGCAGCCCTATTTGTAACTCCTATGCTACCAGAGCATTTTTGGGAAAGACAGTGGCTGCATTTTCTGAGCCAAATATCATGGCACAGGCTATTTTGTATTTTCATATGATAACAAAAACCCAAACCAGTTTCCATTGAGTTGAGTCAGATTCATAGTAACCTCAGATGTTTTAGAATAAAAATATATTCCAGAGTTTTCAACGACTGAGGTGCTGTTACATAGATCTGAACTCCCAACTTTAAGGTTAGGATCCAAGAGTGTTAACCATTTGCATTACTCAGGGGCTCCCTTGTATGATAACAGTAAACAATGAATTGATCTTATTGGAAAAAACACACACACCGTAAAATAGTCTTAAAAATCAAGGATGTTGTTGCTGTCAAGTGTCTTCGAGTAGGTTTTAACTCAGAATGCACTGATGAGCAGCTGGTAGGTTTGAACTGGTGAGCTTGTGGTTTGAAGTCCAGTGCTGATCTGCAGGTCCCCACCACGAGTCCATAAAAATCATGGATAGGTAAGTAAATTCAGCATAGAGAGGAATGAGACAAACAGGACTCCAGAGTTTTCAGTAACTACGGAAATGGTGATCTCAGTAATCAGAATAGGAAGATTGGGATATGGAATCAGTCTAGTAAGGAAAATGATGGTTCTTTTGGTACAGTTGTGTTTGAATTGAAATTGCTCAGTCAGAGTGAAAAAGACTGATCGAGCCATCCATGACTAGAGCGAATGTGAGAGGATAGGGCTGTGTGCACAGTTCTGAGAGTCGCTAGTTTATGAGATTTGAGAGTAGGAAAAAAGAGAGGCCAGGAAGAAAACCAACATGAACTTTTAAAGAGGTGGATGAAGAGTAGAGTAGGGTCAGGAAATCCAAGAGGAAAATAGAATGAAATTCAATCATTTTCTCCACTTTGTGTAGGGATAAGGATGGATATAAGGAGGTGAGAAAGTTAACAGGAAAACAATTAAATGTAAAAGGGTGGGAAAGGTGATTTGTAGCAGAAATGACCACTGGATTTGATAACAGTGTAGTGTATGACAGTAGATTATTTACTGTTTTATACGAGTTAGTTTAACTATGGATTATTGTCCATTTGACAAGTGGAAGTACTGGACACTATTGACAATTTTGGCCCTTCTTACCATACATTGATCATTCTTTCCAATCAGTTTTCATTGAACTTGATTTTAATTTTGAATGAAGGTGAAATTTGTAAAATAATAATAATAATAGTCAAAGCATTAGAAGATTAAAATGGTCCATATTGTCCATAGATTTGAACAACTTTTTCCTAATAAAATTTGTACGTTAGCATAAAAGTCTTTCCAGTTCTTTTTGACACTATCAGATACTGTGTTTAATTAAGTACTTTTGTTTACAAAAACAGGATCCTAGCTTATCATAGCCCAGAAGGAATTTAAAGAGGAGGATTTTAAAGCCAAATTAATTACCTCTGCCCCAGGGAAAGGGAACCAGCAAGTTTGCTGAGATTTCTTCCTTTGAGTTTTGCAAGTTAAAGAGCTGATAGTGAGTAAGGTTGTTCTCTCGAGGAGGTAGTGTGGGAGGGAGAAATGATGAACTGAGGTATTTATTATTGTGTTTGAAATATTATAAATTTCTTGAATATAATAAATATACAAGTACTTGTATTTATACTTACAAGCATAATATTGTACAAGCATAATATTGAGGACAATGTAAATACCTTCTGATTCCATGGTACTTTTCCTATTCTTTGTTATAATAAATACTTGCAAAGTGACTCCCTGCATATGAGTATTAAATATATAATCTGTTTCGTGGAGAGGTAAGATAGGTTAGTATTACTCATACTTGTCTTCTACTAAATGACAAAAAGTTAATAAAACTACAATTATTAAATATATAAAATCTTATAAATTCCAGATTAAAACTCAAAGATGTTTTTTCTTCAGGGGAAATACTAATGAAAATATAAGAAATTCTAATCTTCAGTGAGTTTTACCAAATAAATGTATTGAAACCTTAAGTTAAAAAGTTTTAGACAACCATTGTAGTATGTTGTTGTTGTTAAGTGCCATCGAGTCGGGTCCGACCCATAGCGACCCTGTACAGGGTTTCCAAGGGTGTAAATCTTTACGGGAGTAGAAAGCCTCATCTTTCTCTCGCGGAGCGTCTGGTAGTTTCGAACCGCTGACCTTAAGGTTCGCAGCCCGATTCGTAACCACTACGCTACCAGAGCTGTAGTATATATATGTATATATATATATGTTTTTTATATGTTTTCCCCCCAAGGTATTTAAGCTGTTTGAGTACCTTGAATAAGTTTCTTTCTTTGGAAGAAGAGTTACTTTACTAATGAAGCAAACAACTTACGGAAAAGCATTCTAAAGAAGGGGAAGAAAGAAAGAGGACTTTTAATAAGAATGCGAAGCAGGAGGGAGATCAGCACATTAAAGGAATATAGTCTCAAATCCTGGCTCTGACATAAACCGTGATTCTTGGCAATTTATTTAACCCTTTCCAAGCCCTAGATTATCATCTTCAAATTAGAAATACCCATAATGGGCTACTGTGAGAATAAAATGAGATTGTATGCATGTATTCATTTGGAGTTCAAATATGGCGCTATAGAGTAAACACTGGACTGTTAACCACAATGTTGGTGGTTCAAACCCACCAGCTGCTCCTTAGAAACGCTGTTCAGGGTCACGATCAGTCAGAACTGACTCAATGGCATGTAACAACAACAGCAACAACATGTATGTATTTATAGACAGACTGATAGATATGCCAAACACAGGAAGTGTTCATTGTATGTTGAATCTGCGTAAGGGAAATCATGCTGCCTGTTTTTGCCCAAGGAGAAACCCACTGTGAATTCACATTCTATCTTTTTGGAGGAGGTGCCAACAAGGAGATTCTAAGTCTTGGCATTTGTTCTTGTCATTTCTGCCACAGTCTGTTTTTATCTCTTTCATTTGCTTTTCACTTTCATGGTTTTAGTTCACCCTGCCCTCAAATGTGAGCATTTCCAAAATATTTTCACTGGTCCTCTACCTCCCTGGGAGTCCTAGTGTGATGCTGTTGAATAAGCACTTGGCCATAAGGTTGGTTTGAACCGCATGGTTGGTGGTTCAAACTCACCAGCTGCTCCTCAGAAACCCAATGAAAAGTTGCTATGAATCAGAACCGACTTGATGGCTTTTAACAACAACAACTCCCTCCTTGAGCTACCTCATCTTGCTCACCTCCTTCAACTGTCTTCTTTGCTCTGATGAATGTTAAATTCATGAGTGAAATCCACCTCATTCTTTGAGCAGAATTCTTGTTGACCTTTTAGACATCTTCAGTATACAGGATCACAGTGGCTCTGCATGCTAAACATTGGACTGCAAATCACAAGGTTGGCAGTTCAAGTCTTCCAGCCGCTCCATGGGAGAAGGATGAGACTTTCTGCTCCTGCAAAGATGTACAGCCTCGGAAACCCTAAACAGTGTTGCTGTGAATCGGAACATACTTGATGGCACTTAACAACAACAGTTGTTGTTGTTAAGTGTCGTTGGGTGGATTCCGACCCATAGCAACCCTATTTAGGGTTTCCAAGGAGCAGCTGGTGAGCTTGAACCACCGACTTTGCAGTTCAAACGACTGCAGTCTGATGCATTAGCCCACAGCACACAACAACAGTAGAAGCTAACTTTTTCCACATCAGCACTTCTAACTCCTTTCTTTCAGTAAGGACTTTCTCCTCCTTGTTCTGTTAACTAGTTAAGGATAGAACCATCCATGGTGGTGGTTGTGGTTATGTGCCCTGGTGTCGGTTCTGACTCATAGTGACCCTTTATAGGGTTTCCAAGGCTGTAAATCTTTACTGAAGCAGAAAGCCTGATCTTTCTTCTGCAAAATGGCTGGAAGTTAGCAACCTAACTCCTAATACAGTCACTCAAACTACAGTTCTTGAAGTCAAAATATATCCTTCCATCGTGTTTCTCCCTCCTGTTTGTGCCTCCGTTTACCCACTTCTATTTCTCATCACTGTGCTTCTTGTGACCAAGACAGCTTGATAGCCTCCCAGCTCCCATCTTACTTTCCATAGTGCTCCCTCTTTAAACATCTTCACTGGCCACCCTGGTGAACAGAATGAAGCCAGGTTGCCTATCTTGCTATATAAGGCATTTCACAATTTTACTGCAACCTGATTACCGTTTTCTATCCTGCTGTTCTGTTTCCCATGGTCTCTCCCACCCACAGTAAAAACATTGTTATTCTCCAAACACTTTGTAATCTTTTCTCATTCCTTACTCTGGTAGTGTAGTGGTTGCAAATCAGGGCTGCTAACCTCAAGGTCGGCAGTTCAAAACTACCAGCCCTTCCATGGGAAAAAGATGAGGCTTTCTGCTCCCGTAAAGATTTATAGCCTTGGAAACCTGGTGCTGCAGGGTCACTCTGAGTTGGAACCGACTCCACAGTATTTAACAACAGCAACAACTTTGACTTAGGTGTCCTGGTGTGGTGCTGTAGGCACTGCAGGGTTGGTTTGAACCACAAGGTCACTGGTTCAAGTTCATCATCTGCTCCTCACAAACCCTTTACAGGGTTGCTATGAGTCAGGACCGACTCCATGTCACTTACCAACAACGACAACAACTTTGACTTATACTATAACCCCAGCCTCCTTTCTTTGTTAAACCCATCCATATACTTTGAGGTAGAAGAGCAATGTCAGCTTCTCTGTAAAATATTCTCTATTTTTACTAAGTATCCAGACTATCATAATTCTTCTTCCTGTCCCTTGCTTTCATAGGACCTGATTGCAGTCAGTTTCACACTGTATTGAGGTTAATGGTTTTCCTGTCTGGTTCTTTCATTAGACAGTATACTCCTCCAGGGATGGAACTCTGGCCCATATATGTTTGTATTTCTAGTATCCAATATAGTGCCAAGGATAGACAGCAACTCACTTAAAGTTTACTTTAAAGGTTTGTTTTAAACAGTATTTCTTGGTTCTTTAATTCCAGTCATTGATCATGGTTAAAAAAAGTATTCAATTGAACTTTTTTATACTTTGATTTCCTGGTGTAGGGCTGTGGATTAATGCGCTGGACTGCAAGGTCAATTTGAACTGCAAGGTTGGCAGTTCAAGCTCACCAGTCGCTCCTTGGAAACCCTATGCCGGGTCAATATGAGTTGAAATTGACTCGATGGCACTTAACAACAACATACCTCGATTTAAAATAGAAATACTGTTAGTAATTCTTGTTGTTGTTGTTGTTAGGTACCATTGAGTCGCTACCTATCCATAGTAACCTTATGCATAGCAGAATGAAACAGGGCCCAATCCTGGGCCAACCTCACTACTGTCGCCACGCTTGAGTCCATTAATGCTGCTGCTTGTCCAATCCATCTCATTGGGGGTCTTCCTCTTTTTCTCTGACCCTCCACCTTACCAAACATGATATCCTTCTCCAGTGAATGGTCCCTCCTGACAATATGTCCCAAGTATGAGAGATGAAGTTTGGCCATCTTGGCCTCCAAGGAGCACTCTGGCTGCACTTCTTCCAACATGGATCTGTTGGTTCTTTTGGCAGTCCATGGCACTTTCAATATTCTCTTCCAACACCATAACTCAGAAGCATCAATTCTTCTACAGTCTTCCTTATTCACTGTCCAGCTTTCGCATGCATATGAGGTTACTGAAAATACCATGGCTTGGGTCAGGCGCACCTTAGTCCTCAAGGAATTAGATGTGGATTATTATAAATGCTTTATAATCTTATAGAAACACAAATGAACACAATTGTGTTTTGTAGATGATTCTCCAGGACATATTTTTCTTATAAAATACTTTTATATCTAGTAACTACATGTATATTTTTATAATTATGTCCCTTGATATAATTGAAGGAGGAGCAATGTTAACTTAATCTTCTTACCTTTTAAAAAGATGTTCCAAAAAAAGGACCTGTTTGGTGGGAAGAAATGTTTTAATGATGTATTTCCTAGTCCAAGTCATCCTTACTGTTATTTGGTTCTGTGAGCCAATAAATCAGTTCATTTTCATCTTAAGCTTGTTTATGTTAGCCTTCTGTTGCTTATGATCAAAAACACCTTGAGTAATTCAACTTTGAATGTTACACGTGCTGTATAGGCGTAGGCTTTGGGGATTTTCAGAAGCGTTCTTGTCTCTATGGTATATTCAGTCGCTGGAGTGAAGTGGACAGGGAAACCCATAATTACTGCATGGTGTAATTAATGCTGTGATTGTCCTTTATACAAAACGATCCTGTATCAGGAAGGAGGGAGCCCTACTCCTTGACCCCCGCTCTACTGAGGGGAAGAGAGGAGGCTACACAGGTGTTGTGTTGCAGAGTCCGGAACGGATTGGTGGCCTCAAGATCTAATGGTGTCTGGACTTTGTCAACAGCCTCTGATTTAAAATACTTTTACCATTTTTGGGCCAAGTTGGACAAGTATTAATCAGTTATCGTTTTGAACTTGTTCTCTACCAGATGTCTGGTAAACCAGTCGTTGATCCCCTGATTCTGACTCATGACAACCTCTAGTGTGTCAGAATAGAACTGTGGTCTGTCGGGTTTTCAGTGGCTGATTTTTTTTTTTTTTTTTTAAGTAGATCACCACAGCTTTCTTCTAAGGTACCTCTGGGTGGGCTTGAGTTAGCATCTAAGTTTGTTAACCATTTACTCTACCTTTAATGACTGTTGGCAACATGCAATTTAGATAGAGACTATTTCAGGGCTCAGATGTGCTATTTTGTTTAGTCTCTGAATTCCTTCTTGCTCTGTTATTGCCAAGATTAACTCTGTGAGCCAGCTCATTCCCTGGTGACACTGGACAGAGAAGGGTGCCTCTGCAGTACTGTGCATGTATTTATGCTATGGACACAGGTTTTGTGAGTTGTTACACATCTGGTGCAAATACATGAGTAGAAGTCCAAACTTCAATTAGTTGAGTTTATGGAGCACTGACAGGGTGTAGGGCAATATATGAGGCATGTAGGAAATCACAAAGGAAATAGGAAACACTCTCTTTGTTCATATTGAGTTTATAATCGAATAGAACAAATATAAATGGAGATACATGATAACAGATAAAATAAACATAAAAACAATCATAACCAGTTACAGATGGATAGCGATATTTGTACAAGTACTGTGGAGTCAGGGGAAATGATTGTGGTGACTGTTGTCAGCTGGAGTAAGTAAGGAACCATTTTAATCCAGGACATAAAACTTATGCACAACAATGTTAAATACAAGAAGGACAAGGATTAGAGGGGTGGAAATGATTCTAAAATGAACGCAAATAGAGGGAGTAGGCAGGCTAGTTGAGGATGGCGGTAAGTTTTGCTTAAACAGCTGAATTCTGCAGGACATACATTTCTTTGGGAAACCAAGCGTATTGGAGTAAGCTAACAGCTGTAACAAACAACTCCATGCATCAGTGACATAATATAGTAAATGGTTACTTCTGACATCAGATCCAGTGGAAAGCTGTGAGTGTGTGTGTGGTGGTGTCACTCTCCTATGCTGTCATTTAGGGATCCAGGCTCACCCCAACTATGTCTTAGGGTAGTACAGTCTTCCTCTAGATTCAAAGAGTCTTATTTGTTCAGTTGGTGAATGGGACAGAAAATGGAGGGTTATGTGTGGGAGGCACATACGGACTCAGCTGAATATAATCCTGCTCACATTCCAATAAGCAGAGCCAAGGAAGGTGGCCACACATCGGTGCAAGAGAGGTTACCAAGTGTGATCTAAGAAGGTTCCAAGTGGAAGAAACATGGGTTTTGAGAAGCACAAAGCACTCTCTTGCTATCTATCACTTTTATGTTTGTATCTTCTAGAAACAAGATCAGCACCTTTTTTATTTTATTTTTAAAAATTAAATCTAAAGTTTAATTTGCTTAGTGAGCTTAGGTGCCCTGCTGTAACCTCAGACTCACGACTCCTCTTCCCTAGCTTCGTTATGTATTTTTATCAGTAACTTACTTATTCTTTCGTTTCTATGGAGTCGTAATACCTTGGCGTCACTGCTAACCTCTCTGTCTTCTTTGTTGTTTATGAGTGTTCCTTGAGAACACAGCTTCTATCTCTTTTTGCTTTTCTTCTTCCATCTTCTCCACACTATCATCACTGACCTCATCTCACAAAGATTGGACTGTCTAACATTCAGAGTCCTGGTGTGGTGCTGTAGGATCAATGCTGGACAGCTAACCACTAGGTAACCAGTTGAAACCCATCAGCCGCTCCTTGGAAACCCTATACAGAAATGCTCTGAGTCAGAACAGACTTGACAGCACTTAATTTGACAGCACCTAACATTCACCCTGAACAAATCATAGATGATTAATCACATTTTTCTTGATACATTCTCATTCAGCAATCTCCCTTTTCCTTCCTTTTTTTTTTTTTTTTTTTTTTGTGGGAGTCAGAATTCCAGATTCCTCATCATATACTTAAAGAAACACTCTTATCCTACCTTTTCTCTAGCCTCATTTCTGACTTCTCATCACAAGAGTGCTCTAACCCAGGAAAATTAGTCTCGTTAATTTTTGAATCTGGAGGATGCCACTTTGCTCCCTAGAACCCTGGGCTTCCCTGGAGAATGTGATGCCCTGCACCTTTCTGGAGTGAGCGCCAGCTCATGCCCTGTATAACTCATGAACACACACACGTTCCTAGTAATATTTGACATTTGTGTTCTACTTAGTCCTATGGGAACTTAGTCATATACAGCCTCATTTTGCTATAAAAATGTTCAATGTGAGCATGTTTTGTGTTTCCACATTGATTGTTAAGACCCATAAGGGCAGGGACTATATCATATATCTTTTAATTTCCCATAGGGCCTAGCATACAAATAGGCACACAGTGATTACTCAACAAATACTTGCCGAGTAAACGCATTGAGTGGAGAAGAAGGCACTTAGGTGTGAAGCTAATAATTTGGACAGGAGTTTTCATTTGATTCAAGAGGCAGTAGGGAGCCGTTGAGAACAGGAGTATCCAAAAATTTCTCAGGGAAGGAGATTTTTTTTTTTTTACACTGTTGTGAGGAGCCTCTTCTCAAGTTCCAAAGAACCAATATGAGATATTAGAGATGAAGTTAAAGAATCTACTTTGTCCAGGCAAATAATGCAGTGGAGTTGTGACATATAGGATTGGAAAAAACATAAAGAGTTGAAGCCAGAGAAGAATACTGGTAGACTTTCTAGTTGAGATGGTGTTAGGGCTATGGTTAGCATCACTCAATGGGTCTGGTCATGAAGGCCTTTATTTGAAACAAAGATAAAAGTCATAGGAGTCCTGTGTTAAATACTCAGCTGCTAACCTAAAAGTCAGTGGTTCTAATCTACTAGGTTTTCCACAGGAAAAAGATGTGGCAGTCTGAGTTTATAAAGACTCAAATGCCCCGTGTCATCAAGGTGATTCTTATTCGTAGCAATCCTACAGGACTATAGACTAGAGCTGCCACCACAGACTTTCCAAAGCTGTAAATTTTTACAGAAGTAGAATGCCACTTCTTTATCTGATGGCTTGTGTGTTAACTTCTGACCTTTGCGCTCATAGCCAAACACTTTAACCACTGTTCCACCAGCACTTCTCCAGCCTTAGAAACCCTTTGTGGCTGTTCCTCTGTCCTATATGGTTGTTATGAGTTGGCAGTTACTCAAGGGTATTTATATAAAAGTTAGTGGTAGAACGTATTGATACCTGGGAACTAAAGCAAAGAAATGGCTCTCCCTGGACTTTATAGCAATGTGCTATTAATGACATCACAAATTGAGAATGAGTGATCATTTAAATGAATGTAATGTGTGATTGCTCAGTTTCATGGTGCAATGAGACGTTTAAATGCAGATATCCGACAAACATTGGTGGCATCGTTATTTGAAGAATCTCTGATTGTAGAGTTTGGAAACCAGTTCTGACATATCTGTCATTGGGGTTTGTGACATTGGGCAAGTCATTCAACTTCTGTATAATACAAGTGAGTTGTTGGTGGTGGTTATGTGCCATGGAGTCGGTTCTGACTCATAGCAACCCTGTACAGGGTTTCCGAGGCTAGACTGGATAATTTTTATGGAATGTACTGGACAGATGATCTATGCAAAAAAAAAAAGTCTTCCATAGTCACAGTTTCTAAGTGCTACATATTTTTTTTCACCAGTTCAATATACATTTTCAAACATACAGAAAAATAGAAAGACTTCTACAATAAATGCTCATATACCTACCACCTAGATTCTGCAGTGAACATCTTCCTATTCTTGCTTTATCCTGTATCTGTCTACCTGGTTATGCTTCTGTCCGCTTACAATTTTACCTTACTGTGATTTTATTTATAATACTGGTCAAGAAAAGAAAGCAGAGTGGTAATGAGCTATATAACATTATTGATGTAATTACCTGTGAAGAGTTTAGATTTAGAATCCTACGATCTGAACCATTGAATCATCTTTCAGCATTCTGTCGTACACGCTTTATCTTCACTCTCCATTTCTTTGTTTTCCTTTTCATAACTGTATGTGTTTTCTTTTTTTCCCCTCCCTATGAGAGCAGATAGGGTCACTGTCTATTCTAAGTAAAATAGTACTTGGCTTACAGTACATACTTAATGCATGCATTTCTTGATCATAAAGATGAACTGAAAATAAATAACATAGAAATAGAAGAATAAATAACAGAGACACTGCACTGATGTGGTGACTTTCAAAATTTATACATGTCAATATCACAAATACTGATGATGTCACATGAGAGTGATTAAAAAAAACAAAACAAAAACAAATGCTAGGTAAAGTTTTCCTGGTTTCTCCCCATCTATATTTGCTTGACAAGCCTTGGTCAAGTGTGATCTAAAATCCCGTGCTTGCGCAAATTGATGTGAGGTGAGTTGATGTTCAAGTCTGGAATTGAGCTGCACAGCTAAATAAGAAATAAAATCTAGTAGGAAAAACCCCACACCCACAGTTCTGGAAACCAGTAATTAACAATCCGAGTTCCATCCGGTCTTAATATGTCTTTGTTAAGTCAGGTCATTTTGCATTCAGGTATTCAGTTTATTAAGCATAGAAGAAAAAAAGTTCCCTGTATCGATATGAATAGCTATAATTTGAGAGTTCTAATAAGAAAATAATTTTATTTATAATTTTTGTTTAATTTTTTGTCAGTTGAAGACAGCAGAATTTCCTTCATTTTTTTTTTTTGCTATAAATATATTACAGACTTACCATTTTTAATCCTTTTCACCATTTAATGGCATCCACAAAATAAATACTTACCAGTTACTGAGAAACTGGGATGTAAGTTCAATTATGTTAAAAACTAATTGGTAATACTAACACATAGTAAAAGCTTCTTTTGTAATATATATTCTCTTGGTGATTAAAAAAAAAAAAAAAAAGCCCAACATCACATTGCTGCAGAAAGAATTTAGCTACAAGTTTATCAATTTGAGCAGGCCAACTGCACAACTAAATGCATGTGAAACTTAACAAATCCCTTGGGGAAGCTGACGGTAAGAATTTTCTAGTCTGTGTTGAGTTACTGAGGTGCGACATGGTGGATTGGACTTAATGCCTTAGGCAAGCGCAATCAAATAGAGACAGTTTAAGATTTTTCTGTGTCCATGAAGGGATCTCTGGTAGGTGTCTAAATGAAGCTTTCAGAAAGGAATGTAACACCATCATGAGCACCCTTCCTTGAATATTTTGGCAGGTTATTTTGGTTTAGAAGAAATCCAAGTAAGATTTTCACAGGGTAAGCTCTGTAACAGTTGAAAGATTTAAGATTATGATTTGCTGCATAGGAAGATGAAAAAATACAAAGCATTTCCCCTTGCATTATAATTTTCAAAAGGGAAATTCTAGAATACCATTTGTGATTAACTGGTATTCTATATATATATTTGGCTTTGGCTTTGGTAATTTGATTCTTAAAGTTGATCATCAAAACTAGTTTTAAGACCCCATGTATCCCAAAATTTCAGAAAGATTTGATATATAAGTACTGTAATTAAGTGGTTACATGGGTAGGGTCTGGAGCCAGATTACCCTGGTTTGAATTCCAGTTACACCACTTATTAAAGTATGAAGCAGGGCAAGTTAGTTAACCTCAATTTCTTCATCTGTAAAAGGAGACTAATAACCTCGCTCTTAGAGTTGTGTGAAGATTAATTAATAAATGTAAAGGACTTGGAATCGGCTTGACACGTTGTATCCCAATAATTCTTAGCCATGCCAATGACAACAACTACAATTATTTTTAGTATACCTACGATCACTTAGTGCAGCTGTGGCCATTTCTCAGGACCACAAGTCATGTGATATCCCTGTCCCTCAGCTGCCCAGTAATATGTAGGCTTGGTTTGAAAGTCAGGTCCCTAGTCTTTGAGACAGTTGTAACCACACCCAATCTTTCCATAGAGGAAACTCATTATGAAGTTATCTGAATCAGAAAATTGTTGTTGTTGTTAAGTGCCATCAAGTCGATTCTGACTCATAGCAACCCTGTATAGGGTTTCCAAGAAGTTGGTGAGTTTGAACCACCGACTTTGAGGTTCAAATCAACCTTGAGGTCCAGCACTTATCCTGTTGTACTACACCAGGACCTTTAAATTTTACAGGGGAGTGTTAGGCAAGGGAGAGTTGAAGGGTGAGTTGTTCTAGCTTTAAAGACATTACACATCCTCTCAAATTGTCAAAGCAACTTCTCCTTGGACATTGCATGGCTACTGGTATTCAAGAATCTGAGAGTTAGTCCCATTTTTTAAATGTCAGCTTCCATGTTGGTCCTCAAGTGTCCTGTTGCTAATCCAGACCTTTAAATAAGGATATTCCTCTTGATTTCTAATTGTTACCAGACCTCATGGCCACTGACCTTATGGCCATCACAATCTTCCCATAGAACCTGGCTTCTACCTGTAACCCCGCAGCCTAGACAGTGCTCTCTAGAAGCATGCAACTCTCTGCCCTGACCTGGCGGACTAACTAGGAGACAGGAAGCCATTAGGATGGCTTCAGGTCCCAAACTTCTCACCTGACTGTATCTAACATTCACCACTTTGCTCATCTCCTTTTGCCCCCAGAATCTCTCAGGCCTGTTTGTTCTGTCTCTGCCCATTGAATCCCCTACTCAGTGTTGTAGCTCCAGCCCCTTTTACCCCTTAAGGACTTCCCTAATCATGACTCTCAAAGAAGAGATGGAGAGGAGGCCTGAAGAATGTCCAGCTCTGAATGGAGGAAGACTGGATAACAATATCATTATAGTCCATACTGGAACATTTTAAGGGGAAACTGGGAGCTATTGATAATTATACTAGGGCAACCTGGCATAAACTCACTGCGCTGGCTCTAAGACTTTGTAGGGAAAAGCAGCTTGTTTTTGTTGTTGTTGTTTTAAGTTATTTTGTACCTTCTGGTCATCTAATGACTAAGCCATAAGGCCAGCAAAAACAGCCTTATAAAGCTGCCAATTGTCAATCATATATAATTGAGAAGTAATTATTAAAGATCACTGAACCGCAAAATTGATTGAACGTCAAAGTCAGTGGTTCAGATCCTCTCGCCACTCCTCGGAAACCCTATACAGAATCACTGTGAGTCAGAACTGACTCGATGGAACTTAACAACAACAACAATTATTATTACCATTATTTTACTTATTGTTTTATTATTAATTTTGATCAAACTAAGCCAGTGGACTGATTTCTCCATTCTTTCTTCCTATTGAGAAGAAGCACAATGGGAATGCAGTGCTTTGTACAACTGTTGGGATCTGCTTTATAGCTTCTAGAACTTTTCTTAAGGAGAAAAACTTTAGTGTTTACAGAGACAATGGTGGGAAGCACTCTTCTCTCTTACTACAAATGTGGGCCAATCTAGGAAGCTGATTTGAAAATGATGAAAACATTTATAATTTTAATATGAGAAAACCTTTCTATGAATGCTTATTATTTTAAATATCATGGATGTATTTAGTAATTAACTCTGTCAACGCCAGTTCATTGTACTTGAACTAGGAGCAAATATGCTCATTTTAGGATTTTTTTTTTCATTATACATTAGAACCACTTTTCAGACTTGACCAAAATTTTTTCAGTGAGCAGCATCAAATGAGAGAGCTTGTCATTAGCTAGTGTGGGGACTTCAGATATTAAATAGAAGGTACTCCTTTTCTGAGTTCCTTCCTCCAAGTGTGTGATTGGTAGGTGTTACAGAACATGAGAACTGAAAAGAAATATGAGTAGTGAGCCAATGCAAACAACCTTAGATACCCAAGCATACAAAAAACAAAAACAAAAACATGTTACTTATTTAAATCACTAGTTGCTCATTCTATAATACTGAGCCATATCTCAAATATTAGCAGATACCACTAAACTATAATAGATAAGTCACTTTTAAAATGTTAATTTGGAAAGAAAAAAAAAAGCCAATTTAAATCAGCAGTCAGGATTTACTGAAATCCCTAATTAAATGAATTCACTCATTATCTTTAAAATTCTCGAAGACATAATGCAGACATAATTTCATATTGCATAGTTGTAGGATTCCGCTGTAGAATTCAAAACAGATGTTTTTGTTCAGCAGATTTAACCTTTCCGTTTGTTTCTATATGAAACCTAAAGGTATCAACCCTTAAATACACAGTTTGTAGAACTAGAGAAAACTTAGAGAATATTTTCTTTTACAGTGCAGGAAGCTAAACTTTTTCTGTAAAGGGACAGATAGTAAATATTTCCGCTTGTGAGCCATATGGGCTCTCTTACACCTACTCCTGTTACTGTTGCTTCACGTGAAGTCGTAGGCATATGTTTTAAAAAACGAGTGTGCCTGTGGTCTGATTCAACTTTATTTTAAAATTAGGCAGCAGGTGGGATTGGTCCATGGGCCATCGTTTGTCAATCCCAGTTTTAATGTGATGATAGTTCTCTAAATGTACTGTGAACATAGATGAACGCCATCTTTGACATTTGTTCTAGTTAA
Organism: Chrysochloris asiatica; assembly: GCF_000296735.1. NCBI lineage: Eukaryota > Metazoa > Chordata > Mammalia > Afrosoricida > Chrysochloridae > Chrysochloris > Chrysochloris asiatica. The sequence goes on along the minus strand of NW_006408535.1, from coordinate 15,247,942 downwards.
TAGTAAAGGGAAAATATCATTTATTGAGGAAATTCATATAGTTGGGCTACATACTTAAGTAAAATGATTTCTAAAAATTCCACAGAAAACAATAGGGAAGCAGTTGCTTGCAATTATTATTTGTAATACCAAAAAAATAAAAATTAAAAGGAAATGAAAACAGACAGGCTTACTAGTCAGAAAGAGACTGGAGGAACCTGGGTCTATGCCCCTTGGTAACCCTCCATATCTGGAACAGAACTCACCCATGTGGCTCAGTATCAGCCAGTCAGTTGTTGTTTATTGATATTAAGTGTTAAGTACCGTGGAGTCAGTTCTGATTCATAGTGATCCTGCACAGGGTTTCTGAGGCTGTAAATCTTCACGGGAGCAGAACGCCTCATTGTTCTCCCACGGAACCTTCGGTAGTTTCGAACCACTGACCTTGAGGTTGGCAGCCCGACTCGTAACTACTCTGCTACCAGAGCCAGTTAGGTATATATGGGGACAACAACACTAGTAAGGTATGCTCACCATGTAATGGTCAACCATTCAAAATCAAAAGGCAGCCTTTACCTAAGGACAATGTTCAGAAGGGTTGGGATGGAGGTATAAATAAAACAAAAATCACATGGAGGAAGTAGGATAACTGATATTACATAGAGGGGATTACAGTCATTGAAATGAAACAAAGTATATGATTTATTGAATATTAAACTGATGATCTGCTCTGTAAACCTTCACTCAGTTCACAATAAAAAGTTTTTAAAAAGGAATGAGCTAGGTGATTTTTTTTTTTTTTTTTTTTACTGGCAAGTAAATTTTTCCTTAAAGTCATTTCTTGAAGGAGAAAAAAGCAAGTCTTGTATTTCTCCCACAAAGTGGCTGGTGGGCTCAAACCGCTGACCTTGTGGTTCACAGTCCAGTGCATGTTCTATGGAGTGCTGCTCGGATACAAATACATAT
>NW_006408535.1:15224862-15246897 GCF_000296735.1 Chrysochloris asiatica | reverse complement strand
GATTGGAAGAAAACTATGATATGCAGATGATGCAGCCTTGCTCGCTGAAAACAAAGAACTTAAAATGCTTAATGATGTAGATCAAAGACTACAGCCTTGGTAGGTATGGGTTGCACCTCAATATCAAAAAACCAAAAATCCTCACCATAGGACCAATAAATAACGCTGTGATAAATGGAGAAAAGATTGATGTTGCCAAAGAGCAGCAGTCAAGAATCCGCTGCACAAGACCGCTTTAAAGTGTTCAAGAGCAAAGATGTCATTTTGAGGACTAACGTGCATCCATCTGACCCAAGCCATGGAATTCTCAATAGTCTCATATACATGTGAAAGTTGGATAATTAATAAGGAAAAACATAGAAGAATTGATGCATTTGGGTTATGGTATTGGAAGAGAATATTAAAGGTACCATGGCTGTACTTCTTGTTGACTGTAACAGACTTGTTAGTTCTTCTGGCAGTCCATAAGTTAATGACTGAATGATTGACTGAAAAAAAAGAGTGATGGAGAGAAGATGATGGATCGTTGGTATGAGAGGCTTTGATTATAAAATTCGAATAGTAATGGATGACTTCAACAACAACAAAAAAAGAATGACTTGTCTAAAAAATATCACAACTGCTTTCCAAGAGCACATGTAATATAAAATACTATGAGAAAGGATTTAATGTTATATTTGAAACAGAAGAAGAAAGGGAAGGAAGAAAATAAAAGTTTTAAAAACTAGCCTATTGCTTAACCGGCTCTTCCTGTATGTGGTCTGTAGCAGCTTCCTTATATGTTTAATTCCCGTTTGCATTATACCTGGCTGTTTCTGTCTCTATAACTCACATTCCTGCCTTCAGTCCCTCTGCCTTCCCTGTTTTTAAGATCACTGTGTCATTTTTGTATTTCTTTAATCTCATCCAACTTTCCACTTGCCCCATAAATATTTGCTAGTTTGCATTGTTTGGAACAGATGGTATAGTATTAAAATATAACTAAAGAGAAAGAAAAAATATTAAATTCAGTTTTGTTTCTGATTTTTTATTCTTCTGTGAAGGATAATAGCTTTTTAAATTGGACAGAGTAGCATGTCTACATCTAAAAGAACCACTGTAATTTCATCATATGGCCTCAAAGGACTTTTCCGTTGAGATTATGGGAGCACTGTTAGAAATCTAGGCAAATCAGGAAAGAAGAAAGATAGGCCAATACCCTGATTTAAATTTTTTTATTTTTTAAGTGGATGTCTAAAGTTAGCCTTGTTCTAGGATGGAACTAGTAAATGAGTGAATTTGAGAGAAGAGAGTAGTTATTAGATACCAGTATGGGTGCCAAACTAATCTCATTTCTTTTTGTTAAAGATATGATTACTTAACCTATGGTGGCTGTGTGCCTTGGAGTCGGTTCTGACTCATCACGACCCTATGAGGGTTTCCGAGGCTGTAAATCTTTACGGGAGCAGAAAGCCTCATCTTTCTCCGTCGGAACTGCTGGTAGTTTCAACCTGCTGACTTTGCAGTTCGCTGCCCAATTTGTAACCACTACGCTACCAGAGACTTAATCTATAGTTTAGGGAAATTCCCTAGGCATAATTCATACAAGTCACCTGAGAGAATCTGTTTGTGGGCTATTTGAGGAAATGTGAATTTCATGATAAGGATTCATGGATATGTTTTAACAAATGGTCCCCTAAAGGTCAAATCGATCCAACTGTGGCAGATGGTGTTTGGAGAGATTCTGCCTTTTCCTCCTATTTCAACAGTTTTGTCATGGCCTTGTTTGTTAATGCTTTACAATGAAGAAAATGAAGAAGGATGGTTATTGGGAATACGGTGGTTTAGAGCAGCCTGAACTCAAATTCGGGCTTGGTCATTAGCTGAGTGTCCTTGAGAAGAATTACCGACCCTCTTTTTGCCTTAGGTTTTTGTTTTGTTTTGTTTTTGTTTACCTGATATAACAGTTATTTGCTCAGGACAAGGATTAGGTTTAGGGAAGTTAGTTAAAGACCAAAGAGAATGCAAAATCACAGGTTAAACAAAAAGACATTCAAGAATAACATGCACAAAATGCTGAACAGACATGTAAATTCTGAAACCATATAATGAATATTGAGTCAAACCCACTGCCACTGAGTCGATTCTGACTTCTAATAACCCTGTAGAGCATTCCCGAAGCTGTAAATTTTTAAAGGATCAGAAAGCCATATCTTTCTTTTGAGCAGCTGGTGGGTTTGAACTGCCAACCTTATGACTAGCCACTCAGTGCTTATCCTACAGCACCGCCAGGGCTCCTTATATAAAGAACAAGGACTTATATTTTTAAGTTAAAAAAATTATGGCATATGAACTTTACAGTCTTTAAAATTTTGAGGATTCTGTGTGAAATGGATATTAGGTAACAATTCGACTTCAATAGAATTGGCATGTGATTTATTTATTACTTAGGCCTTGGATCTGCAGAAAACCTTTGAACATTATGAAGGTTGAGAAACTCAATAGCTTAGCAAAGGTAGTAGATTGACCACAGCATTCAGCAATTTATGAGCTTCGTGTCCATGTTTTATGGTCAGTCTGGCCTTAGGAATTTACACCTGGGCTATTACTACACTTTGAAACCGATGTGAAAACTTAGCTTGCAACATGCTACCTTCTCACGTGAAATCTGTGAGGATTTGATGCAGCATACTGAATTAAGCACAGTCACGTTGTTTTAAAATGTGACTGTTAAGAGCTAATACAGCCTATGACTCCAGACATAGGGTGGACAGTAGGAAGGAAAAAGACTTGTTATTTATGGTTGAGAAGAGGTGATATTTTCAATTTATCCACTATTTGTTGAGGACCTATGAACTTCTCACTCTACTGGAAAAATAAGAGATACAGAGAAAATGTGAATGGCAACCCCTTTCCTGAAAGAGCAAACTACCTCAATGGGGAATAAGAAGAAATCAGATAACATGAAAAGACATCACATTTTTAAACGCTAACTTGAGAATCCAGTAATAGATACAGTATATCAGTATGCCCTTTGGGCTGTAATAGTTGTGTCTTGACTTGGGTGTGTCTTGACTTGGGGCTCAATGAAAAGTTTAGCTAGATCCTGGAGACAGGCAAATTTCAATAGAGAGGGATCTACGACGGAGGTAGAGACCAATTTTAGCCATCTTTTCTGAAGAGGAGCCTGGTGTAGTAAGAGCAATTACACAGACAGCCACAATAACAATGACATTTACAATGCTGCAGGAGTCCTGGTGTGGCTCTGTGAGTTAATGTGCTGGACTGTAAAGTCAGTTTGAACCACAAGGTCAACTACCAGCTGACACTGTATAGGTATTTCCGAGGCTGTAAATCTTTATGGGAGCAGAAAGCCTTATCTTTCTCCCAAGGAGTGGCCAGTAGATTCGAACTGCTGACCTGGGGTTAGCAGCCCACCTCAACCCACTACGCTAACAGGGGTCCTTGAAATAAGGTAATGTGCCCCCCCCCCAAAAAAAAAAAACAGCTAGTGAGTGCCAAAGTCATTATGGAAACACCTGTAGTCTGACTGCAAAGCTTCAGATTTCATGAGGCATGGCTGACTCAGCCAACAACATAGTCTACTGCTGGTTCTAATACCAAGAAACCTCCTGCCACATTTTCTTCCATTTAAAAATCAATGAACTAGATGGTATGATCTATGTGGCACTGCAGCTTAATGCGCTGGACTGCAAAGCAGGTTAGAATCTCAAGGTCAACGGTTCAGGCTCACTAGCTGCTCTTAGGAAACCCTATACAGGCTCACTATGTGTCAGAACTACCTCGAAGGCACTTAACAAAACAAAAAGCACATAAGGTTCTAAGTGTTCATCCTATGACTTAGCCCCATTTAGTTAAACAAATGGAGGCCTGGTGTGGCACTGTAGGATAAGCATTTGACCACAATGTTAGCAGTTCAAACTCACCAGCTGCTCCTTGGAAACCCTATGGTGGTGGTGTGTTGTGGAGTTGGTTCTGACTCATAGTGAGTTTCTATAGGGTTTCTGAGGCTGTAAATCTTTACAGGATTCTCCCATAGAACAGCTGGTAGTTTCAAACTGCTGTCCTTAAGGTTAGCAGCCTGACTCGTAACCACTATGCTACCAGAGCTCCTTTGGAAAAGCTCTATACAGTATCGCTATTGAGTTGGAACTGACTTGAGGGCACGTAACAACAACAACAGTTAAACCAATGGGGCTAATAATTGTATTGTGAAAATTAGATGAAACAACGAGATAATCAATGTCAGGTACATAATAAACACTCAATAACATTTTAGAACCCAATAAAGGTTATTATCATCATCTTAGCAAACGCCGCACTAGTTCACTGCTGAACATTTGTTTTACTGGATAGATCCTGAACTGTGGCTCTGCAGGATAATGCGCTGGACCGCAAGGTCAGTTTGAACTTCAAGGTCGGTGGTTCAAACCCACCAACTACTCCTTGGAAACCCTATACAGAGTCGCTATGGGTTGGAAGTGACTTGACAACACTTAGTAACAACAACAACAACATCCTGAACTGGTTGAGAAAGATGGTGCAGGATTAATGTGCACCCTATTTACATTCAAGGTGTAGAATTTCCCTAAAGATGTGGGTCATAACTAGGAGGTGTATCTTGTGAAAGACTTTTTGTGAACTTTGTTGACATTTATCTACATATATACTATAGTTGACCAAGTGGCAGTTACTTTTTTAAAGTAATGGTAAAGGTTTCAGGAATCTGAGTAAGATGTACATGAACCACTCTTCTTTCAGACTTAAAGTTATGAACGAAGGTGGTGGTGGTGGTTATGTGCCGTGGAGTCAGAACTGACTCATAGTGACCCAGTACAGGGTTTCCGGGGCTGTAAATCTTTATGGGAGCAGAAAGCCTCATCTTTCTCCTTTGGAACAGCTGGTAGTTTTGAACTGCTGACCTTGTGGTTCACAGCCCGATTCATAACCACTGTGCTACCAGAGCGCCGTACGAACGAAGGTACATGTTTATAATTAACTTACAATAAACCAGTAACTTGTAAAGCAGAGACTCTTCTTTCTTGTCTCTCCAGCAGCCTTGAGTCTGTCTGTACTACTTATGCTTGGAAAACAAATTGTTAGTTCTGCTCATCTTTCCTTTTTTCCAGGGAGGGAGTAAATGGGTACTTTTTTCCAACAACTGTTACTTTTTCTCTATTGTAATGTTACCTATAGTTGCAAGCTCTGAGAGTTTAGGTGGCCTCCTCAAAGTGCACTGGTGGTTAGACACAGGGATGAAACAAGGATTTTCTAACAGTTGTTACCAGGAGTGGTGGAGGAAAGGGGGCTCAGAGTTTCTGTTAATGGCAATGAAATCACTTAGCAAAGGATAATGGTTGGACACCATGATGAACGTGATCAATGTCACTGAATTGCATGCATGTGTAAAAACTGTTATACTGGCACATGTTTTATATGTGTGCATATTTTTACCACACATATACATAAAGAATTCAGGTTTCTAGTTTAGAAAGGCCAAGGATTGTGTGATATTTTTTCTTAAAAAAATTTTTTTTTTTTTTTTCCATTTTGCTTCTTCCTCTCCTCCCTGACTCTCCAAAAGAAATCTTATGCCAGAGCTCAGTACGTACAGCATATAGGAGTGGAGCAGCTGTGTTAAGTCAGGGCCTGGGCCCCTTGCCTCCCTTAACATGCCATGATCTTTCTTCCAACATGGAGTCTTCTGCACAGAACAGTTAGGGAACTACAGCTGTACAACATTGAACTCTTCCTAACAATTTCATTAACAATATATGGGCATTGTGAGTTTTACTGCCGCCTGATACAGGTTCTACTGTTTTTCTCTTCTCAAGTTGTAACTTCACTTGGGTTGTAGAGTGGAAAAGAATTGAGACCTTTTGCATGGAATGTAGTCTTTTGTTGCTATCCAAGCTCAGTGCTAGACTTTTGGTATTGAATCAGTTTTGCAGGGAAGGCCTTATGTATTGGTGGAATGTAACTGAAATTCAGTGAGTAACTTGAAACTCGTTACAAACTAGGAAAATATTACTGGAGATAATAAATCTCTTTAACTATGAAAATCTTGGTGCTATCTTCTCTCAGGACAAAATACATATTTTCAGCCTCAGAGTCTTATCTTTTGATCAACACGTGTGGAAATAAATAATGGCAAAGCATGAAACAGTCCAGATTTGTTGATTAGTGCCAAATTTATTGATATTTAGTCACCTAAGTGGGAGAAAGATGAGCCTTTCTACTCCCATAAAGATTTATAGCCTCGGAAACCCTGTATAGGGTTGCTATGAGTCGGAACCGACTCCATGGCACTTAACAACAACAACAACAACAAAGTGTTCTTGGAGACTAACAAAACTCAATATCCTTACCTTGTAGCAAATCCTAACATCCTACTCCATCTGATTTCTATCTCCTTGCAGATAAGACATACTGATTATATGAGGAAAACCAACCTAGTTGCTGTATGTTGATCCCTGTTCTTGGTGACTCAGGTGTGTCAGGGTAGAACTGCGTTCCATAGGGTTTCTAATGACTGAGGTTTCCGAGTAGATCATCAGGCCTTCTGAGATATTACTAAGCGGACCTGAACCACCAACCTTTTGGTTATCAGCCAAGTAAGGAAAATAAGTCATGAAAAGCATCATATTTTTTTGGTCATAGTAAATAAATGAAGATCAGATTAGATGGTGTCCCCATTCAACTGAAGAATTTGTTTGTCATACTATCATAAGTACACAGACCCCTTTATCCCTTGAGGTACCTTGTGTATTTTTTTACTTATTAACTTATTACAACAGATTCCCTATGCATGTTTTAAAATTAGCCAGATTTGACATCCACATAGAAAAAATCCACAGGAGAAAGATGAGTGCTCCCACAAACATCTACAGCCTCTGAAACACTATGCAGAGCCCCTATGAGTCAGAACCAAGTCAATAACACTTAACGAAAACAACATGGGAAAAACAAAGTGTTTCAAATGGAATTTAGAATGATATACTTTGACTCTTTTAATTAATTTAGAAATAAGATAAAGAGCAAAAAAGCAAATTTGTATTTTATATTCTGGGATAGTTTCATTAACTTCTTTTATTGAATATGAGTGTTAACGCATGCTCATTTCATGCATTAAGAGTGTGCAAAATCATAAAAGCAACCAAAGAAGTTACTTATGATTCCATTTTAAAAAGATTAGATTTTTGTAGACTTTTTATGTCTGCAGATATTTAAGAAAGTCATATTTTACTTATACATTGATTGAATCAGTGTCTTTACTTAATTTATTGTAGAAGGATATTGTTTTCTGTAGTTGTGTACTTTTTAATTGCATAGTATTCTATGTAGTCAGTTCTTTCTTCTTGGCTCTCTCTCCCAATTTCAATTTTTTTGTTTTTATAAGTAGTTTTCTTGATGTCTGTTTGCAATTTTATACATTTTGCCAATTGCTAGAATTTTTAAAAAAGGACAAATTAAGAGAAATAGATTATGCATTTAAATTCTTATATATATTCTAAAATTATCTTCTAGAATTAAAAAAAAAAATTCTTATCACGCTAGTAACAAAATGGAGATACCACAATAAGGTGTTATAGAATAACACAGGACTGCAAGGTTGGTTTGAAACACAAGATTGGAGGTTCAGACTCATCAGCTGCTCCTCAAAATCCCTATACACTGTTTCTGTGAGTCAGAACCAACTCGACAGCACTTAACAATAGCAACAATATATAACCAAATGAAGAAATATAATCAATCTGAAACATTTTCAGTGTAGGCTTAGTAACCCATCGTGTAAGGAACTATGCAACCAGGGCTCCTTAATGCTAATTATAAATAGTATTGAATATATATTAGTACATTATTTCTGGGAGATGCTTGAATACATTTAGGAAACAGATAAAGGACAGAGGGTATTGTGCATTTTACTGTTTATTTCTAGTGTAGCATATTCACTTGGGACTATATTTCATAATGTAGTTTTTGTTTTTTTCTTCTTTTTGGTATATACAATAGATTGAAATAAGAGTTGTGGAAAATACGCCCACTCTGGTATCGACTTGGGTAGGTTCCAATGAATAGGTTGTTATGTAAAAATTAGTATTATGCAAAATGGAAGATGACCACATCTGATCACAAATGGAGGATGATTACGTCATTACAAAAATGCCAAACTGCTGAGACTCACAGTCCAGCCAAGGTGACAGTGTAACATTAACGAATGCAACCAGTGGTATTTGTGCCTGGTGTCTTGGAGTTTGTTACTGTCGAATGTAGGTTGCTAGTGTGCAAAATATGAGGAGGCTTCAAAAACTTTGTATTAGAATGGAATAAAAAGCTAATGGAATTTTTCCATGAACTCTTTTTGTGTTTTTAACTGTTTATAGTGGTTTGGGTGAATGTTTCCAGAGGAGACCATCAGTTTTACATTCAACAATTTATAGACATTTTGTTTCATCTCATTGATGACAAGCCCCTCAATGTGAAATCACTTTTCACACTTCCCGGGCTTCCTTTGTTGGTTCGTAACCTTTCTGAACTTTGTCCTTGGGTAGATGCTGCCCTTTGGATCTCAGATGTTTAATTATTCTAAGGTCTGTGTGATTCTTATTGTAATGTCATTGTTCCCTTTGCACACCTGTCTACCTGGCCAATGAATTTTACAGAACTCTGTTAGGCCTGCTATTAATTGCCCACAGGACAGACTAGTCCTTTGTAGTAAACTTCAGCCTGGAGCTCTTGACTCCAGCTTCAGGGGTCACCAAACCTAGCTCTCTCAATTAAGTGCCTAGAGTCATTGCACTCTGCAAGCAAGTCTCCTACCGGAAGTCACTTAGTTGTACTTGATCCTTGGATTGGGAATCCCACTGCTTTGCCTCGTGTCTGGCTCTTGGTTCTGCTGGTGCTGCATTCATAACTTGCTGTCCTTGAGACCAGGAGGTTCAGTCCACAGGGATCTCTGGGGCCAAAGATATACTCCATTCCTGGCTTTTTATCTTTGGTGGTAGTGGGAACACACCCCTCTTTTTTTCTGAGGTGGCTCATTTTATGTCCATGCTAGAGTTTCAAGTTTTTACAATTACAATGAACTCTGCTGGCATCTACAACTGGGCTTTGTCATCACAGTGTCTGATAAGAGTTCCAGACTATGGCTGTAAGATACATTAATAATTCACTACACCACAAGGGTGCTTCAAAATTTAGTGGGAGAAAAAGGAATTAGAAGATAATGGTTTTCTTTTTTGAATCCCCCTCATAAATCTTAAATGACTAAATGACACATATTGATAGCTTAGTATATAAAGATAATTTATCCTATTTATTCTTTTTATAAGTAAACAAACTTATTGAACTGTGGAAAGATTTTCTTTTTTGGCACCTGGATAATCACAGTTGTTCTCAGATTATGTTTTGATGGGGACAAACTGAGTGAAAATTTGCCAGTGTAAACCCTAGAGATCACAAAGATCCCAATCCCGAACCATTCAGGGAGATTGCAAAGGGTTGGGAGGCAGTCCATTCAGAGGAATTATAGTTACTGGAATCTGTGGTGGTGTCTCTTGAGAAACAGAAGGAGCCTGTAAGTTGACCTGAAAGGCTTCATGAGACACACACCACACTCCATGAGTGAGAAATTCGAGTTGATGGTGATCTGCCAGGTCTAATGGTTGATGAATATAGAAGTGAGAAGTCTAGAAGGGCCTGAGACTGAGACCAGACTTCTGGATTTGGAGTTACAGGTTTGAGACCCAGGTGTCTCCATCTACTTTACCAGTTTTCTGGACTGAGAAAAATAGGTATGCCAAGGGTCTCTTTGTTAGGGCCTATAGGGCTTTACATTGATATAAGGGGAAGTCTTGGTATAGAGCTGTAGTGTAAGCACTGGACCACTAACCATAAGGTTGGCAGTTCAAACACACTCGTCACACCTACGTAGTCACTATACAGGATCATTATGAGTCAGAACCAACTCAGTGGCACTTAACAGCAACAACAAAAGAGAAGAAGAAAACGAAACAAAATAAGCAAAACATAAAATTAATATTTGACCAATAAAGGGGTAAATGAAGGTTCTGGAAATCCTCTGGAACCTATCGAAGGGCATGATAATGGGGGTGGAGACAATCTAATCAATTATCTGTATGCCTAGTAAGGAGCCCTGGTGGTGCAGCAGTTAAAACACTTGGCTGCTACATGAAGGTTGATATTTGGAGTCCACCAGCTGGTCCCAGGATAAAGATGTGGCTATAAAGATTTACAACCCTGGAAACTATATATGTGGTAGTTCAACCCTGTCCTATAGGGTCACTCTGAGATTGAATTGACTCAGAGGCTTTGGGTTTGTTTTTTGATTTTATATGCTTTATATGTGTACCTGTTTAATCTATATGCTGAGCAACTAATTCAAGAAACTGGATTACATGAAGAAGAATGTGGCATTAGGATTGGAAGAAAACTATGATATGCAGATGATGCAGCCTTGCTCGCTGAAAACAAAGAACTTAAAATGCTTAATGATGTAGATCAAAGACTACAGCCTTGGTAGGTATGGGTTGCACCTCAATATCAAAAAAAACAAAAATCCTCACCATAGGACCAATAAATAACGCTGTGATAAATGGAGAAAAGATTGATGTTGCCAAAGAGCAGCAGTCAAGAATCCGCTGCACAAGACCGCTTTAAAGTGTTCAAGAGCAAAGATGTCATTTTGAAGACTAACGTGCATCCATCTGACCCAAGCCATGGAATTCTCAATAGTCTCATATACATGTGAAAGTTGGATAATTAATAAGGAAAAACATAGAAGAATTGATGCATTTGGGTTATGGTATTGGAAGAGAATATTAAAGGTACCATGGCTGTACTTCTTGTTGACTGTAACAGACTTGTTAGTTCTTCTGGCAGTCCATAAGTTAATGACTGAATGATTGACTGAAAAAAAAGAGTGATGGAGAGAAGATGATGGATCGTTGGTATGAGAGGCTTTGATTATAAAATTCGAATAGTAATGGATGACTTCAACAACAACAAAAAAAGAATGACTTGTCTAAAAAATATCACAACTGCTTTCCAAGAGCACATGTAATATAAAATACTATGAGAAAGGATTTAATGTTATATTTGAAACAGAAGAAGAAAGGGAAGGAAGAAAATAAAAGTTTTAAAAACTAGCCTATTGCTTAACCGGCTCTTCCTGTATGTGGTCTGTAGCAGCTTCCTTATATGTTTAATTCCCGTTTGCATTATACCTGGCTGTTTCTGTCTCTATAACTCACATTCCTGCCTTCAGTCCCTCTGCCTTCCCTGTTTTTAAGATCACTGTGTCATTTTTGTATTTCTTTAATCTCATCCAACTTTCCACTTGCCCCATAAATATTTGCTAGTTTGCATTGTTTGGAACAGATGGTATAGTATTAAAATATAACTAAAGAGAAAGAAAAAATATTAAATTCAGTTTTGTTTCTGATTTTTTATTCTTCTGTGAAGGATAATAGCTTTTTAAATTGGACAGAGTAGCATGTCTACATCTAAAAGAACCACTGTAATTTCATCATATGGCCTCAAAGGACTTTTCCGTTGAGATTATGGGAGCACTGTTAGAAATCTAGGCAAATCAGGAAAGAAGAAAGATAGGCCAATACCCTGATTTAAATTTTTTTATTTTTTAAGTGGATGTCTAAAGTTAGCCTTGTTCTAGGATGGAACTAGTAAATGAGTGAATTTGAGAGAAGAGAGTAGTTATTAGATACCAGTATGGGTGCCAAACTAATCTCATTTCTTTTTGTTAAAGATATGATTACTTAACCTATGGTGGCTGTGTGCCTTGGAGTCGGTTCTGACTCATCACGACCCTATGAGGGTTTCCGAGGCTGTAAATCTTTACGGGAGCAGAAAGCCTCATCTTTCTCCGTCGGAACTGCTGGTAGTTTCAACCTGCTGACTTTGCAGTTCGCTGCCCAATTTGTAACCACTACGCTACCAGAGACTTAATCTATAGTTTAGGGAAATTCCCTAGGCATAATTCATACAAGTCACCTGAGAGAATCTGTTTGTGGGCTATTTGAGGAAATGTGAATTTCATGATAAGGATTCATGGATATGTTTTAACAAATGGTCCCCTAAAGGTCAAATCGATCCAACTGTGGCAGATGGTGTTTGGAGAGATTCTGCCTTTTCCTCCTATTTCAACAGTTTTGTCATGGCCTTGTTTGTTAATGCTTTACAATGAAGAAAATGAAGAAGGATGGTTATTGGGAATACGGTGGTTTAGAGCAGCCTGAACTCAAATTCGGGCTTGGTCATTAGCTGAGTGTCCTTGAGAAGAATTACCGACCCTCTTTTTGCCTTAGGTTTTTGTTTTGTTTTGTTTTTTTCTAGTTTGTGAAGTGGAAATAATAGTACCTATTTGTGGGGGGCATATAGACCCTTAGCTCCATGCCTGGCACTTAACAAATGCTTCAAAGTGGTGGTTGGTATTGTTGTTAGGTGTACTCAAGTTGGGTTCCGACTCATAGTGACCCTGTGTAGGGTTCCAAGGAGCACCTGGTGGGTTTGAACCACCAACCTAGTGGTTCTCCTTGTGGTCGAGTGCTTATCACACAGCACCACACAGCTTGGTAGCTAATGCTTTTTTTAGACTTTTTCAGTGCTAAACATTTTATGCATGAGGAAATGGGTATTGAGAGGCTACATAACATCAAATGAACAGGAATTAATTTTATTGTAATAGACCAAGAAAGCGAAATCTAAGAGCAATAAATGTAAAGTTCATAAAACATTATACTTTAGTTTTAAAAAAATTATTTCTATACAATTGGTTTAGAGGTTTGAATTGACTGAGATTAATATGATGCATTGTTATATCTGTGACTCTTAAAACGGAATAAAAAAGATGTCCCACTGAAACACTACACTTAGGAGATTTAACCACATCTGGGTTATTTTTTTTTTCCTTCCTCCTTCAACTATTTGTTACTAGGAATCGATTGTGGGAATGGACACGAAAACATGTAGGATTAGTTACAAGAACTTGTTAAGTGCCGTTGAGTTGGTCAAACTCATAGCGACCCTGTATAGGGTTTCCCAGGAGCAGGTGACAAGTTTGAAGAGCTGACCTTGTGGTTCAAACTGAACACAACTGTGGTCCAGTGCTTATGCTGTGCCACAGTAGGACTCCAACTAGAAATTTCCCAAAGAGGATATTTTGAAAAACATGATCGTTGTCTTAAAATATTTGTATGTGTGTTGTTTAAAAAAAGCTAAAGTGGATAAAGAGAAATACTTTTAACTGATGGTATATGGAGGGAATTATAATCAATGTAATGAAACAAGTTATATGAATTGTTGAATGTGAAACTGATGATGTGCCCTGTAAACTTTCACTCAATCCACAATAAAAACCTTAAACTAAAAAAAAATATATATATATTTGAAGAGGATCACATGGAAGAGGGATCAATTTATTTTAGGATGCTCTAGCTGTAAAATGGGATGGCCAGTTCTGACCTTTAGATTTTTTGCTGACCTTCAGAACCATTCTGTAGTGGAATGACATCTGCCTTCCATGGTGGTAATCATCATCTTCTCAAAGTCTTGGCAAAGGCAGGACTCGTATAGATACTGTAGAGAGGATTCCTAGATTGGATGGGATAGATGATCTTTTCCTAGTCTAAGACTTTCATTCTGTGAGTGACTAGAAATTTCAACAGAATTCATTTTCCAGTGATGAATGTTACTGGTTAAAAGTACCCACTCTCCTTTAATTTTATGAATTTAATTGATTTTTTGTGTGGTATATAAGCAAGTTGCAAATATAAGAAATATATTTTTCATTTTGGAAAATGATGACTATTTCAGTGTTATTGGAAATCCCATAATTTCAGCTAGTAAAATTCAAAGCACTGAATTTATTATATTACAAGAAAGACAATTTCCTCTACACAATTAATTGAAAGACATTTCTTTCAGTATTGCAAAGAAATCTGTGTTTAAAGAGTATTTATGTAGAGTTAAAGAAGGTGACATGTCTTTGACGTTTGTGTGAACATAAAGGTAGCTTGTAGAGAAATCTAAAAACACAAGAAGTGCAAACTTATAAAAAAAATAACTTTCACATGAAAAGCTGTTTGATATGTATCAAAGGTACTCTTCAACTTCATAAGATTATTCATTTTAGAACCTGGATTTTCTTTCTTTGTTTCTTTCTTAAGATTACAGGCTGCAGGTTTATCTTGCCCAGATTCATAACATTATGCTAGATTTTTCTGAATAAAAATAAGTTCAGTTTTAATAGTGAAGTGTGCTTGATTTTTACCCTGGCCTTCCCACCCAGATGTCAGGCCAGCCCAAGCTACCTAGCACAATGTAAATTCCTGTGTGCCCACAACTGCCCATCTCACACCACAGGTTATCAGCATTTTAATTAGAGATTCAAAGGAAAGGCATTGTCAACTAGTTGCTTTATCATAATAGCCAAATAATTTTCCTTTGAATAAATAAAGAATGTAAAGGAGAAACTTCCCTCTATAATGCTGTCGTTAAAGGTTCATTTTTTTAACCCCCTCATTTGTATTTGTATTAACACACAGCCCACTTGAAAAGGAGTAATTAGAGTGGCTTTCTGACAGTAGCCTATGCTTTCTTCCAACCTGGGATGGTTTCTTTTTCTATCACCACTTTGCACTGCTTGGTTTATTTTAAGGCTTAGATAAAGGAAGCTCATGGTGGCTGGGTGTCTCTTCAAAAGTGTGTGAAAGTGAATGATTGATTTGCTGTGTGCATCATTGGAACTAGGTAACTTGCATTATGACTCTGATGTACTGTGTAATCGATGCAAGTCCTTTCATGGCATTCTGAGATTGAAATCAATATTCATTTGGAGTGCAACAACTGTAATAAACTACATTCCTTTTGTAAGCAGTGGTCTAAGGCTTTGTAAAGGATCAGTTAGGAGTGACAGATTAACATTTTGGTCAGGCTGGGGACTATTTGAATAGATATGAACAATGTCTTTAAAACCACATCGTTTAAAATAACTGGTTTCACAAAATTAACGTTTTGATTTTGCTGTGTTGAAACATCTTTTTTTACCCTTCCATGTGAATCTCTCTTTCTTCTGTCCAATGGCAAACTGGACCCCATGGAAAGGAGTAATAATTATTTTCATGAATAAGTTATTTTTCACGAATAACATGAAAGTTATTTATATACCTTGACTAATGTTTTAAATTGTCTTGTCTGTATTGTTAATAACTTTCAAAGTTTTGATAATTAGCAATTAGATTTATTTTCTTGGATATGCCTTGACACAACATATAGTAAACAGTAACACTTCAGATACCAAGGAGACACTGTCTGTAGAATAAAGACATCAATATAAATGAAATCCTAGTATCAGATATCATCATTATCATCTCAAATATAGCTATGTGAGAATGGTATGGTTTTACAGGACAAGGTTTTGGGATCATACAGACTTAGGTTCAAATCCTGGCCCTACTGCTAATACAAGCTTGTATGACCTGTATGGCTAAGAGTGGTTTTATGGAATAATCTTTATAAGGACACATCTTTTACATATAAAAGCTATTCCATTAAGCCATCCATCAAGGTGGAGGTCTCTTCCCCAGTACTCTGGTACATAAATTAGATGGAGACTCTCAGAAGTTATGTAATAGGCCCAGAGTCACAGAAGACTGGCTGAATTGAAAACCCATGTCTGTCTGACTGACTCCCAAATCCTTACCTTTTCCACCTCATTCAAAAGGCTGCTGCTTTTCTGTAACCTCCTGCCTGCCCACCGTACTTTTAAGCATTTCTTAGAAACTGAAGATAATGCAGATACACATTGAGTCAATATGAAGTAACTTGACAAATACAATGAAGGATATGGTTTGGAAAAAGAAAAAAATATATATAGAAAATAGGGCTCTGATAAGCCTATTAAATATCAGCCTATAAAATATTTCTACTAAAATTGTTGGAAATTATACATTTTCATCGATTTTGAAAAGTATTACTGTTATATGAAGAAACCCTGTATTCATTGTTTAATTAGTACATGTCTATACATTTTTCAATTTTTTGAAAGTGAGGTTGTGAAGGTATAAAGAATACCTTGTATTTGCCTTTATTAATATTCAGCAATGTGGACTTCTTATGATAGTGATTTTATTTAACACTGTCATGCTCAGGATTTTTTTTTTTTTGTTCTGTGGTTGCTTTACAGAAAATTTAACCTGCGTTAGTCAAAAGTTGAGATAATATGATTTTGCCTCTCTGAGTGCTGACAGAAACCACCGTCTTTAACTTTTAATCCAAAAGCATTAGTTTTGTTAAAAAAAAAAAAAAAATAGCCATTCTATCCAAGGACTACCCTCGACAACATATGCACACTTTCGGACAGACATAACAAAAATAGTGGCAAACACACATAAAAAACCACATACACACACAAAAAGATGCCACGCTAAAACCCTTCTCAGCCCTGTCCTTTGGGCTGTCACCATCAAATATGGCTACCGGTAAAGATCACATTTCACATCTCTGACACAGTCGGTTTGACAAGAAGCAATTTGAAGGCTTTCAGAAAGAGATCTGTCCCTGGTAGTTTTTGTGTGATATAAATATTACAAGGTCAAATTCATTTTTTTCCAGTGAGACAAATGTTAACCTTGCACTTGGATTCAAAGCTGACCCATGACATCACTTTTGCAATGAATATTTCTTTTCATTGGAAGGTGTGACCTAATCTCCATATTTCTTCTATGTATCTTATTTCCTAATTTGACTTTGAGTCAGAATCACCTTTTTTTTCATACCTGTGTTGATGCTTTCCACTGCTGGAAATAGATCTTGAGGCTGTTCACAATTATTGTCAGCCCTAATACATTCTAAAAATGCATTATAAAGGTGGATTGATTCTGTAGTTTTATAATAACTTGAATGTGTTACTGGTAAAGTGGAAGGGGAAGAGTATTCAGAATAAACCCTTTTCACATCAGGCATTTAAATTCTTGCATAGTTTTGGGGCTTTAGGGAAACATTTTTTCCCATTCTTGATATAGAGACATAGAGCTTTTATCTCAAATACAATTTTGTGTTTATTGACAGCATTTATATTAATATTATAGGCTTACATTTGTTTATTTATTTTGCATGTGTTTCTGGAGTAAGCAGAAGTCTACCGTGTGTAGCCATGTCTTTATTATCCAGTAGGTCTCAGATAGACATTGGCCTCAGTTTTCTAGTGTACTATAATAAATCACTACAAAATGGGTGGTTTCAAAGAGCAGAAATACATTCCCTCACAGCGTTTGGATGCTAATAGTCCCCATTGGGGTCTCAGCTATGTGGTTTCCTTTTGTGTCCCTTAATCCTGGTTTCTGGAGCCCTGCTGTGGTGCTGTGGGTTAGTACACCAGACTGCAACATCACTTTGAACCTCATGGTCAGTGGTTCAAGATCACCAGCTGTTCCTCGGAACCCCAATACAGGGTCACTATGGGTCAGAAGCGCTCAGTGGCACTTAAACAACACCAGTCCTGGTTTCTGGTGACTGCCAGAAATCCTTGGGGTGTGTTGCTGTGTACAGCTGCATCTGCCTCTTTATCACATGGCGTCTCCCCTTGTGTCAGTCCGTTTTCCATTTTTATAAGACACTGCCCAGAAGGAATTAAGTTTAGGACCCGCACAATTCTAGTATTGCCTTGTTGTTGTTGTTGTTAAGTGCCATTGAGTTGTTTCTGACCCATAGCGACCCTGTACAGGGTTTCCGAGGGTGTAAATCTTTACGGGAGTAGAAAGCCTCATCTTTCTCCCGCGGAGCGGCTGGTAGTTTCGAACCGCTGACCTTAAGGTTCGCAGCCCAATTCGTAACCACTACGCTACCAGAGCTCTTAGAAACATAAAACACACACACACACACACACACACACACACACACAAAAAAACACACCTATTTCCAAACAAGGTCGTATTTACAGGGAAAGAGGTCAGGGTGCTATAACATTTTGAGGGACACAATTCAGTTGATAATAGCTTATATTCAGATCAATTTAACATTTATTGAACATTTGCTATATGCTGCACTGTGGGGTAAAGCACTGGACCTCAAGGTCAATTTGAACAATAAGGTTGGCAGTTCACACTTACCCACTGCTCCTTGGAAGCCTTCACTGTGAGTTGAAACTGACTTAATGGCACTTAATAACAACAACAGCAGACACTAGAGATGAATAACACTAGTTTGCTCTCAGATCCCAATATGGACAAGTCACAGGAGAAAACATATACTTTGATATTCTTTTGGTGGTATATCCACTAACATTGTATATCTTTGGGAAAGGAAAATATAGTACATGTTTCAATCTTGTATGTATAAGTCACATGTGGTAGCAGCTATTGTGTTGGTCAGCACAGTGTTATAGGATTGAATTCATTCATTTAAAAATTGAAACCATTGTTCTTGAGTAATAGGGGGGTATAGGGAAATGTTTACCATATAATGTTAAATGAAATTTAAAAAACAGTCACTGGATGATCAGAGCTCAACCAGAAGAAGATAGAAGAGGGGGGTGGGGAAAAAAAAGAGTAATCTGATAAAATTTAATGAACTTGACCTACACCTATTAATTCAGTAGCTCAAAAGAGGGAACAAATCTTTACAGTGAGTATCATTCCCACCCCTTCCATACACAGAGAAGACAGGGATGGGCAGCTTGGACATTGGCTACCCAGAATGGGCTACAAAACAAGAAGTGATTGGCTTACAAGCTTTCAAGAGGGAACCTAACTCCAGAGGGCATGGAGGAAGGTAGAATCTCCACTGAGTAGTATCCAGTCTGTCTAGGTGGGGCTGATGAAAGGAAATGAGGATAGGTCTCTTGTGATACAATAGTGAATAATTGTTATCAGGACTGATTGTGAAGGTTGGAAATGTGAAGGTAGACATTTTGTAGCAAGGAGGGGAGTGATAAACTTTTCAGTCTAGGAGCAGAGGTCCCTGGGACCATCAAGGGAGAAAAACGGAGAGTGGGACTCTGGCCAGAGAATCAGTGACACCAGAGATGGAGGCAGAGATGATGACGTGGAGGGTGGAGCGATGGAGCAGTTGGGGACTTTAGACACAGAGAAGGAGAAGGGCTGTGTGCTGACGACCAGGGGGCAGGCTTGTAGTGTATACCCTTTGGTTGGTTGATGATGCATGGAGGGATTGTAACCATGGCAATGAAACGATACACGATAGGATGAATGTAAAACTAATGTTCTCCCATGTAAACTATCACATAAGCCACAATAAAACAGTTAAAAAAAAAAAGTTACAAAACAATATTAATAGTTTTGATCTAAGTTAAAAATTTTATTTATATATATAGACTATAGGGATGTTCTAAAAATGTTCACTTGGGGTAACTGAATCGTAATGACTATGCATGATTTTTTGTTTTTCCAACTGTAGTTTTCCAACTTTTCATAATAAACATGCATCTCACTTTCTAGCTTTTTATCATGAACTGAGTAAAGGTTTTCAGAGCAAATCACCAGTTTTACCTTCAATAAATCATATGCTTTGTTTCATTTCAATGATTGCTATCCTGTTGTTTCCATTTCTTCTGTTTTCCCAGGCCTTCTGAATATTTTCCTTAGGTAAATTCTGTCTTTTTGATCTCTAATGGTTGACCATTCTTGACATGCATACCTCACTAGTGTTATTATGTACTACTTGGCTGAAAATTGAGCTACAAGGGAGAGAGCAGTTCCATATCTGAAGTGTGGCCAAGGACCATAGCCTTGGGTTTCCTTTGTCTTTTTCGGACCAATAAGTGTGATATTTTCATATATATATATATATAGTTGTTAAATGCCATCAAGTCAATACTGACTGATAGCCGACCCAGTCTAGGGTTTCTGAGGAGTGTCTGGTGAGCTTAAATCACCGACCTTGCAGTTCAAACCAACTTTCCATTCCAGCACATTAACCCACAGTTCCTCGCCAGGACTCCATATATGTATATATAATTTTGAGTTTTGCCCCGCTTTATCCAGGATCTTTTAATGTGATCCCTTTCAGAGTAGGTAGCTGGGCACCTTCTAGTTATTCTTATCTCAGGGTCCTGGAGCCGGGATGTTCACGTGATACACTAGTTCATTGGATTAATTGTTTCCATGTATCGTCAGTTTTCATCACTCTTCTTTCCTTGGACAGGGGGAGACCAGTAGTTCACCTTAGTTGTCTGCTCATGAACTTTTAAAATACCAGTTGTAACTCATCAAAGTAGGATGTAGAATGCTCTGTTTGTGGATTATGCTAGAACATGCATCACTTTTGAAATTAGAATGCAACATGGAGAAAATGAATCCTTTCAATAGTGTATAACGAATCTTACAGTAAGATTTGTTAACGTAGATTAAGCCAGATGTAGTGTATTAAAATATGCTCTTTAACTATGCACTCAAACCATTTTAATTCTTAATCTTTTGATGCATTTGTAGATTTGCTAAGGCACTCTAGAAGTGAGTCTTCATGTCTACTAATAAAAGTGCCATGGAAGTCTACATAGATTTTAAAATAAGAAGGTTATCAAAAAAAGAGAAAGAGAACAGAGAGGCTGTGTATCCCATAGTGATCACTGAGGTTGGAGAAGGCAGCATACATAATTTTAAATGTAGGCTGTTGGAATCAGACAAATCTAGATTTGGATCGTGACTTTCCCACTTCATGGCTATGAAACCCTGAGCAAGGCACTTTCCATTTTAGGGACTACTTTCCTCCTTTGAAAAATGACAATAGTGAGTATATTATGCTGGGTTGTTACAAGAATTAAATATGTTATAAACCAAGCCTGCAGCACATAATAGGTGATCAATGAATGCTAGCTATTTCTTCTTCTCACCACCTTAAGTACTGTCCAGGCATTGACTTGCTGGTGCTTTCTATAAGAAAAATTAGAGCAAGCCTGCCATACTAGGAAACACCAGTGTATGATTCTTCCAGAGTTTGGAGGTTTTCAAGTGGGTTCCACAACTGACAAAATATTGGCAAAGAGATTTGAGATACTCTCTGAAATTTGATAATTTAGGATAAATTACTCTAATCCTCTGTCCTTTCCACATTGAATGTTTTTGCTGCTAATAATCAGTTTAGATTCTTTTCCTGCCTGTTCCAAATGGAAAGAAGATTCCAAATCTTGTATATATGTTTTTTTCTTAAATCAGTAAAATGTATAAAACAAATTCAAATAATTGATATTTGATGGATATTATTTAACTCAAACACAGAGTATTTCAAACCTACTTATTCTCTGTCTGGTTTTAACCTAGTTGTTGAGTCTTGTATGCCTTCTTGGATACTTCAAGTTTGTTTCGTTGTTAGGTCCCTATATGTTGTTGTTAAGTGCCATTGAGTCGATTCTGACCCATTGTAACCATGTGTAGGGTTTCCAAGGAGCAGCTGGTGAGCTTGAACCACTAACCTTGCAGTTCAAATGACTTTGCAGTCTGACACATTAGCCCACAGCGCCACATTATGGCAGGGTAGAAATGCCCCATTGGATATTCTAGGCTGTAATCTTGTATGGAGCTGCAGGATAATGTGCTAAACTTCAAGGTTGGTTTGAACCACAAGGTTGGTGGTTCAAAGTCACTAGTTGATCCTCAGAAACCCTATACAGGGATACTATGAGTCGGAACCCACTCGACAGCACTTAACAACAGTCTTTACTGAAGCAGATCACTAGGTGTTTCCCTTGTCAATTCTTTTGTTAGCAGCTGATTGCTTGATCTTTGTGCCATCACAATGCCTCCTTCAAGTTTGGTTATGACTCATCTGCTTATCTTGCTCAATTGTGATTATATGTTAATCAATGGTCTTTCTTCGCCATTAGATTGGAGGTTTTTGGAGCGCAGGTATACTGCATATTGTTGTTGTTAGGTGCCATTGAGTCAGTACCAACTCATGGCGACCTTATGCACAGCAGAATGAAACACTGCCTGATCCTGGGCCAACCTCACTACTGTTAACACGCTTGAGTCCATTGAT
>NW_006408535.1:15181567-15223897 GCF_000296735.1 Chrysochloris asiatica | reverse complement strand
AAAGCATAGGTAAACATCTTTCTGATATTCTCTGCTTTCAGCCAAGATCCATCGGACATCAGCAATGATATCTCTCGTTCTACGGCCTCTTCTGAATCCGTCTTGAACCTCTGAGATTTTCTGTCAATGTATGATTGTAGCTGTTTCTGTATTACCTTTAGTAAAACTTTACTCACATGGGATATCAAGGCCATTGTCCTATGACTTCCGCATTCCATTGGGTCACCTCACTTTGGAATGGTCACAAATACGGATCTCTTCCAATCAGTCGGCCAGATAGTTGTCTTCCAAATTTCGTGGCATGATGAGTGAATGCCTCCTCACTTTCTTGAAAGATTTCAAGTGTTTTCCATCAGTTCCTGGTGTCTTGCTCTTTACCAATTCTTTCAATGCACCTTGGACTTCCTCTTTCAGTATCATTGGCTCTTGATCATATGCTACCGCTTGAAACAGTTGAACATTAACTATTTACTTTTGGGACAATGGCTCTGTGTATTCCTTCCATTTTTTCTTGATGCTTTTTGCATCATTCAATAATTTGCCCATTGAATCTTTCAATAACAAAAGTCTAAGCTTGAATTTTTTCTTGAGTTCCCCCAGCTTGAGAAATGCTGAGTGTGTTCTTCCTTTCTGGTTTTCTGATTCCAGATCTTTGCACATTTTGTTGTAATATTTGACTTTATCTTTTCGAGCTGATCTTTGAAAATTTCTGTTCAGCTCTTATACCCCCTCATTTCTTCCATTTGCTTTAGCATCTTTCAGCTGGAGAGCAAGTTTCAGTGTCTCTTCTGACATCCATTTTGACCTTTTCCTTCTTTTTTCTCTTCTTAATGACCTTTTGCTTTCTTCATATATGATGTTCTTGATGTCATCCCACAACTCTTCTGATCTTCGGTCTTTAGTGTTTAATGTATCAAATCTGTTCTTCAGATGATCTCTAAATTCAGGTGGGATATATTCAAGGTCATATTTTGGCTCTCATGGACTTGTTTTCATTTTCTTCAGCTTCAGTTTGAATTTGCATATGAGTAATTGATGGTCTGTTCCACAGTCTGCCTCTGGCCTTGTTTTCACTGATGATATTGAGCTTTTCTATCATCTCTTTCCACAGTTGTATAGTCGATTTGATTTCATTGTATTCCATCTGGTGAGGTCCATGTGTATAATCGTCTCTTACGCTGTCTGAAGAAGGTATTTGAAATGAACAAATCATGATTTCGCAGAATTGTGTTCTCCAGCATCATTTCTATCACCAAGGCCATATTTTCCAGCTACTGATCCTTCCTCTTTGCTCCCAACCTTTGCATTCCAGTGACCAGTGATTATCAATACATCTTTATTTCATGTTTGATCAATTTCAGATTGAAGAAGTTGGTAAAATTCTTCTGTTTCATCCTCACTGGTTTTAGTGGTTGATGCATAAATTTGAATAATAGTGGTATATACTGGGCTTCCCTGTAGGCTCATGGATATTACCCTATCACAGACAGTGTTGTACCTCATGACTGATCTGGATATGTTCTTTTTGACAATGAATGCAACACCATTCCTCTTCAATTTGTTATTTCTGGCATGGTAAACCATGAGGTCATCAGATTTAAAATGCCCAATACCAGTCCATCTCAGCTCACTAATGTCTAAGATATCTATGTTTATGCATTCCATTTCATTTTTGACAACTTCTAATTTTCCTAGATTCATACTTCATACATTCCATGTATTGATTTTCTATGGGTGGTTACAGCGGTTTCTCTTCATTTTGAGTTGTGTCCCATCAGCAAATGAAGATCCTGTGGGCTTTTCTCCCACAGACTTTACTCCATTTGCATCATCACGGTCAACTCTACTTTTAGGAGGCAGCTCTTCCCCAGTCGAGTTTTGAGTGCCTTCCAATCTGAGGGTCTCATTTGCCAGCACTTTATCTGACGGTGTTTCTCTGCTATTCATAAGATTTTCAGTGACTAAATATTTGGAAGTAGTTCGTCACTCCTTTTTCCTAATCTTTCTTTCTTTGTCTGGCAGCTCATCTGAAACCTGTCTGCCATTGGTGATCCTGCTGGTATTTTAAATACCGATGGCATAGCTTTCAGAATCACAGCAACTCACAAGCCACCATAGTACGACAAACGGACAGATGAGTGGTGTAGGCATACTGTGTAGGTCCCATTATATTGGCAGTTTCTAACACAGTTGTTTACTCATGGTAGCTACTCAATTAACATCTGTCCCTGTGTATTGTGTGGACAAAAGTCACTTGTATGTTAACAGAGCATACATACCAACAATGGGCTAAGCAAGTCTCCCTTTTCTCTTCCTTTCTATTGTTTTTCTTAAGGAGCTCTGATAGTGTAGTGGTTATGAATCGGGCTGCGAACCTTAAGGTCAGCAGTTCGAAACTACCAGCTGTTCCAGAGGAGAAAGATGAGGCTTTCTGCTCCTATAAAGATTTACAGCCTCAGAAACCGTGTACAGGGTCGGTATGAGTCGGGACCGACTCCATGGCACATAACCACCACCACCCCCATTGTTCTTAATTTATTTCTCACATTTTCTGGGAAGAGTTGTTGTTGTTAGGTGCTGTTAAATTGGTTCTGACATATAGTGACCCTCTGCACAACAGAATGAAATACTGTTCAGTCCTATACCATCCTCACAATTATTGTTGTGTTGAGCCCACTGTTTTTTGTCACTGTATAATTCCATCTTGTTGTGGGTCTTCCTCTTTTTCTCTGACCCTTCATTTTACCAAGTATGGAGTCCTTCTACAGAGACTTGTCCATTCTACTAACATGTCCTTGAAAAATATGAGAAGTGAATCTCATGATCCTGGTTTCTAAGGAGCATTCTAGCTGGACTTCTTCCAACACAGATTTGTTTATTCTTCTGACAGTCTATGGTATTTTTAATATTCTTATCTAACACCATAATTCAAATACATCATTTCTTCTGTGGTCTTCTTTATTCATTGTCTAACTTTCACATGCATGTGAAGCTCTGCTATGGCTTGGATCAGGTGCACCTTAGTCTTCAAACTGGTATCTTTGCTCTTGAACACTTTAAAATTGTCATGCTTCCATAAATGTTGATTGTGGATCCAAGCAAAATGTGGATCCAAGCAAAATGAAGTCTTGGACAACTTCAATCTTTTCTTCATTTATCATGATGATATTCTTGAGCCCAGGATTTTTGTTTTATTAAAATTGAGTGCAGTCTGTACTGAAGGCTGTAGTCTTTGGGAGAGTTAGGTAGGAATAAAAATGTATAATCTTTCTTGTCCCCATTTTAGTTCTGCTTCACAAGGAATTTATTGCCCTTTATTCTGTTGTTTCCTATTTATTCACTTCTACTTTACAATCTTCCTTTAACTCTAGTACGCTGATTCATTAGACAGGTTGTTAAAATATATTGTTATTCTTTCTTACACCTTTTTGATTGCTTCTGTTAATTAATTAGCACATCATGTAAGTAAAAATAAAGCTTTTAGGCTTCTCGAATCCAGAACTCAGGGTTCCTCATCCTTTCCCCATCCCTTCATCTTTTTTGTTTTTACATTGAAGTTGTTTCTCTCAGTACAGAGGTTAGCCTGGCTTACTTCTGTGTAGCTAAATTCTGGGGCTCTCTAGGACCTGCCAGCGCAGGCATATAGAGTGGCGTTAAATGTGATGTGCTTCATGCCCTTCCTTCCTGCTTGTTAAGTGTATCATTTTCTCCAGTTGACCCAGTGAAGGGAGGTTAGCAAAACGCTTCTAATTCCTAGGTTAGATCATAGCCTCCAGCCTGGACCACCAGCGTTGGCAGGAAATTGGGTCACTGCCAGACACTTGGAGATATGCACAAGGGCTCTATTTTTCTTGGGCTGAATTGAGTAGTCTTCCTGCTCTCTCCTCTCCTACCAGTTTACATAGATGGAAAATACGTTTTCTCTTTTGGCAAAATAGAAAGGCAGTTCAGAGAAAGGCGTGTTTGGGCGTTGAGTCAGGAGGAACAGGAATCATTGGAAAAGATGGAAAAGTCTATTTCTTATCCTGATTTTCCAGCCTGTTTTTCTTTTCATTTTGAGATTCTTTTTCTCTTTCTTTTTTCTTTATAAGTATTGATGTAATGAGTTTCCAGACTACTAGAAAGGAACTTCATTTAAAACTTAAATACTTAACACATAGTTACCTACTTATTATCGCTTCTTTAGGTTTAGATGTCTCGTCCTCTTTTTCTCTCTCTTCTTTAATATCCCTGTAGCTCAGCTTCCACTTAATTTTGACAGCTTGGAGATCCTGTTATTTTATGAGTGTTCACTGAAGAGGAGTAATATACATCCCAGCCTCCAAGTCGTCTAAGTTTGTTTTCTGTATTATGTGATTTAGTGCTTGGCTGTAAATGACCCTATTACAGATTCTTTTCTTTTCTATGTTGCCCTTTAATATGTGAATTTATAAAGTGGAATAGATCTCTCAGAAGCAGAAACATATTTTTCACAGTAGGTAGAGTGGCCAAACTCACTTGTGCTGACAGTAATGAACTAGATATGAAGAAGATGGCACCTGACCCACATAGCTGATCTTAGTTACAGCGTTTCATGTGCTTCCTCTTCTATACCAGATCGCACTGTGTCTAAAGTAGAGCTAAGTGTTGTTGTTGGTAAGTGCCGTTCAGTTGAGTTGGTTCCGACTCATAGTGACCCTATACAGTGTTTCCAAGGAGCAAATGGTGAGTTTGAATACTGACCTTGCAATTCAAACTGACCTTGAAGTAAGTCCTTATCCTACAGCACCACAACAAGACTACTATAGTGAAATATAGGGGGAAAGTCACATATATGGTTGTTAATGGCCATGCAGTCAGTTCCAACCCATAGTGACCCTGTGTAGGGTTTCCTAGGAGAGGCTGGTGAGCTTGAACCATTGACTTTGCAGTGCCGTGCATTAACCCACAGCACCATACCAGGATGCCTTTTAGGTTAATGTTGTTCAGTGCTGGCAAGTCAGTTCTGACTCAGAGCAACCCTGGCTAGAGTTTCCGAGGAGTGGCTGCTGGGTTTAAACTACTCACCTTGTGGTTCGCAGTTGAATGCTTATTTTACTCCACTCAATGTATATTTGCTACTAAAATATCACTTTTTTTTTCAATTTAAGAGGTTTAATGGAGGTAAACCTAGGTGGTTGATGTTTTGAAAGTCACACTTGAGTCTGTTTAGTGAATGCTACTTACTTATTATTTGAACTCTGGGTCATTGCCTTCAAGTGCAAGATATATTTGTACCTCATAAATACGAACTTTACCTTTAAGAATAACATGCAAGGATGATTCAAAACGTTTTTGGAAAAATGGAATGAATGGAAACTTTTGAAGCACCATTGTATAGGTTTGGAGAGAAATATCAAGATGTTTTATTCAGTTCAACCTCAGACTCATTGGCATCAGTACTGTGTCATTTCTGGGTTTGGCTTTTGTGAGTAAGCCCAGGTAATCTCTGTTTTAAAGCAGCCTCGGTATTGCAGTCACTAAGTGTCTGGTTGCTAACTGAGAAGTTGGTGGTTAAACCTACCAGCTACTCTGGGTGAGAAAGGTATGTGCTAGTCTGCTCACACAAGTATTGCTAGCCATGGAAAATCTATGGGATAGCCCTTCTCTGTCCTGTAGGGTTACTGTGATTTGAAATCAACTTTACAACAGTGGGTTTTTGAATCCCTCTATGTAAACTAGGATCGGTGGATTTTGTAATTTTACTGTGCAAGTAAATAAAAGATTTCACAGTGGTGAGGATGAGAAATGAAAATGAACAAATGAGTGAAGGTTATCACTGTTGTTGTTGTTGTCGTTGTTAAGTGCTGTCGAATTGGCTCCGACCCATAGCCACCCTGTATAGGCTTTCCGAGGAGCAGCTGGTGAGCTTGAACCACCAACCTTGCAGTTCAAACGGCTTTGCAGTCTGGCACATTAACCCACAGCGCCATACATGGTTATCACTAAATAAACAGAAATGTGAGCTTGGGTCTAGCAACAGTATTCTGTTACTACCTTTTTTTTGCCTTTCATGCTGCGGTTTCAGTGTGAGATGATTTTTGTCATTGTTGGATAGGTTTGAACTCTATGAAATTTTATTCCCATCAGCAAATACTATCTATGAGAGTTAGCATGCTGTTGTTGTTAAATAGTGTCGAGTTAGTTCTGACCTATAATGACCCTGTATAGGGTTACCAAGGAGTGGCTGGTGGGTTTGAACCCCTGACCTTGAGGTTCAACGTGACCTTGCAGTCTAGCACATGATTCTGCAGCACTATACCAGGGCTCTTCAGATAGAAAAACAAACAACTAAAATAATAATTTTTAAGTTTTGGCATGGAGTTGTTATGTGCAGGTATGTGGGAACATAAAGGGAGGAATAAACACACATGTATCAGTGCAAATCAAAGAAGACTTCAGAGAGGTGATGAGGAAGGTATTTTGAAGAAAGAGTGTGGTTTGATTAGGGAGCCCAACACTTGCAGAAGCAGAGTTGCAGGAGGAGCTGGAGAGATGGCAGAACAGAGGACCACTTGATGTGACTAAAGAAAGCAGTGCATAGGAGTGAGGGATGGTAGAGGTGAGTTTGTAAGGCAGTACTTGAAAGGTTGGTATCCAGGTGAAATGACTTGGATGTTCTCCTAAATACAATGGGGAGCCATTGACTTTTTACACTGAAAAGTAAGATAGTCAGTTTCTTAGAATAACATCGATTTTAATGTTTAAGCTGGATTGAAAGGTGAAGTCTTTTACTTTAGGAGACTTTAATATAAAAAAGAAGGGAGACCTTGATAAAAAATGAAAGGATAATTTAGTATTCTGAAGGCAACTATTTTTTGAATAGGTTCTAGTTTCTTAAGAGAGCTCTTGAATCTCCAAAAATGAGTAATGGTTTTATCAGGCAAGTATTTCCATTAATGGTTCTCTTTTATTAAGAAGATGTGTATCCTGAAGGGTTTTTAAAATATGACATGTTATTCATTATTTATCATACTCTATAAAAAAATGAGTTAGAAAGTCACTATTTCCAGTCTTTTGTTTGAACTCTCTGACACTGGGTTGCATGATCCTGAGAGGAAGTGAGTAATACTGAACTAACTGATGAATGGAGTTGAGGGTTTTCCTTTCTGTAGGTGAGAAAGCCAATTCCGAATTGTGAGTGAATGTTACTGGCACATCATGGTGTGAAAGCACTGAATGCCAAAACCAAGATGAGAAGAGCTGAGTGCTATATGTTGGGGACACCATCCCAGATGATTAATTGTATTGACAAATGACACCCTTTAAATAGCTGTCCTCTAAGTGGATGATGCCAATTTTTACATGACACATTTTTTGATATTGCCCTTATAATTGTAGTGGAATTACAACTTTGATTTCGATTTCCTCGATTAAACAGATGATTTCAGTGGTTTTAACAGTCTCACTGATTTTCTACCTCTTTTGACAATGCTTAGTAAATGCAAATCTAAAATGCCAGCGTTGTAGTTTAGAAATATGCATATTGTCTAGCTGTGGAGAAAAGTAACAAGTAAACCTGAACACTTGGATTTCAACCACTGAAGCAAAAAACAGAAAGATGATTGAATCCAGTGTTAAATTTTATAGAACTAAATTTAATGGCGAGCACAATCACACTCTGTGGTGATTGTTTTCAGTGCTGCTTTATTAAGTTACGTAATGGCAGGAGTTCAAACTCAGTGACTGCCGGAATGGTAAATTTAAGGGGGTATTTGAGATTGTCTGCCAATATGCAAGTATAAGGGCCTTCAAAGTGCAGAACATACTATTTCTACCTTCCTGTTTCTGTAGCTTATAATTCTTAGTCAAATAGTTTTTAGGGATTATATTTAATACACTGCTTTAAAAATGTTTTAAAATCTCGTTTTATTCCCCAAAGATTTGTTTTTTGCTGTTGCGATTAGATGATGACAGCTAGCTGGCTTTTAAAATTGATCAGAAGTTTTCTGGCAGTCATTCAGTGTTGTAATAGCACTTTAATGGATCTGAGCTATTCACCCAGATCAGACTCAATGTCAAAACAGGCGAAAATACAGCTGTCACTCTGGACAACAAGATACTCATATGCAAGCAGCTGCTTAATACACTGTAGAAAGGCAGCCTTTTCGTAATATTTAAAAGGTGTGTCAATGCCATTGTATGAGTAGACTATAAAGTCTGGGCCTGCCATTTAGAAAAGAGGAGGCTATACTGCATTTTATCTCATTCAAGCATACCATATGAAAATCATCTAAGCATGCACTAAAGACAAGTCGGAGAGTCTTTTAAAATTTCTTCTTTGTTTTAATAGTCATTGTGCATAGTAACCACATATAAGCATACTTACACACACACACACACACACACACACACACACACAGATGCATGTTTGTCTTGGTTGATTCATGGTGTTGGTGCAGTCAAGGTCCTCATTCAATCTTCATCTGAGGCTGGTTAACCCTGTTCTGAACTAAATCCAAACACCAGTCTCTCTCCTCTGCTAGTCAGCTTCTACAGAGAGGCGTTTGTTTTAAGGAGAGTCAAAATTAGGGAAAACACATGCTGAGAATAACGGCTGCTCAGACTACTCACAGCATGGCGGCAGTGGACTGACCAGTGGCACTGCCATGACCACCTAAAGGACAGTGTCTTACTAGGACAATCCCACTAACTTGTCAGGTTCTGTCACTAAAAAAATTCAGCGTGCTAATCAATTGATCCTTGGGTTAGTTATATGAAGTATGCTGCAGAGGATAGTTTTGGATCCAGTTTTATGATTAAGGAAATTGAGACACAGAATGGTTAGATGAATGACTATGCCACACACCGAGTCAGCGCTACAGCGCATGTGTCCAGACTCCAAGCTCAATTCACCTTTTAGGACATAATGACACATGCATAGTTTCAACGTAGCATGTTTTTGTAAGGTTGTACTACATGGCAAGCATTTGTTCTATATATTGTACACAGTACTCAACATGATACAAAACAAAGTCCTTGAGCTCATTGTGCTAAGAATGTAGAAGAGTAATGACAATCACTACATTTAAATAGACACAATGCTATGCTCAGGAAAAACCAGAAGGAAAAATGAGTCAGGTGCTGTGAAAGTGCAAAAGGCCACACCTGTAGGGGAAGCCCATGTGGAGGAGACGCATCTCTTTCGATGCTGAAGGACCCTTTGAAATGAACATGGTATCAACTGGATTCACCACATGAGGATGTAAGATGTGAACAAGGGAAAGCAGTGTGTTCAGGTAAATGATTAACTGCTTAGGCTGACCAGAATTCTCAGTTTAGGAGACTAGTGGTTAGGAAAAAAGCTGGAGGAAGCCAAAGAGAATTTTTTTTTAAACTAAATTTTATAGACAAAGAGGAACCACTGAACGATTATGAGCATGGCAATGACAGATTGGGACCATTCTTTAGCAAGATTAAGTAGGTCATGGTGCAGAGGAGAGAGGAGGAGCATCCCCAAAATGGATTGACACTGTGGGCTCACACATAGCAAAGATGGTGAGAACATTGCAGGATTAGGCAGTGTATTGTTCTGGTGTATATAGTGATGCTATGAGTCACAACTGACTCCACGGCATCTAACAACAATCGCGATGACACAGTGCATAGGAGAGCTTGCAATGAAGAGGCTAGGAGTCTGAGTAGAACAGTTAAAGGTGCAAACAGAAGAAGGCCCCCACTAGGGGGACTTAATGTCTGCAGGTTACTTCCATGTGGAGTTTCTGAGTACATTAAAATGTAAAACACATATAATTAGTGCTCAAATCCAACTTCCAACTGCCATTATCCTTGCCCTTAGGCTTTCTCTGGTTTCTGAAGCCCTATAGTGACAAGCAGAAGTTACCAACCAGGGCATTAACACAGTTCCCAGTGACTGATGGAGTTGGTGCATAATACACCAGCTCTTTCACCTTTTAGATGGAAGAATCCTAGGCCCAGTTTATACTGTCTCTCAGAATTCCTTGGTAGGATTAAGCTTCAGTTGCCCACAGTGGTATTACTGATCACATACCCCTACTGACTGCCTTTTCTTCACCATGTTATACCCCAATTTCTTTCTAGTCTTCTTTTCACTTCCAAATGCATCATTTACACTCAAATCTCTATCACATGGTCTGCTTTTAGAAGATTCTAAACAAAGACAGATTTAAAGTTTCAATTTGATATCTGGACCCTATTTTATATACACATACATACATATATATGTACACTATCATGTGCTACAAGGAGCTCTGGTAGTGTAGTGGTTACAAATCAGGCTGTGAACCTTAAGGTCAGCGGTTCAAAACTACCAGCTGTTCTGCAGGAGAAAGATGAGGCTTTCTGCTCCCATAAAGATTTACAGCCTTGGAAACCTTGTACAGGGTCGCTATGAGTCGGAACCTACTCCACGGAACATAACAACAACAACAACATGTGCTACATAATGTCTACTCAGGCATTCATGATCCCGTAAAGTAAAAATATGAGGGGGCTTCAAAAAGTTCATGGAAAAATTTCATAATGTTTACTTCCATTTTTCCATGAACTTTATGAAGCTCCCTCATAGAATTCAGGTATCTCCATGAGAGAATAATGAGGCAGAGTGGATAGCTTCCCTGATGTAACGCATATATCTCATGTCTCTGTTTACAAAGTGATTGTACTGCTAGACATATAATACTCCTGATGTGGCACTGTAAGATAAGCACTAGACTGCAAACCACAAGGTCGGTGGTTCTAACCCACCAGCTGCTCCTTGGAAACCCTGTACTGAGTCATGATGAGTCAGAACCGACTCAGTAGCACTAACAACAACAACATATATAACCTATAGTACATACATCTTGATTGTTACAATAAATGCCTGTATTACTGACTTACATATGTACTGCACGGTGCTGTCTATGAAGTTTACTGTGTAACAGCATATGCCGTGGCTTATAGGTAGCAGCATCCAATCTCATGCATGGGGTGCCCCTTGAGTGTTGTTGCATTATCTCTCTGTATAATAGTTTTTTGAAAATATTACCATGAAGTGCATCATGACTCCCATACACAGCAAAACCAGTACTAGTGATCGCAGCAGCAACAGGCAAGGGGAAATACTGATCTGAAAGTGAAATGAGAGGTTATTAAATAATATCAGGGTGGGGGAAATCAGTGAGTGCTATTGTTCGTGATTTAGGCATGTTATACTTCACAATCACAATTGATCCTCAAAAGCAAAGAAACATTTCTCCAAGTTGTCAAGGGATCAGTTCCACTGAAAGCTACAAGGCTTACGAAATGTGAGAGGGACCTGTATTAGCTATGGAGAAATAGCTAATGGTGTGTACTGTGGACCATATACGAAAGCAAATACTTCTTAGCACATTGAGGATCACTGCTAAGGCACGAGGCTTATTTGAGATTTTTAAAGAAAAAGCAGACTATGAGATGGTGTCTGCACAACTTCCAAATCACATAACATCCTATTTGGCAGCACATGTTTTGGCTGTTATGTGGTGCGTGACTGGATGTGCTTTTATACACACACGTATAC
Organism: Chrysochloris asiatica; assembly: GCF_000296735.1. Taxonomy (NCBI): domain Eukaryota; kingdom Metazoa; phylum Chordata; class Mammalia; order Afrosoricida; family Chrysochloridae; genus Chrysochloris; species Chrysochloris asiatica. The sequence continues at coordinate 15,212,355 of NW_006408535.1, read as the reverse complement.
ACACAATTACACATTATGAGTCAGAATTTTCACTGGCACCAAGTTCAACCTTTGGTGCAGACCTGAGCTTAGAATTTGTTCTATTTGTGACCCAAAATAGGTATGACTTGCCTATAAAGTTCTCTAGATACCGTGAACAACTGCCAAACCAAATAGGAACTCCACGCATCGATCATACTAGTAATCCCACTTTGGAGATACTATGTAATTTAACTCCGGACTTCATGTAATAATCCGTTCTGTTGATGTAGACAGATAAATGTAGATTTTAAAACATTTCGATGAAAAGTGGGGAAAAAAAATGAAGTTTTCAATTGTGATATATTAATACTCTCATTCCATTCAATTCCATATATAGACCTATTTGTACAAGTATAAGCAGTACATATTGTATATGTCCTCATTAACATCTGTGAACCCGTTAATGTCCATTGCTGATCAGAAAATTAGTAGATCACGTCCATAGTGTCACGTCTATTCTCTGACCAATGGTTCATTTGCTTAATTAATGATCACTCTCTCCCTTGAAGAGCTGCCATACATCATATAATAATGATAACTTCCATATTCACCATCTACAACTTAACCAGCTACTTCTCAATCACATTCTAGCATTGGCCAAGGAGCACACTTCTTAGATGTAGTCTTTGTTCCCATTGTAAGTACACCATTAACATTCCTTAAACATGCCTAGAATGTGTATTAAATTATTAAATGAAGAACAAAATCGCCAGTGCATACATACTAGTCCACAGGCCCCTTAGTCTTCTAGTCTTATGCATACTGTACAATTGTATTTATATATTTTATACAATTATATTTAAATAATGATACTTGGAGACATTAGTGGAAAGCATCAACATCAGAACAGTTTATTATAAATTGAGGTAGTGGTTATATACATCAGATAATCAGTCACTCTGAAGATTAAAAAAATGTAATGTTTTTTAATCATTGCCCTTTCATGCTTGGTTTAGGAAGATTTTCATTGTAATTGGAACGATGAGCTATTTTGTGTGTGTGTGTGTGTGTGTAGTTGATATTTATATTTGCTTTTTGCAGGAGTCAAATTACATAGTATTCAAAAAGTTTGATCTTTTTAAAAATATATTTTATCCTAAACTATGGCAGAAAAGTTTATGTAACATTGTCAATAGAATGTCACATACTTTTATACTCAATCTATGAAAACATGACTAACTTCATCTATAGTTGGTGCAGCTGTTGTCTTCATTTCTTAGTGCTGCTCCAACAGAAATATCACAAGTGGGTAGCTGTAAATAACTAATTATTTTCTTATAGTTTGTTGTTGTTTAGTGCCACTGAGTTGGTTCAGACTCATAACACCCATGTATAGGGTATCCAGGAGCAGCTGGTTTGAACCTCTAACCTTGAGTTTAACAGTCCAGTGCTTATCCTACAGCTCCACACCAGGTCCTTTGTTATAGTTTAGGAGGCTAGACATCCAAATTGAGAGCACTGGCTCTGGGGGAAGGCTTGCTCTGACTGTCAGGTCCAGGGGAAGGTCCTTGACTCTTTTTGCCTTCTGTGCCTATGTTCCTTTGCAAGATCTTCATGTCGACTGTCTTCTCTTATCTGTGCTTCCTTGTTCTGTGCCTCTTCTGCTCTTTGTACGTCTCAAAAGTGACTGGCTTAAAACACACCCTGCCCACCCTGGTACTTCCCCATTAGCACAACAAAGCATACCTTAGTTCTGATGCTATTACATCTACACTTAGATGTAATGTACAGTTAACATAAGAATTATTTCTTGTGAACACATTTTTTGGAACATGTTTCATTTCATAACCTTTGGTATACACTTAGATGGAAAATAAGATGACATTTTCTAAATTAATATGCTTATGAATCCTGGTGTGGCACTGTGAATTAATGCACCAGACTACAAAGCCATTTGAACTGCAAGGTCTGCGGTTCAAGCTCATCAAGGAAACCCTAGACAGCGTCGCTATGGGTCAGATTCGACTCGACTGCACTTAACAACAATGAATACTTAGCTGTTGTTTTAGTCATTGAAATGCAGATTTGCCTGTGTGTAGGATGTGTGTGTGCGCGCGTGTGCATGCGTGTATTTAAAGAGAGTAGAAGGACTGTAGAGTATGATATGGATGTTCTGGAAGCAGGTTTAGAATGTTAATATTAAAATAACTATTTTAAATGTATATCCCCAAATATGTCTTCCCTAGACCAACTAACAATTATAAGGCCCTAGGAGCACATCCGACTCAATGATCTCATTGACCAAGGAGGCCTGGTGATAACACTGGTGAGAGGCTACACCTTGGCACACTGTACTCATTACTTTTTGCATCAAGCTCAGCAATTCTAGCTCTCTGGAAATTTTTGTTGAAAAAGTTATCCATTTCTTTTAAGATCACTGTAGTTTAATAGTAGCCAAGTTTATAGAAAAGTTAAATAGAAATCACTTAGGTTGTTTGCTGTACTTAACCAACACCAATCACATTGACTGGATGGGTTTCTTTTGTTTAGTTGGCTGAAGCGATCTATCATTTTGATATTTTGCTGACACCCAATAAAAAAGTCATCATTTAAAAATCTTAGTCTTAATTTCTGAATGTATTTATTAGATTTTGCATATAAATTAGGCTTAGGGAACTCTATTTTTAATATATACAGAACTCTCTAGATTGAGTTGCTATGAGTTGGAACTGACTTGTGGCACTGAACAACAACTCAACAATATTACTGAAAGGGCAAGCCAAAGGTAAAGGCCTATTAGAAGACGTTTTCTAAATTGACAGTGATCTCTTTGACTTAGGTTGATCTAATTTCTTACTTGTAGGCAGTTTTTAGTCTCTTTTCATGGGGCTAGTTCTTACCTTGGGAAAATAACAGTCAAGCAACCTGGAATGGAAACCCTTGTTGGTGGTACTTTTTGTCGTTTCAAGTATTTTCATGTTGTGTTAGCAGTTAACCACTACTGTGCCCATGTCTGATCTCCCCAACTCAAGTTCAGTTCAGTCTTATACGAGGGAGTTTCCAAAAGTTCATGGGAAAATTCTATGATCATTTTCCAAGAACTTTGGTTTGTTTTGATTTAACACTCATTCTCATGTTACTGTCGTAGATTTAGAAGATGCAGACGTTATTGCCTAGGATTGTTCTGAATCTTTATATGTGCTGAAAAAAACTCTTGAACTTGCCACTCAATTGGTGCCATAATATCTGAGCTACAGCTTTAGCTCACTAGCAGTGTTGGAAGTGATGTTTTTTAAAGTGATGGAAGCCTCTAGATATCCGCTTGAACTGGTTCCCATTGATTCGGTTACCCACCACCATCTCTCGCTACACCAGGCTTGGTGTGTTGGTCACCATGGACGCAGAAGAATAGGAAGTGCTTCCTCTACTCCTAATCCCAGCTGTTGGCATCTAGGACTTTGTGGCTCTTGGGCATCTATTACTGGGGTCCATAGAGCTTGTGGTCTTCATGCTCCACGTGAAGCACAGAGAGCAAAGCTTGGCTTTGTTCCTGTCCTTCTCCTTGGCAGACACATCACAACTCCTTGCTAATTTTGCAGTTAATATATCTAAAAAGATTCACGAATCCCTGGCTTTGCTTCTAGGACAAAGGTGTGGCTTTGTGGGATAGGCTGGGTGAGGCAAGTGGGCTGCTGTATGAGGCCAGTTGCGGCTCCAGAACCTGCCACAGAAAGTGCTTCATCTCGTGGTCCCTCCGGAGAAGCAGATGTGGTCAGGGGTGCTTCTAACACTTTTTTGAAGCCCCCTTGCACGCTTCAAATTCCCTTAAGTTCCAGCTGAGTGTTGTTCAATACACATTTGTGTTATATTTCAGAATTAGTTGTAATCTTTGCTTCCGTTCAGGATGTTGCAAATGTATGATAGATATTAGCCTTTTTATCAGTTAATGCTGCATTTTCCAAGTACTTTGTAAAAGAGACCACTAAGGGATGTTTGGAATTACTGGGCTATTGGTAGGGCTTTGCAGATAAGCACACTTGCTTTGCACCTTTTGGGTCTCATTCTCCTTAGCACCATCCTTACACTCTTGGGCTTCCGGCAGAGGGGTAGTTGTTATCCATGTGGAAGGCCCCAATGCTCTTTGATGGTGTTTTGGTGGAAGTGTGGCTCTCATAGGATTTCTGTGTGGGTGGCCAGTTTCTGTGTGTGAGGGCAGAACAAAGACAGAGGGTAACAAAAGCAAAAGCACCTGTGTATTCCAAACTTATTTTGAAACTGCCCTAATCATCTTTTCCTTTGTATCTGTGGAGTTGTGCCTAACCCATATTCTTTTTGTTTGTCTTTGCTAATGTTTGGGAGGAAAGATCCCCTGGCTAATCCGTGGCTGTCTTCATCTCTTTACCCCATGCTATGTCACTGTCATAGTCTTCATCTTTACCATGGCAGTTTCTAAGGCAAAGGGCTCTGGAAAGGAGAGGAGTTAGGGTTCAGGGACAAGAGTGTGGACCAGAGAATAGGCACTGTCATCCTTCTGTAGGTTTCTAGCAATGGTTTCAGTATGACAGGGAGTCACAGGGTTGTGAGTTCTGAGCCAGTTCCCTGAAGAGGGAGAGTTACGTTACTGAAGTCTGTAATACTTGCCATCCCCTTGATAAGAACAAGGTGCTCACAGAAATCAGAAGGTGAAGAAGGTCAGTCAGTAAGGAGGAGGAAACAGTAGCACTGCGTGAGGTACTATGGGGTTGCTACTAAAAAGGCGTTTGGCCAAAAAGAGGCCATTGGACACTTAGGAGGGATTAAGGAGAAAAAGCAGAGGAGACAGTACAGGCAGCCAAACTCCTGCTTCCCTGATTTTGCCAGGGCAGACTAAAGCATGGAACAGTGTGGTAATATGGCATTTGTAACTGTGGTGTCACTTGAAGGAGAGATTTTTCTTTTTAGGAATTGTTTTTGAGAATATTCATAGCATAACATCTGTGAACTCAGTAATTTCTATATGTACAATTCAATGACATTGGTTTCATTCTTCAAGTTCTGCAACCATTCTCACTCGCCTTTTCAGAATTGTTCTTTCTCCATTAACATAAACTCACTGAAAATGATGTTTTCTTAACGTTATCTTGAAGATATAAAGCGATGATCTGTATAGCAACATTTCTGCTAGAATTAACAGCCATGTAGCATGGAAGGAAATTGTTTTGTTTGTATCCAGATTAAATAAGAGTCAAATATCACACCTTTAATGGTAAACCAGAGGACATTCATTCCCAGAAGGATGCAAAAGGAGATGTTTTCAGGTACCTGAGTGGAGCACAGTGCATGGGATGTAATATGGCTTGATTGATTTCCAAGTCATCAACAGGATAAACACTCACTGCCACTGAGACAATTCTGACCTACAGTGACCCTATAGGACCAAGTTTAACTCCAGAGGGTTTCTGAGACTGTAAATTTTAACAGGAGTAGACGACCTTATCTTTCTCCTGCAGGACATCTGGTAGGTTTGAACCACCACCTTGTGGTTCACAGCCCAGTGCTTAGCTCACTGTACCACCAGAGCTTTTATCAAAGGGACACCTACACTAAAATCTGGGTGTCTTACTCAAGGTATCCTGATTATTGCAGGATAGCCAAAGCATGTTATAAACTGGAGATGCAATTTAAAGTTGTTCTGAACAAGATTGTGTTGCTGTTGTTAAGTGCTTTGGAGTGGATTCTGACTCATGGTGACTCTGTATAGGGTATCCGAGGTGCAGCTGGTGAGTTTGAACCACATACCTTGCGGTTCAAACCGACCTTATGGTTGAGTATTTATCCTACAGCTCCACACCAGCACTTTTATAATACACTTTGTTGTTATTGTTGTTGTTGTTAAGTGCCGTCAAGTTGGTTCTGACCCATAGTGACCCTATATAGGGTTTTCCAAGAGCTGCTGGTGAACTTGAACCTACACTTAGGTACCATAAATCTTGATTGAAAGCATGTACCATAGCTTGTATAGAATGGGGAGAATGTCAAACCAGAAGCCAAGAATTATCACCTCAGGAATGAGTATGAGGACTAGGTACCTTAAGTAGATTTTAAAAATTGCTAATAGATTTGTGATTCTATGCTCCTCGGAAACCCTATATAGGGCCGTTATAAGTTAGAACCGACTTGATGGCACTTAACAACAATGACAATACATACTGGAATATCCTTAATCTTATATAAATTCACATTATATATTAAGATAGGTAGGGACTTCTAGTGTTGTGCTGTAGAATCAGCGCTGTACTGCTGACCACAAGGTGGGCATTTCAAACTCATCAGCTGCCTCCCGGAAGCCCTATACAGGGTCACTATGAGTCGGAACTGCCTCAATGGTACCTAACAACAACAATACATATTTACAAAAGTTTCCATGAAATGCCTAGAAAAGTTGAGCTGATGCCTTGAAACTATTTGAAGGAATTGATGATGTGTAATCCAAATAACAAATAATTTAATGAGCTCTCTACATTACACTTTATCTCAGTTGTGAACTTTATTGCTTTGATCATCAGCATAGATGATTGACTGGATTGATTATCCTCATGGTTTCTATGGATATTTGGCTTTTCCTCCCACCCAATACTTTGGATCCAACATTAGAGGCAATTGGTTAAGAAAAGCATCAAAGTGATGGTTAATTTCCATCTGTCTTTCCCCCATCCTTCTGTAGGTCCTTCTTATTAAACATCTTTGCTTATGGAAGGAAAAAAAAATATTTCTTTTTCCTCTAGACTTTAGTATTTCTCTATCTATGGAGGGTAGTTGTTCTTTGTATGATTAAAAGGAAATGTGCTGATTTCCTGTTTGTATACCCTGTAGGGTAAATAGACTTGGAAATGACTGATTTTAGAAATCTATCCAGGTATATGCTTTAATTGCCAGATCTTTATTTTCATGGAAGGTAGTAAATTGATTTTTGCGTATTAAAAAAGAAAAAAAAAATCTAACAAGAGTCATGCGGAAAGAAGAGGCAATGAAAAGGCCTATGTGGATATGTGGATGCCTGGAATCAGTTAAACAGAAATAATGATTAGGTGGAGAAATGATATAAATAATTTAAGAGGATGTCCTTGTGCTATTTCTAATATACTCCTGGTTCTCTAAAAAGAGAAAAAAGATTTATGTTTCTAAACAGGACCAAAAAAAGATGTTATACCATGTGGAGTGAAATTTGTCTTTCTTTTAATAGAGATGGTGGTGGTACCATTACAAGAAAATTCATTTTCATAATATTTGGGTAGCATTTGGGGTTTAAGTGAACTATATGTTGAGTATGTTGTTGTTGTTGTTGTTGTTATGTGCTGTGAAGTCGGTTCCGACTCATGCCCTCTGGAAATCCAGTTTTCTCCAATAATAAAACAGCCAACAAGGCTGTTTTATGTGCCAATTGTTTAGAATCATAAACATGCAAGCAGCTATTTTATGTTCTTAAGCATACCCAGTTGATCTAAATTTTGAAGGTGGAAAATGCTAATAGTCACAGCCAAGGCAGAATACAAGGTCATCATTATTAATTAATGACATTTATTGGGAACTAACATTAGGTTTTATTAATTATCTCTGGACACTGAAGCAAGATGAAGTTGGGTATAAAGTGATTTTTCTATCTTACTGTGTATGAATGGACTTACAGGGATGAGGAAGAAGAAAAGACCACGACCAACTTAGAAACACAAAGTGACATTTTTAGATGCCATCAAATTCCTGTGTATGGCTTCTTTTTCCAGGGGTGTGTGTGTGTATATATATATATATATATATATATATATATATACACACACACACAGACATATATAACTATACTATACACATATACATACATATATGACTTCTTTCATTGAGTGATCTGTGGCATCATTCAGTTTAAACGATGCTCATTGCGAAGTCATTCTTTGGAGCTCCTCACATGTGCACATTTTATGCGTTTACATTCATGTGTTTTTATTGCATCTTAATAAATGGAGGACATGAATTTACTACAACGTGGTTACCTTTTCTTAAGGTACGCTTCTGCTACCAATAGAAGGCTAATTTCCATTATATTCACTCTGTTAGAGAAATACTTAATGCCAGGAAGGAGATATTTACTGGAATCCACGAGTCCAGAATTCATCATGATTCAGTGTGAAATCTGCTGCCCTTTGCTCCCCACCCCCTCTTGGACTGGAATGAAATGTGCCTTAAACTGAAGTGAAATACATCACATGCAGCAACAGTGGGCCCTCGCTTTGCCTCTATTCCTGGTGTGAAATCGATACACTATCTTTCCTCCTGACCTGTTCTGTGACCTCCATTGCAGCTTTCATGCTGAACAGCAATTGCTTTGAACAGTCTGGGTCTGCCACAGCTCACAAATGATTCTCAGCTTCTGTCTAAAACTGGTGCTGATAACAAAGGCTTGATTTTAAATAATGCAGTTGTAGTCGTCTTCTAATTATGAATTACATGAAAGTGCAAGCTCCTCTATTATTAAACACTTTCAATAGCAGGCACCGTACATGTGCAGGCTGCATGCAGAGGTTGGAGCCTGAGAATCAAGACATGAGCTATCTCTAGCTAAGTCCGGATTGGTAGAGATGGGGAAAGAGACACAAGCTACAATTTCAGTCATTTTCTTGCTAGAATTCTGTTAATATACCTGTGATATGTTAAAATATTCTCTTCCATATGAGGATTCCTCCCCACCCCCCACCCCTTTAAGGAAACAAGGAAACATCTTTGAATGCTAGATTATAAGGTCTGGCAGAAGAAAGGACTATTTGACATACATACATATATTTATATGTGTGTGTGTGTGTGTTTTTAAGTGGGGTTTACTAATGACAGTCTATGATTAGACTGTTAGGATTCAGGGTTACTGGAAGAAGTGTCAGTAACATTCATGGGTACTATTCCTTTTGATAATTTATAACTGAATTTGGGGAAATAAAAACATGATGGTGTGGTTCTGTAGGATAAGCACTTTGCTAACCACAAAGTCAGTGGTTCAACACCCCCCAGATGCTCCTCGGAAACCCTATACAGAGTCTCTATGAGTAGGCACTGACTTGATAGCACTTTTAACATCTACAACATCATGATGGAGGGTATTCAGTGGAGGGGTACCAGTTGTGGTTTAGTGGTAGAATTCTCACATTCTACGCTTGAGATCTCAGGAGTCCTGGTGTGGTGATATGGGATGAGTACTTGATCACAAGGTCGGCACTTCAAACTCACAAACCGCTCCTTGGAAACCCTAGACAGGGTCTCTATGAGTCGGAACTGACTTGACAGCATTTAATAACAGCAACAGGCATGGGATCTGGTTTGATTCTGGAACAGCACCCTTCAAGCATAGTCACCACCTGGTTTTCAGTGGTGACTTATGTGATGCTGTGATGTTGGACAGCCATCAGCAGAACTTTCAAGCTAAAACACACTAAGAAGGAAGTCGTGCTGATACAATTTCTAAAATTCAGCCAATGAAAACCCCGTGGTTTACAGTGGTCCAATATCATTGCTCATTAGGTCACGAGAAGCCAGAGACAGACTCCACAGCAGCCAGCAACAACACTGAATGCAGGAACTTGTGTTGAGGAAAGAGTGGACACTTTACATGTATTAAGAAAACAAAAGTGTAATTCTCTAGATTGCTTTACATAGTCCTTGCCAGACTAGAAATCAAAGTGCTGGGTAGGAGCTGAGTTTTTCCTAACATACTTATATGAAATAAAGATAACAGATTCTGGGGTACTTTATAAAACAATTATATATGAAATGAGTCTTTCATGTGGATATTTGGCTAGTGTAACTGAAGTGAAATATGCTTAATAATAAAGAGTACATGCTCCCCACAAATTATTTGTATACTGCCGGTTACAACATCCATGTACCTTTAAGACCACACACACATACATACACACACATACCAGGAGGCACTAGCTCACGTTTGACTTCATTTATTTCTTCATTCCAGGAGTGGAGTGGAATAGTGGAAGGGTGTTAGAGCTCTATGTGATGTTCTCAACAAAATTATGTTTCCAACAATTACGTGCTTTTATCTAAGCCTACTAACTCCATCACTTGGTTTTCTTATCTGTAAAATGTGACTAGTGAATAATGTTCTTTCAAGTCCCAGACGTAAGTGTTTCCAGTGCCCTTCTTACGTTTTATCACTAGTTATAACACTAATAACAACCCCTCACATTTGCACAGTGTTTACAATTCCTCTTTCATTTCCCCATGCACCTGACCCTCTAAGGACCTTTTCAGGCAGCCAGGGCTCACTATTTTCCCCAGTTTCTAGAAACCAAGACATAGTATAGTTGAGTTTGTCAAGACCACACTGGTAGTAAGTGGCAGAACCCAAACTAGAACTGAATCAGCTGGCAGCTAGACTAAAGAACTTAACTGGGCTGTGGTTGCAGTGGTGGTGGTTATATGCCGTCAAGTTCGGTTCTGATTCATAGCAATCCTGTATTGGGTTTCCAAGGCTGTTAATCTTTATGGAAGCAGAAAGCCTTCTCTTTCTCCCATGGTGGATTGGAACTTCCGACCTTGTGGTTAGCAGTCCAATGTGTACCCACTATGCTACCAGGGCTCCTTGGAGTTGAGGGTGGGAATCTATTAATAATAGAAAAACTTGAAAGGTAGAGACTTAGTATCATACATTCCCCTTTGTGTGTGTGTGTGTTTTGTTTTGTTTTTTTAGTTGCTCAAATAAATAGCATTCTCTTACTCTGCATAAAGTACCCTGGATCCTTTAAACTTCCTGTAGAGGTCTGAGACTTTACAAATCTGCTTCCTTTCTACATGTCCATTTGAGTCAACATAGAACAGGCCGTAGTCCTAGAGAAAGCCACACCAGGGCTAAGTCAAGAGTATTCCCTCCTGTTTCCAGAAGGAAGTTTCCCCTGATTTTACACCCGGGAACCATGATTTTTTATTTTTTATTTTTTGGGCTTTTGCTGTCTTATATGGAATCCTGGTGTTGCGCTTAATAAAAAGCACTAGATAGCAAGGTCAGTTTGAACTGCAAGGTTGGTTGTTCAAACTCCCCAGCCGCTCTTCAGAAACCTATACAGTGTCACTGTGGGTCAGAACCAACACGATGGCATTGTTTAACAACAACAACTTTAAAATTTATTACGTATTAGAAGACAGTTTCTAATAACTCATTTGTTGTTCTATCAAAATACTAACAATGTGCTACCTCAGGACACCTCTGGGGCTCTGATTTACAAGATCAATTGTGTTTATAAAAGATAAACAGTACGACAGGGCACCACTGTGAACACAGTGAGACATATTGAGTATGGCAGCAGACAACCTAAGCATAGCTAAGACCTATTTTCTGCGATTCTTAGTCTTCTAAGACCGAGCTTCCTAGTTTCCTAGGGCTGCCTTTAAAAAATAACAAAGCAAGAAACATAAACAAGAAAAAAACACAAAATGGGTGGCTTTCAGGAGCAGAAATTTTTTTCCTTCACAGTTTTAGAGGCTAAGATCCAAATCAGGGTCTTGGTCTTCCTGATTCCTTCTAGTGTCTCCGCTACTTTCTTGGGAACTGCCTTCAATCCATGGCATTTCTTTGCTGCCTGTCACCTTCATCATCCCATGCCATGTCCTCTATGTGCCTTTTTCTCCATGTCTTCCTCACCTTTATGAAACCACTCAAAAGGGACCCCACTTACATAAGACCTCCTTAACGTGACTACAGAAAAACTCTGTTTCCACTCCAGATCACATTTACAGGTTCTGGGTTAGGACTGCTCCGTATAGTTTGGGCGATATAATTTAACCAGTTACACCCAGAAATGTCATGGTAATTATTTCTTCATAATGTATGTAACTGGAATCATTTGGCTTATCAAATAGAAAGTCCTCAAAAACTGCCATATTATCCTTTCCAAAGTTTCTCCTTTTGGTTGCAAAGATAATGCTTTTCATAAATGCAATTTAAAAATAGTAGGATATTGAGACAATATATCAGACAAAAAGGAGGAAGTACCAAAAACAGAACATGAGCTGGCATTCTGTATTTCCCTGTCCTTTACAGGTAATTGGTTGGGTTTTGCACCTTGAGTAATTTTAGATGGTGGCAGCTTCCTATTATCCTCCATGTAAAACAATTCCATGTTGGACTAAGACTTCATTGTACTGGTGTGGGTGATATTTTGACTAGATGCTTTGCCTAAGTAATGAGGAACTATTCAAGAGGAACTGAGAGTAGTTATGCAATGGAGGTTTGTTTCATGGGTGTAGGATCCTCTGTTTGGAAGCCCCTATGGCGCTGTGGGTTAATGTGCCAGACTGATGTCATCTGAACTGTAAGGTTGCAGTTCAAGCTCACCAGCTGCTCCTCAGAAACCCTATACAGTGTCACTCTGGGTCGGAATCAACTCGACGGCACTTAACAACAACAACATGCTGACTGTACATGGATGCTTTCAAGATGATAAGGAGTACAGAGACATTCAACAAGGACTGCCCCATTCATCAGTCATCTGACGAAGTTAATTTTCTCGTCAGTTTTTGAAAATCTTATTAAGATGGAACTATGTCTTCAAAGTGCAGTAAGAAACACCTGTCAAAATAAAACCTTCACTTGCCAGCATATCAGTATAACAAAAACATTTCTTGTTCCACACACCATACTATTCAATTATATACATTATTGTTTTAATTCTTCCTCATGCCATTTCATTCAACTGTTGTGAACCTAGCCTCAGAATTAATATCCTTGATTACACTTATACATTTAAAAGTACCAATTTGAAGTTCTGTTATTCCTATTAATAGTTTTTCCATGAAAAGAATGAACCTTGGCTACAACAATTTAGTTTAACCAAGTTAAGAAACACCTTTTATTCACATTAGTTATTTTGAGACAGTAGAGTACAGAAAATGTGAGTTTTAGAGACAGAAAAATACAAACTTTAATACAGAGCCATTTTTTCTTTTAAAGAAGACAGTGCTAATAAATCTTGTTGAATCAAGACCTTGAAAGAAACTGAAAAATATGTACAGATCTCAAATATACCCAAGAAAAGTACTTTATATTACCTTGCGGCTCCTGCTTCATAATGTAGTTTTAGTTGAATGTAATCTCCTCCACTCAAATTTATTTTTGAGAAATTGCTACACTGAAAGTTGAAACCGTTTTAGTCATTGAAAAGAAGTAGAAGATCGATACTGAAGCTCTCTTATTAGTTGGTACAGTCTACTCTAGTGTTAAAAGATTTATGATAAGAACACATTTCTAAATATATATTATAAACCAGTGGTACAGTAAAACCTCAAAATAAAGCTCCCCCCCTTTTTTTTTCCAAGAGAGGAGGTGGTCTATTTATTATTGAATTGCTACACTGAACTGTAATTCAGTGATATTTTATTCCAATTAAATTCCCCTTAGTAGTAATCCTTTTTTATGATAAGCAAAACTGAATAATACAGGGTATGTTCCCTCCAATGAATTGTTGTGTAACAAGACTTGATGGTAATTTTACCTTTTCCAAAATCGGATATCAGGCAATTTATCTTCTAAATAATACTCCTGAGTACCAAAGCTGAAATGTTTTGGCTTCAACCCAAATCAAACTTGAGGAAGCACATTCTCCAGAGCATTTCCCTAACTCTGTAAATTTAATTGTTATAATGAATAGAATACATGTGTCAAGATTACTTGTGATTTTACCTGTTTACTCCTCTTTCTAAGACAGAAAGAGCAACATGACAAAGGCTGTTAAGTCTTAATGGAGTTTGGAGGGGGGGAGGGGGGAAGCACTTAACACAGCATTTAATATCAACTAATTTTAAAGGCCCTATTCCAGTTAATAATTTGGAAACAGTTCACATTTAAAATCAATCAATCATTAGACCACTATGAAATACACTGATGAAAGTTAAAAACAAAGATAATAACAAAAATAATTGTCAGTATCTAGGAGGCATAAAATATTCAGATAAAAAATATTGATACACTCAAAGAGATACAGTTGAATATACTGTACTCCATACACTTTAGCCATATTGCCTCAATTTTGTTTTTGTTTTGTTTTCACATTAAATTGCCAAATATCCTGTATTTTTTATATATGACTTTTATGCTTTTCAGGGACAGTAAAATCAAGCATCATCTTTGGATTTGCCATATATTGGTATCTTTGGTATTCCTGCCAGAGGTCAGACACAGGAGAAGTTCATACACATATTTCTTTACTTTCCCATTTCCAGAACTGAAAAGGTAATTGGGGAGGAAGGAAACCCCAGCTACTATAATCTGTCATCAGGGGTAATCATCTTAATTTTAATAACACCTTTTAGTAGGTCACCATTTTTTCTCAAAGGCTATTTTTACCATTTGTTTTCTTCCACTGTAACGTCGTTATTTTAAAATTTTCATTAAAAAATAACCTCAACCCCCCTGTCATCTAGTTGATTCCGACTTGTAGTAAACTGATAGGTTTCTGAAACTGCAAGTCTGTACAGGAGCAAACAGTGTCATCTTTCTTCCAAAGAATGACTGGTGGGTTTGAACTGCTGACCTTTTGGTGAACCGACTACACCACCAAGGCTCCTTAAATCTTTATCATATACTCTTATACATTTGAACTATAGTTTTTAGATGAAGCAATCATTGTATTGTACTCATATTTTTACTAGATAATAAGGTCAGGATCCTTGCAAGACATGAACAGTTTTTCAGATACTCTGTATAAAATGATTGTTGTTGTTGTTGTTAGGTGCCATCGAGTTGGTACCAACCCATGGCGACCTTATGCACAGCAGAATGAAACACTGCCCAATCCTGGACCAACCTCACTACTGTTGCCACGCTTGAGTCCATTGATTGTGCCACTTGGCCAATCCATCTCACTGGGCGTCTTCCTGACCCTCCACCTTACCAAAAATGATATCCTTCTCCAGTGACTGGTCCCTCCTGACAATATGATTACTGTTGGGTAATCCGACTAAAGTAGTAAAACTGTTCACTTAAGTGAACCTTGGAAAGTTGTGTGGTTTCCAGCTTGATTTATTTATTTAAGATTTCTTAAGTTACAAAATGTGCTAGGCACTGTGAAATGCATAGCAGAAGATGAATCCTTACGTTCAGAATTGTTTTAGTCAGTTATTTTGGGGAGGTGGAAGGATAAAAATAACCATTAAGATGAACTGTGGTGAATTCTGTAACAGATGAGAACAGAGGTCTTTGCAAAAGAGGGGCAGATAGTCTATGAAGGGTTTCAGAAAAACTCCATAGAAAGAGCTATTTTTTGAAGGATGGGTAGAATGGAAACATTTCGGTAGGAATATATTATTAGTGTGGTTAAAGACAAAGGGTATAACAAAGAGACTTTAAAATGTACCAGACATAGGGAGGAATGCAAGGGTTAAAGGCAACAGAGGTAAATACTGTTGTATAAAATGTCCCATAATCATGGTGATCTATAGCAAGGTCGGTGGTTCAAGCTCACCAGCTGCTCCTCAGAAATTCTATACAGGGTTGCTGTGGGTCAGAATCGACTTGACAGTACTTGACAACAACAGGTAGATGCATAGATAGACACTCAGACTGAATGGGTGTCAGAGGGAAAATGGGAGCATATCCACAAATATAGCCTGACAGAGGCTATTTGTACATGGATATTTATCTTTGCTGCAAATATATACCTGAATGTGGCAGAGCATACAGGTGGTAAAGTTATGAAAACTTGCACATTAGCAAACACCTTGAGAGAATGACTCACTAGGTCTGAGGGGCTCAGAATTATAGTTTCGGGATACTATTTTAACTGGCATAACGTAATTCACAAAGGCAATGTTCTACATCCTATTTTGGTGAATAACGACTGGGACCTTAAAAGCTTATGAACAGTCATCTGAGGTAGAACGATTGGTTTCTCTCTGTCTGGAGGAAAGAAGAATAATGAAAAATGAAGACAGTTGTAAATGATCAGTCCAGTGGATTAATGGATCATATAAACATCAGTTTGCATGGCTCTGGACCAGGAGAACTAGATGGTGCCCTGCTGTTACAACCAACTGGTCTGAATAGAAGGTCCTGGATAGAGTGGGAGAAAATGTGGACTAAAACTCAAAATCATCACAAGATCAAGCTTATTTGTCAGATAGAGACTGGTTGGACCCCAAGACCTGTTGTTATTGTTGTTGTTAAGTGCCGTTGAGTTGATCCCGATCCATAGTGACCCTGTATAGGGTTTTCAAGGAGCAGCTGGTGAGCTTGAACCACTGACCTTGCAGTTCAAACAGCTTTGCAGTCTGACACATTAACCCTCAGCTCCACACCAGGACTCCACAGTTACCCTCAAAGTCTGCAACTGAACTCACTCCCATGCCTGAATTTTTAGCCAAGAAGTAAACAGGTATATAAAAGGGATAATACCACTGTAGAATGGTTAACCATTCAAAGTCTAAACAGCATCTTTACCCAAGGACAAAGTTCAGAAGGGCTGGGAAAGAAAGAGGAATAAAATAAGAAACACAGGAAATAGGATAAATGATACTTACATTGAGGGGTTATAATCACTGAGAGGAAACCAAGTATATAGTTTATTGAATGTAAAACTGGTGATTTGCTATGTAAAACTTCATTCAATTTATAATAAAAGTTTTAAATAATATATAACAACTTAAAGAATCTTAAAGTGATTTCTCTTTTATTGAATAGGCAGAAGGTGAGTAGCTCACTTCATGGAGTGGTTCTGAGCCACAGATCATTCAGGGACCTAGGGTCCTTCTGCTTTTTTGTTCTACCCATCAACCTTGTTCTCATCTACATGGTAAAGGACTATGGGAGCTTCAGTATAGCTGGAGGGAAGGAAAGGTGTGGAGTAGTACACAGTCAGTATTAAGGTCCAGACCTGGAAGGGGTGCTCATCACTACCTTTCTCCTTCTCATGGTGAGAATAGTCACATGATCTCACACAGCTTCAAGGAAGGCTGGATCTTTAGTTACAATTCTGTATTACTAGGTCATCAGAAGGAGCTTTGGTAATGTAATGATTTGGAGTCGGACTGCTAGTCTCATGGTCAGCAGCTCGAAACTACCAGCCGTTCCATGGGAGAAGGATGAGGCCTTCTGTTCCCATAAAGATTTATAGCCCCGGAAACCCTATACAGGGTCGCTATGAGTTAGAACAGACTTCACAGCACATAACCACCACTACCAGTAGACAGGGGCCAGATCACCTACGACTCCATATGCCATTCTGAACTAGAAATAAGACTTCAAACATTACTTTTCTCCATTTGAATCATTAGTTCTGGAATTTGCCCAGAGAATTCCTAGTATTTTAAAACCCTATTTATCTCTCATACTTCGGACATATTGTCAGGAGGGTCCAGTTACTAGAGAAGGATATCATGTTTGGTAAGGTGGAGGGACAGAGAATGAGAGGAAGACCTGCAACGAGATGAATTGGTCAAGTGGCAGCATCGATGTACTCAAGTGTGGCAACAGTAGTAAGGTTGACCCAGGATCGGGCAGTGTTTAGTTCTGCTGTGCATAAGGTTGCTATGGGTTGGTATCAACTTGATGACACTTAACAACAACAACAAATCCTCTTTGTTTGTTTGTTTTTTAATCCTGGGATGGCACTGTGGGATAAAGCAGTGGACTGCAAGGTTGATGTGAACCACTAAGTTGGTGTTTCAAACCAACCAGTCGCTTAATGGAAACCCTATTACAAGATTACTATGAGTTGGAACCAACTCACCAGCACTCAATAACAACAACAATCCTCCTTTTTTAAAAGACTTAAACACTGAGTTGTGAACTTTTTGAAACGTTATGTTAATCTCCCCAGTGGAAAGTCCATTGTGACTGAGAGCTCCATTTTCAGACAGAGTAGATCTGCTGCATGGGGTTTCTGAGACTGAATCTTGATGGGAGCACACAGCCTCATCTTTCTCCTGTGGAGGTACTGGTTGGCTTCAACTGCCATCCCTGCTCATCACTTAGCCCACTTCACCATCCGGGCTCTTTGACCTCCCCAGGGGCTCTTACATTTTCGGGTACTACACTTGGTTGCTATCAAATGGATTGAATTCGTTTACCATATAACTAAATATCCCAACACTGTGCACCTCTTAATCATGCTGGATAACAACGTAGATCTTTCCACTAATGGGTAAAACATATCATTGCTTAAATTTTTGTTGATGTCTTGTATAGTTGAAGATGGCCCTATCACAGGTTTTCTTTCCATTTTATTTAGTCTAGAAAATTTTAAATCTTAGTTCAACTGGGTAAGGAGTCTACAGAGGAGGGTTTTTATTTGAGTTGAGTGGTATTTTTTTCAGTTAAAAATAGTTTGGGGTCAGGCTCAACACAGAACCTCTCACTAGGTCAGGCCTTAAGGATGTGTAGACAACAGTCAGAGTATTTGCCTTATGTTGTTGTTGTTGTTAAGTGCCGTCGAGTCGGTTCCGACCCATAGCGACCCTGTACAGGGTTTCCGAGGGTGTAAATCCTTACGGGAGTAGAAAGCCTCATCTTTCTCCCGCGGAGCAGCTGGTAGTTTCGAACTGCTGACCTTATGGTTCGCAGCCCAATTCGTAACCACTACGCTACCAGAGCTCCTTATTTGCCTTATAGGAAGATACATTTATTTCCACACCTTTGGATTAAAGAAGAGAACAACTGGGCTGAGTTGAGGATAAGTGCTCAGCGCCTTCAGGCACATTTTGAATTAATTTTCAGTTGAGCCTTTCCTATGTGGTTTTAGATATGGAAGATCTGGACTATATGAAGATCAGCACAGCATGACTATTTTAGGTATACTCAGGCGCTGTGGATTAATGCACCAGACTGCAAAGCCATTTGAACTGCAAGTTCGGTGGTTCAAGCTCACCAGCTGCTCCTCGGAAACCCCATACAGGGTCGCTATGAGTGGGAATCGACTCGACGGCACTTAACAACAACGTCATTTTTAGCACTGCAACAATTTTTCAAATTAGAATTCTAAAATGTGGAACAGATTCTAAACTGGAGTTCACATTTTAATAACCAGTAAATAAAATATTAGAGAAAAGTAGCAAGTGAAAGATATGCTTTGCAATGTTATATTGGCCAGGTAGAAGTCATGCGCAGCAAAGTACTGAAAGATGCATGTAGGTAGGCCAGGGAAAGAAGAGTCAAGGCCATTGTTGGTGAGAAAATGGTATGTTGTTGTTAAGTGTCAACGAGTTGGTTTTGACTCATAGTGACCCTGTATAGGGTTTTCGAGGAGCGGCTGGTGAGTCTGAACCACTGACCTTGGAGTTCAAATCAATCTTGCAGTCTGGTCCATTATCCTGTAGTACCACACCAGGACTCCAAAAATGGTATGCTGGCATTTAAAGTATGGGATCTCTAAATGATGTGCTGTGCCTTGGAGGTAAGCAAAAGATAGGTATGAGGGAATGGTGATGGTGAAACTGCACAGGTTGGGATGGGTTAGATCCAGAAGAGTCTTGTGTGCAAAGCTGTGGTGCTGGAGAGATTCCTCTGGGCAGTGATAAATGCAGATGTATCTTCCAAGAAGTTCATTTTATGGCAGTGTGTGGCACATAGAGTTTAGGAAGGTGAGTCTAATGCAGGAGAACTTGTAGGAGGACATTGTAGTGATCCAGGTGAGGTCATCTATGTTTGAACTAAGAAAAAAGTCACTGGAGATGGAGAAGTGGGAACATTGCAGAGATAAGTCGGAGCTATTCGACAAGGTTTGGTGATTGCCTGCAAGCAGTGAGGCTGACCCTTCAGTGAACTCCATTGGGGTATTTAAGATCCAGTTCGGGAGGGAAGATGATCGGCCCTATTTTACATGGAGCAAGTAGAAACTCTTAGTAGAAATAGCAGTAGATGGAAGAATTTCCATCTTGGATTTAGTATTGAGAACTGAAAATAGAGACTTGGGACTCATTAACACATAGATAAAAATTGAAGCCAAAAGTGTGGTTATAATTAGCCTCAGAAAGGGTACAGTGATTATTAGTCTTAATAACCACTACTTCCACTTCTTAAGTAATGGTTCTTTTTCTACTGATACTTTTATAATTGCAATGTGCTAAACAATTTTATTGCCTAAAATATTTCCTCAAACATGTGCTGGGTTGAAATGGGGCCATAATCAGCTATCACAAACTAGCTTGGTAGGCAATAAGATAATTGAAATATGGCACCAGCCCCGCCTAATTGCAGCCCGCATTGCCACTGTGCATTCTGCTGTACCTTCTCAGCCAGGACAAGAGACGTCAGGAAATCAGATGGTCACCAGTCATGGGGGATAGCATTAGGGTGAGTCTTAACAGATTACTAGGAACTGTCTTATGATCTGCATTGTTTTAATGAACCTTTGATACATGGTTGTACTTAAAATAATTGTGAAAAACAGAAAATCAAACATTGCTAGATAGTAACATCAGTCAATGAGCCTTTCAGAATAGACCCTGGAGAACATAATCAGGCCTAATGGAGGCTCAGAAAAATCTCCTGCAATGAATGCTGCGGTTTTTTTTTTTTAGCATGGGAATGGTTTATTTATTTATTTTTTTTTAACTTTTTAGTGTTAATTGAGTGAAGATTTAAAGACAAGATCATCCGTTTTACATTCAACAAATCATGAACTTTGTTTCATTCATCTCAATGATTGCAATCCCCTCCATGCAACAACAGTTGTCCCCCTTACTCCCTGTGGTTCTTATTTGCATTTCACCCACATTTGCAGCCCTTCTCAACCTCGTCCTTAGAAAAAATGTTGCCCTTTTGATTTTAAATGATTTACCATTCCACGGTGAGCATATTTTACTAGTGTTGTTGTTCGCTTGACTGAAAATTGGCCATGAGGTTCATTTCCAGACCTGAAGGATGCTCCAGGGCCATAGACCCACGTTCCTACAGCCTCTTTCTAACCAGTAAGCCTGGTCTTTAAAAAAAAAAAAATTAAGATTTGTTCCACATTTTCTCCCAATCTATCTGGGAACCTCTAATGTGATCCCTTTCAGAGTAGTAACTGGACACTGTCAAATATTTCTGGTCTCACAGTTGTGGAGATGATGTTCACGTGTTCCTTTAGTCCTGTAGACTGATTGATTTCATGACTCTTCATTTCTCATGTCTCTTCTTTTTTCCACACGTGGAAAGACCAAAGGTTTTGTTTTTGTTGAATGATTTTGGGCAGTGCCATCAGATGTTGCCGTAGAACTTTTATGGTACCTGGGCCTGGATTCTTCTTTGGTACTACTTCTGTGGATGCAGCCTGACACTCCTCTTTACCTGTGTGGGTCTCAGTTTCCTCTGTGAAAGGACAGGTCTGTAGTAGTTGTTTTATCTTGCTGTAAGAGTCATCCATCTGGGTTCACTGCATAGAGTACTCTTAAGAAGAAGAATGGGTCATAAAACTGAAATAGATAATTTACAGACGGTTATTTACATTACCTATAGCTTGTCCTTGGAGTCCTGGTGTGGCACTGTGGGTTAATGCGCCAGATTGCAAACTTGTTTGAACTGCAAGGTTGGTGGTTCAAGCTCACCAGCTCCTCCTTGGAAACCCAACACAGGGTCACTATGGGTCAGAATCGACTCAACGGCGCTTAACAACAAACAGTAACAAATAGCTTGTCCTTATAGGAGAATTGCTGCTGAATAGATCATGTCAATTGTTGATTGTTTGTAGAAGGAAGTATTAGACTTGGGGCCAGAAGAACTTATGTGGAGATCTGCTGCTACCCATTTCTTGGTAGGACTTCTGGTGTGGTGCTGTAGGATAAGCACAGGACTGCAAGGTCTGTTTGAACCACAAGGTCGGTTTCCTTATTGGAAACCCAATACCTGTTTCTTAAATTGGCTTAAATGCTCTAAGGCTCAATTTTCTCACTGTAAATTTTAAATATTAATAAAAATGTATGGCTATGTACAGAAGGCTAGAGCTGAAAGTGAAGCATCCAGCTGATATGAAGTGAGGGGAGATGCACAAGAACGCCCAAACTTGCAGATAGTACCCATTTGACCTCGCATCAATGGCTTGATAATCAGAACTCGACTACAGGAAGATAAAAAAAACACATAACAATTTTTGATAAAGGAAACGAGGGCAAATTGCTACAATTTGATGAACTTGACCTATACTCATGGAGGTAGTAACTCTAAATACCAGCAGAGAGGGAAGGAGTCTTCACATCAAGTATCAATGCTATCCCCTCTGTACAAAGTGTAGATAAGGATGGGCAACTTAGACATTGGCTACCTAAAATGAGGGGGCGATACAGACACGAAGTGACTGGCTTACAAGGTTTCAAGAGGGAGTTTAGTTTGAGATTGTGTGGGAGAAGACAGAGTCCCCACTGAATAGTTTTTATCATGTCTAGATGGGTCTGGTGAAGAGAGATGGGGATAAGATTCTTATGATTCAGTAGTGAGTAATTATTATTATGTATGACTAATTGTGACTGTCACAATTGTAAAGGTAGAAGATTTGTAACAAAAACGGGGGAATAGTTAATCTTGCAGTCCAGAAACAGAGACCCTAGGACCATCAAGGGAGAAGAGCACAAGTGGAACATGGGAACCCTAAACAGAGAAGCAGTGACACCAGAGATGGAAGCAGAGATGGAGACATGGAAGGAGAGAGCAGCTGAGATTCATGGGAAGAAAGGAACTAAGAGCTGGCGGCCAGGAGGCCTTTGGTGGTGTAAATTATTATATATGCTTGAGTGTTTAAAAATAAAAAATAAAAATAAAGCTAAAATGAATAGAAAGAACTGTAACGTGTGAACTGCAAAGTCAGCAGTTAAAAGCTACGAGCTATTCCGTGGGAGGAAGATGAAGCTTTCTGATCCCTTAAAAATGTACAGCTTTGGAAACCCTGTACAAGGTTGCTATGAGTCAGAACCACACAACCACCACCACCACTGTTAACTGATGGTACATGGAGGGTATTATAATCATTGTGATGAAACAAAATATATGATTTGTTGAATGTACAACTGATGATCTGCCCTGTAAACTTTCACTCAATTAAGAATAAAAGCTTTAAAAAAATGCATGGCTATGTTGAATGCTGTAACTGTTATGTCGATGTAAGTTATTTCGCAAGACTGGTCATCTTAATCTAGTAAACACATTACTCTGTTAGTGTCAGGGACTGAGTCTTGGAAGTGGACTTAGCAGGAAAAGTAATGTAGGTCTCTAAACAGTAGCAGTTCATCTTTGATATTGGAAATTGCTTTACCTTCTCCTCAGATTCCTGAAGTTACATTGTGTCTTCAGGCAGAACTTTTTCCCAACTGTTATTCCTGTAGTCCTGAGTCCAGTCTCCTGACCAGGAGTGACCTTGGGAAGACTCCACCAATCCCCATTTGACTGCTGATCTCTACCCATCCTGTCTCCACTATCAACACACCAGTGTCTCAAGCCATGTAGAACTTATATTGTAATGTCTTTTATTTCTTTATCTGTTCCAATTCTGGCAGTGCTGTAATTTTTGTCAGCCATTATGGTAAAAAACTATTTCCCCAAATCCAAAATAAATGGAAAGAGAGTGGCTTCACACTGCTAATTAGTCCATTTTGCATAGCATATGCATCTCAGAATTGGATTGAGAATGCTCTCTGACTTAGGAGTTTTGCAGTACTTGTATTGTTGTTGTTGTTGTTAAGTGCCGTCGAGTCGGTTCCAACCCATAGCGGCCCTGTACAGGGTTTCTGAGGGTGTAAATCTTTACGGGAGTAGAAAGCCTCATCTTTCCTCCCACTGAGTGGCTGGTAGTTTTGAACCGCTGACCTTAAGGTTCACAGCCCGATTTGTAACCACTACGCTACCACAGTACTTATATATCCAATACTTATAGTGTATAAGTGCCAAGTGCAGGCTAACACCTTTGTTCTCATTTGCTAAGAGAGTAGGTAGTACTCAATGTGAAGTAAGATGCTATGGAGGGAGACTTTTGATAGAGGAACTTCATCTCCTTTCAAGGATCTCTTTTACAGGGCCTTAACATTGTAGATCAAAACCCTTCTAGAGGGCAGCTTTTGACAAATCTTCTAGATCCACTGAAGTTATAATTTACAATTCCAGTGTTACAGGATTAAGTGGGCATTATACACCTGTATGGGTTGATAAAAAAAGACTCAAACCTCGACTTGCAATACTGAAAGAATCTTTGTATAAAATATTGAATGATGCAGAAAGCATCAAAAGATGATGGAAGGAATACACAGAGTCACTGTACCTAAAAGAAATGGTTGATGTTCAACCAATTTAAGAGGTAGCATATGATCAAGATCCAATGGTACTGAAGGAAGAAGTTCAAGGTACATTGAAGGCACTGTCAAAGAATGAGGCTCCAGGGATTGATGGAAAACAAATTGAAATCTCTCAACAAACTGAGGCAGCCTTGAAAACGCACTTATTCAACTATACCAAGAAATCTGGAAGATAGTTACTTGACCAAGTGATTGGAAAAGGTCCACATTTGTGCCCATTGCAATGAGAGGTGACTCAGTGGAAAGCAGAAATTATCAGACAATATCATTACTATAACAGGCAAGTAAAATTTTGCTAAAGGTAACTCAAAATGGCTACAACATTACATTGACAGAGAACTACTAGAGGTTCAGGCTCTATATAGATGAGGACATGGAACGAGTTATATCAGTGATGATGCCAGACGAACGGTAGCTGAAATCAGAGAATACGAGAGAGATATTTACCTGTGATTTATTGACTATGCAAAGGCTTTTGATTGTGTGGATCATGACAAACTATGGACAACACTGCAGAACAATTCATTGTGCTCATGAGGAACCTGTGCACAGACTAAGAGGCAACTGTTCAAACAGAATAAGGAGACACTGAATGGTTTAAAATCAGGATAGGTGTGTGCCAGGGTTGTTTTCTTTCACCATAGTTATTCAATCTGCAGATAATTCAAGAAGCTGGATTATATGAAGAAGAACATGGCATCAGGATTAGAGATAAACTCAATAACAACCTGTGATATGCAGATGATACAACCTTGCTTGCTGAAAGTGAAGAAGACTTAAAATACTGATGAAGATCAAAGGCTACAGTCTTCAGTATGGTTTCACCTCAATCTAAAGAAGACAGAACTCTTCACCATGGACCAATAACAACATCCATATTATGGAGAAAAGATTGAACTTGTCAAAGACTTCATTTTGTTTGGATCAGACATCAACACTCATGGAAGAAGCAGTAAATAAATCAGATGACGTATTTCATTAGGCAAATCTGCTAGAAAAGACCTCTTTAAAGTGCTGAAGAACAAAGATGTCAGTTAGAGGACTACGGTGCACCTGACTTAAGCCATGATGTTATTTTCAATAATGTCATATGCATGTGAAAATTGGATAGTGAATAAGGAGTACTGTAAAAGAATTGATGCATTTGAATTATGGTGCGGGAGGAGAATATTTTAAGTACCATGGACTGCCAAAAGAACTAACAGATCTATATTTGAAGAAGTTCACCCAGAATGCTCCTTGGAAACCAGGATGGCCAGAGTTCTTCTCTCATACGTTGGATATGTTGTCAGGAGGAGCCAGTCCCTGGAGAAGGGTGTTATGTTTGGTAAAGTGGAGGGTCAGGGGAAAAGAGGAAGACCCCCAAAGAGATGGATTGTCCCAGTGGCAGCAGCAGTGGGCCCAGACGTAGCAATGATTGTAAGGTTGACACGGGACTGAGCAGTATTTTGTTCTGTTGTGCATAGGGTCATTATGAGTCGGTACTGACTTGATGGCACCTAACAACAACAACAAAACCTGATGATGACCAAAGATCACATTGGGTTGCCTCAGTGTAAAGAAAACAAACTCCTCATTACTGGAGCAATAAACAGCATCATGATAAATGGAGAAAAGTTAGAAATTGTCAATAACTTCATTTTGCTTAGATCCACCATCAACATTTATGAAAGCAGCAGTCAAGAAATCAAAAGATGTATTAGGCAAATCTGCTGCACAAGACCACTTTAAAGTGTTCAAGATCAAAGATGTCAGTTTGAGGACTAAGGTGCGCCTGACTCAAGCCATTTTCTGTAGCCTATATACATATGAAAATTAGACGGTGAATAAGAAGACCGTAGAAGAATTGATGACTTTGAATTATGGTGTTGCAGAAGAATATTAAAAGTACCATGGACTGGTGGAAGAGTGAACATATCTGTGTTGGAAGAAGTACATCCAGAATGCTCCCTAGAAGCCAGGATAGCAAGGCTTTGTTTTTCTTAATTTGGACATATTGTTAAGAGGGACCAGCTGTGGGAGACGGATATCATGCTAGGTAAAGTGGAGTGTCAGCGAAAAAGAGGAAGACCCCCAACAAGATGGATTGGCTCGGTGGCAGCAGACATGGGTTTAAGCTTAGTAATCCTTGAGGATGGTGAAGGACTTCGTTCCTTTATGCATAAGGTCCCTGTGAGTCGGAATTGACTTGATGGCACCTAACAATTAACAATAAGTGTTGGTCAGGAGAGCAGTGGCTCTGTAGGATAAGTACTGGACTGCAAACCACAAGGTTGGTGATACAAGCCCATTAGCCACTACACAGGAGAAAGGCTTTCTGCTCACGGCAAAGATTTACAGCTTTGGAAGTTTCAATACAATGTCTCTCTGAGTTAGAAGCAACTTGATGGTACTTAACAACAAGGGTTTAGTCAATACCCCTTGGTTTACCTGCACAATAATTAACATAGATAAGCTCACAGCAAATGCCTGTTGAATGAGAGCATTCATAGTAATAACAGTGCATACTCTTAATTTTGTTTTAGACGCTGTGATAAGTGCTTTAGAGCATCAACTCTTAAAGCTAACACCATCCATAAGTAATCTCCATTACAGATGAAGGAAGTAAGGCTCAGAGAAGTCAATGCTAGTATTTGCCAGTGCTCAGATTTGAATTCTCTGCGGCTCCAAACTTGACTTCTCAGCACTATTTAGACACGTCTGTCAACAAACGGGCAAATATGGGAACCACAGACAGCAGAGGAGGAGGAAGACAGACAGAAGAAGGAAGGGGTCCGTGTCCTCACTTACCTTGTGTCAGGCTCACTGAAGTGTAATTGTGGTATATGTTCACATACTTTGCAAGTTAGCCTCCTAGGTTTTGTGTTGGTGTGCTTTATTACCTTGTAAGGCTTATAAGCTTTCCAGAATTAATAGGAACTGCTCTGGTAGCATAGTGGTTACAAATTGGACTGTGAACTGCAAGGTCAACGGTTCGAAACTACCAGTTGTTCCGTAGGAGAAAGATGAGCCGTTCTGCTCCCATAAAAATTTACAGCCTCGGAAATCCTGCATAGGGTTGCTATGAGTCAGAACTGACTCCACTGCACACAGCCACCACCACCACACAGGAAGAGTTTAGTTAGTGCTCAGGGAGTTCTGAAAGTATGCTATAATCGAGGGGTGGGGTGGGGTGGGGTGGGGGGGAGAAGTCTAATTGGAAACAAGACTCTCAGGTCTTGTTAAAACGATCCAGTCACCAATTTGGTACCTCAGCCCTCTGTTCCAGAACTGGCCAAGTATGTGTTTAAACTGGTTCAGAGTATAACCAGTGACAGGAAACCAATTAGGAATACAGCTCATTCCACTCTTAGCAGATTTGTCATTTGGAATGTGGCCTCTTATGTCTTAAGTTCGCTGGACCCAAGTTCCACCTGTGGGGGCAAAACTAACAGGTCTATTCTCCCAGTTAAGATTTCAAATGTTTGAAGCCCAGTGACCTTATTGGGTTTTTCTCTGGAAAATGCAGTTCTCTCAGTGGTTCATCATCTGCCCTGGTTTGTAGTCTCTCATTATCTTGTTGTTGTTGTTGGTTTGCTGTGGAGTTGGTCCTGACTCATAACAACCCTATATATAGGGTTTCCAAGGCTGTAAATCTTCACGGGAGCAGAAAGCCTCATCTTTCTTCCGCAGAACTGATGGTAGTTTCGAATTGTTGATCATGAGATTAGCAGCCATAATCGTAACCACTCTGCTACCAGAGTGCCTTCATTATTGTGATAACTTCCTTTAATTGTGCTGTGTGTTTTTATTTTCTCCATACTTATTAAAGTGGAGGACTTTGAACTTAGGACTTCATTGCTAAAGATTGTTAAAAGATCAATTATTAAGCAAATTTGTTTGATAAGTTATATTAATTAAAAGCCTTGGAAACCCTATTCAACAGGAGAGTGGAACATTTGGCCCTTGGACTGTAAAGGCCTGAGAAATCATTTGGTTTGGCCCTGCCAAGGCAACCACAGTTCCAGCCCCATCGCATTGTTGTTGTTGTTGTTGTTAAGTGCTGGTGAGTCAGTTCCTACCCATAGAGACCCAGTATAGGGTTTCCAAGAAGCGACTGGTGAGCTTGAACTACCAACCTTGTGGTTCAAAGTTACCTTGCGGTCCTGTGCTTATC
The DNA here is from genome assembly GCF_000296735.1 of Chrysochloris asiatica. Classification (NCBI taxonomy): domain Eukaryota; kingdom Metazoa; phylum Chordata; class Mammalia; order Afrosoricida; family Chrysochloridae; genus Chrysochloris; species Chrysochloris asiatica. The sequence continues at coordinate 15,183,962 of NW_006408535.1, read as the reverse complement.
TTACAGCACCACACAAGGACTCCAGCCATCACACTGTTGTTATTATGTGCCGTGGAGTTGGTTCCGACTCATAGTGACCCTGTACCCGGGTTCTGAAGCTGTAAATGTTAATGGGAGCAGAAAGCCCCATCTTTAGGGGTGAGTTAATTAAATGTTTGACCAAATAGAGTAGGTTAATTTTTAAGTTAATAATTTTGTATGGCCCGCGAAAGATGTTATAAATTTTGGCTGAAAAAAGGTTCCCCGCCCCTGCTGTACAGGGCGGTTAACAACAACAACATTGATTAAATCATCTTAAGAGATGATAGATTATCATGAATCAAAAGTTTATAAATAACAGTTTTTCTCCAAGAAGAATTAAAGCTTAGAAGTAAAAGTGTGAAAATATCACAATATAAGACATGTAGCAGGAAATCTACAGTTTTCCATTTTCAGTCTACAGTTTGTAAAAATATTTGAGTTTACAATAGGTTTTTTAACTTTGGCATTTATGAAGATCATTTGAAAAACAATGCCATTGCCATCAAGGCATTGTTGTTGTCGTTGCTAGGTACCATCGTGTCAATACTGACCCATAGTGACCTTATGCACAGCAGAATGAAACACTGCCTGATTCTGGGCCAACCTCACTACTGTTGCCACACTTGAGTCCATCGATACTGCAACTTGGCCAATCCATCTCGTTGGGGGTCTTCCTCTTTTTCTCTAAGCCTCCGCCTTACCAAACATGATATCCTTCTCCAGCGACTGGTCCCTCCTGACACTATGTCCAAAGTATGAGATATGATGTTTTTCCATCCTGGCCTCCAAGGAGCACTCTGGCTGCGCTTCTTCCAACACAGATCTGTTGGTTCTTTTGGCAGCCCATGGCACTTTCAATATTCTCCTCCAACACCATAACTCAAATACATCAATTCTTCTATGATCTACCTTATTTACTGTCCAGCTTTCACTTGCATATGAGGTTATTCAAAATACAATGGCTCGGGTCAGGCGCACCTTAGTCCTCAAGCGGACATCTTTGCTCTTCAACACTTTAAAAAGGTTTTGTGCAGCAGATTTGCTTAACGCAATACGTCGTTTGATTTCTTGACTGATGCTTCCGTGAATGTTGATAGTTTATCCAAGAAGAATGAAGTCCTTGACAACTTCAATCTTTTCTCCATTGATAAGAATGTTGTTTATTGGTCCAATAGTGAGGAATTTTGTTTTCTTTACATTGAGATGTAATCCATACCGAAGGCTCTGCTCTTTGATCTTCATCAGTAAATGTTTTAAGTCCTCTTCACTTTCAGCAAGCAAGGTTGTATCATCTGCATATCACAGGTTGTTAATGAGTCTTTCTCCAATCCTAATGCCACGTTTTTCTTCATATAACCCAGCTTCTCTGATTATTTGCTCAGCATACAGGTTGAATAAGTATGGTGAAAGAAGACAACCTTGTCGCACACCTTTCTTAATTTTAAAACATTCAGTGTTCCCATGTTCTGTTCGAACAACTGCCTCTTGGTCCATGTACAGATTCCTCATGAGCACAAATAAGTGTTCCAGAATACTCATACTTCACAATGTTATCCATAACTTGTCATGATCCACACAATCGAAAGCCTTTGCATAGTCAATAAAGCACAGGTAAACATCTATCTGATAGTCTCTGCTTTCAGCCTAGATCCAACGGACATCAGCAACGATATCCCTCGTTCCACGGTCTCTTCTGAATCCATCTCGAGCCTCTGGAAGTTCTCTGCCAATGTATGCTTGCAGCCATTTCTGTATTATGTTTAGTAAAACTTTTTTCACATAGGATATTAAAGAGATTGTCCAATGATTTCCGCCTTCCGTTAGGTCACCGCTCTTTGGAATGGGCACAAATAAGGATCTCTTCCAATCAGTCGGCCAGATAGTTGTCTTCCAGATTTCTTGGCAGAGATGAGTGTCTCCTGTGCCGCTTCACTTTCTTGAAAGATTTCAAGTTTTATTCTATCAATTCCTGGTGTCTTGTTCTTTGCATTAAGGCATAGAAACCATTAAGATAAAATAGAGCTGCCCTACAGCGTTTCCAAGGCTCCTGGTATGGCACTATAGCATAAGTATTGGACTACGAACCACAAGGTTGACATTTCAAACCCACCACCTGCTTCTCAAAAACCCTACACAGGGCCGCTATGAATCGAAACTACTTGAAGGTTGTTGTTTTGTTGTTGTTAAGTTCCGTTGAATTGGTTCCGACCCATAGCGACCCTGAACAGGGTTTCTGAGGCTGTAAATCTTTAGGGAGCAGAAAGCCTCATCTTTCTCCCATGGAGCAGCTGGTAGTTTCGAACTGCTGACCTTGCGGTTCGCAGCCCGATTTGTAACCACTACACTGCTTGAAGGTACTTAACAGCAAATAGGG
>NW_006408535.1:15161567-15176567 GCF_000296735.1 Chrysochloris asiatica | reverse complement strand
CATCTTAGGGATTTGAAAGGTGTGTTATGTATAAATTAGCTGTCAACTTTTTTTCAATCCTGTAATGGAATGATGAGTTGTAATTTGCATAATCCTTTAAGAAGTCAAATTATACTGTCATGTAGCAGACTTAACATGCTAGCTAAGATTTCAGAGCTTTGCAGCTAATTACTATGTACCTTACAGGACAGTTAAATTGAACTTGAGTCCTCTGCCTTTACTGCCATTTGCTTTGCCCATTACTTAACAGAATCTGCACTGTTGATAACAAGGTGTTGTTACTATCACTGAAGTAAAAGGCTCTCCTGTGGGGAGGAAAAGGCATTTTAACATATCATGGTTTGACTTGTATTGCTTTTGCTAAGAAGAATTTTTTTAAACGGTAGTCCAAATTGGAATCCTAAAAAAAAAAAAAAAAGAAATTTATACTTTCTAGACAAGCTATAAAATATTGACTGAAGGAACATTAACAGTTCTACTATAGAAAATGAAATGAATGTGAAAATATTTCCACAAAAGTCATTAGTCTTTCTTCATATACTTTGCAAATATACTTTGATATGTTTTTAACCTTCAGACTCTTAATTTCTTTTGTAGTATGGTGTCATATTGTGGGGGTGGGGAGTGCCTTTTTTCAAACTTTAAGTCCTTTCTGAATATAAACTGGTGAGTTCTAATTTCAGTCTGCTGTTTGTAGAACATTTCCTTTCGTGGGTTTGTATTTCCAAATAACTGGGAAATCCTGAGCCTGTGAAGGCTGTTCTTTGAAATGGATACAAATTGGATCTAGGACAGAGCTGGACTAGTCTCCACCTGGACTGGTTTAGCTGATAACTGTATCACTGAAACTTTGCTATCTATTGATCTCTGGTTTTATTGCTAGATGCTTGTTTGCCAATGTAGTGCTGTTTTCCTCATCAGAATTGGTGTAGTTATAATCAAAATTATTTCTACTGTTAAACATTGATTTATTATTTCATTTATACTTTTATTACATTTATTGTGGGTCTTGTAATTTGTTAGTGATATTGTCATGATGGCTAGTTTGAAGAAAGCAGTCTTTTTTGAAATGCAAGAAGTGGATCTTTTCAGGATCCTCTTAAAACAGCACTTGTCTTGTTGACCATTCAAGTACCATGATAAACAGTCAGCATACTCATAGGACACTTGTTTGTTTCTGGTTAAGGCAGATTCATGAGTCTGAAATCACTGCCTGCTTCAAGGTTGAGGTTTGTCACTTTAGAATCAGGAGCCTAGAGTAGGCCACCAGGAATTTGACCCATAGAAAAGCTTCTCTTCTACCCGTAGGAATCCTCTCAAGAGCTTGCTTCTTTTTGTCCTTAAAGAATCGGTGTTATTTGTAGTCAAGGTAGATGCTGTAGGCAGCACAGCTGTGGCTGCCAGGGAAAGTCACTAGGGGGATATTCATAACAAGGAAATATTGGCAAATAAATGATGAAGAAGGGGAGGAAATCCCCAAGATGTTAAATTGGAGCCCTGTCACTGAGATGATTAATGGTGTTGTGTATTTTTGCGAAGATGCTTATCCGAATTGTCTTGAAACTATAGTATGCATTTAATAGCACCTATAAAAAAAACTCGTGGTGCAAGAGCACACTGAGAAGGCTGTGGATTCAGATTTCATTTTCTTGAGTGTTTTTTTTTTTTTTTTTTTTTTTAAGAAAAGCTTGTGAAACCCTGGTGGCATAGTGGGTTAAGTTTTAGGCTATTGACCTTCTGGTCAGCAGTTTGGATCCACCAGCTACTTCCTGAGAGACAGATGAGGCTTTCTGGGTCCCTAAAGATTTACAGCCTTGGAAACCCAATACAGGGTTCCTGTGAGTCGAAACTGACTCGAGGGCATACAACAGTAACAGCAGAGATAAAAAACAAACAAACTTGTGGTACATTAGTACACTGACCAGAGAAGGCCGTGGATTTAGATTTTATTTGCCTGAGTGAGAATTTTCTCTAGCTGAATCTTTGATGTGTCTGCTGGAAAACTAGTGTTGGATGTATATTACATATAGAAGTTAATGTATGTACTATTCATTGGCTGGCATTTTTATAGTCACTTTCTACATAGGGTGTAACTAAAGCTAACTAGCATTGAAAAAAAATTTTCCCCCAGAACCACAGGACCACAGGATAAAGAGCAAAACTTCTGTAAACTATGATAGCAATACCAATTTTTTAAGTCTTAATTTTTTATGTTGCAGTGGTTATCTTACAATATCTTCTAGTTTTCAGTATCAAACCATGGCTGAGCTGATTCTATGGTATGAATTATCACTTACCTTGAGGGATTTTTCTGTCGCTAATGGTAGGTGTATTTTGGGGCAGGTTACTTAACCCCCTTGGGTCTCAATAATTATTACTAGACAAATGACACATAATCTAGTTTTCAGTGAATTTATACTCTATTGTAGCAGCATTTTTCAAACTGTGTGTCTCTACCCAAATAATGAGGTATGAATGTTTATCCATTCCCACCAAGTCGATTCTGACTCACAGTGATCCTCTATGGGGTTCCTAGGACCCTGGCATCTTTACAGAACAGAAAGTCTCATCTTCTTCCTGAGGAGAGGCTCGGAGGCTGGAATTGCCAAACTTGCAGTTAGCAGTCCAGTGCCTATCCTACAGTGCCACCAAAATTTTAGTGAAATGAAAGGGAACAAAATTTAATGAATTGTAGTTAGCAAAAGGATGTTTTAGTTTTATATTTGTGTGTGTATAAATACTGTTTGTATGCAAGGGGGCTTCAAAAAAATTCTTGGAAAAAATGCAATGAAAAGATATTGGGGCATTTCTCCTGACTATCGGAAGCCCTCTAGTATATGTGCACCAATTGGATCACGAGGTAAAATGTGCTTCTTATTGTGGTTCACATCCCCAAAAGACAGAGAACCACTAGTACAGTGAGGAGTAAGTAGAGAAACATAATGATGTATGTGGTATGTTATACAAAAGGTGCCGTGAGTTATAATAAAAAGGAATAGACGGTTATCTGGGCAGAGTTCAGGAATCTGGTCTTTCAAATGCAGTACATGGTGGAACCAACTTGTATGGACTCCCGAGTCCCTATTGTATGCCTTTGTTTTCCATTTGGTGATCCATGATCTCATGATTGTTGTTGTTGTTTTTAAGTGCCATCGAGTCGGTTTCGGCTCATAGTGACTCTGTATATGGTTTCTGAGGAGTAGCTGTTGAGCATGAACTGCTGACCTTTGCATTGAAACTGATCTGGTAGTCCATGCTTGACCCACAGTGCCATATCAGGACTCCGATCTCATGGTATCACCTTGTAATCAGAAAAGTATGGGCACCATGGAAACTAGAAAATGGCGTACTCTAGGTGCCACCACTCTCTACCTCCAGTACATCACAGCTCATATTCCTTCTAACTCTAATTCTATGACTCAGTGATTTTTGAGCACTATTATACTTTAGGACATATTATTTTATATGCTACATTCTATTTCATTAGAATTATTAAAATTTGTTGTTGACCAATAGTGATCCCATGTACACCAGTAAAAAACAATGCCTAATCCTGCCTGATCCCCATGATAAGATCATTGTGATCTGTCAGCTGGTTTTTGACAGTTGATTGCCAGTCCTTTCTTCCTATTCTTACTCTGGAATCTCTGCCGAAACCTATTTAGCATCGTAGCAATATGCAAGCCTCCTCTGACAGACAGGTGATGACTGCACAAAGCTACAGTAGGTGGGTATCAAACCCAGGTTTCCCTCATGGAAGGCGACAAAGTCTACCACTGAATCACCAGTGCCCCATTATTAATTTATGTGCCCCATTATTAATCCAACGATACTGAAACTTTAAAACAAACATGAATATAAAATCCGTAGTTATTTCCGAATGTCTGTAATGTGTGATTTTAAATTAATGTTAATGGTTATCCTAACTTCTTACATTAAAAGTTTATGATAAAGACCAATTTAGGATTTCAAATTGTGCAAGTGATATTTTGGCAAAGAGTAAAAATAAGGTGTTTTGAGAAACACTATACTGGAAATATCTCATTAGTTTTATTGTTTCCTGTAAAGCAATATTTTTACTAATAATGACACTTTAAAATCCCAGATTCTTCTTCCTCTTTTCAGCAGTCTTTTACAATTAGTGAGCTCATTGTAATGTAATGAATTCGGTTGGGATATGGAAAAGTTCTTTACAAATTAGAACAACTGCCAGTTTATTTCTTATTTTCACATATAAAAGCAAAAGCAGTATTGAAAGTCTGAAAAAAGAGAAATCATGCTCCCTTTTGATATTAATATAATAACTTTGAGCTTAATTTTAAATAAAGGAAGGTAAATTGTTGAGCCAGAGAAAAGGAGTCTTTCATGGATATGAGATGGATTTATAATAAATACATGGGAATCACCTGTGTTAAGAATATTCCATATGAGGAAAGATTCCATATGAGGAGTTAACTGAGAAAGACCTACCCTGCCTCAAACTTTAAACTACAATTCAGCCATGTGGGTGGGTCTGACTGTAAAACGATATGAGGAAGAGTGGGGTATACCCAAATCTGTATTCATTCCAAACTACTCACCCATTGCCATAGAGTTGATCCAACTAACAGCTGACTTGTATAGGACAATGTAGATCTGTTCCTTTAGATTTCTGAGACTAAATCTTTGTGTGTGTGTGTGTGTGTGTGTGTGTGTGTGTGTGTGTGTGTGATTTTGATTGCATTTGCCTATTTTCTTTCTTTTTTTTTAAGTTTTTATTGTGAATTGAGTGATCGTTTACATGGGAGAACATCAGTTTTATACCATCATTTCATTGCAATGATTACAAGCTCCTCCGCACATCATCTTTCAACAGTATTTGCTCCTTTTCCCTCTGTTTGGGAGGGGGGCATGGGGGAAATGTACACAGAAACACTCAGGAATGTATAATAATTTATACAACCAAAGGGCACATTCCGCAAGCCTGCATTCTGGCCACCGGTACTCTCAGTCTTTCTCTTTCCATGAGTCTAGAGTCCTCAGCTGCTCTTTCTCTCCATGTCCCCATCTCTGCTTCCATCTCTGGTGTCACTGATTCTCTGGATAGGGTCCCATATTCGGCTTCTGCTCTTCTCCCTTGATGGTCCTAGGGTCCTCTGTTTCTGGATTATAAGATGAACTACTCCTATGTTTTTGTTACAAAACTTCTACCTTTACAGTTGTGACAGTCGCAGTTAGTCATGATAACAATTACTCACTGTTGACTCATAAGAATCTTTTCCCCATCTCTTCTCACCAGAGCCATCTAGACAAGATGAAAACTATTCAGTGGGGATTACAACTTCCCCCACAAATACTTAAACTAAACTCCCTCTGAAAACTTGTAAGCCGTCAGTCACTTCATGCCTTTATTGCCCCCTTATTTTAGGTAGCCAATGTCTAAATTGCCCGTCCCTATCTACCTGTATACAGAGGGGATAGGATTGAATCTTGATATGAAGACTCCTTCCCTCTCAGTTGGTAATTTGAGGTACTATATCCATAAGTATAGGTCAAGTTCATCAAATTGTAGCAATTTACACTTGTCCCCTTTATCAAAACAAATTTTTTTTTAATCTTCCTCTAATCAAGTTCTGATTATCAAGCCATTGAGCCTAGGTCAAATGGGTACTATCTGCAAGTTTGGGTATTCTTGTGCATCTCCCCTCACTTCATATCAGTTGGATGCTTCACTCTCAGCTCTAACCCTCTGTGGCTATGTCCTTGTCCATGGGCTCAGGAGTTCCCAGGTCTCATCATACTTCAGACCAACCAGCCCTTCCTCTACTCTATCTCATCTCCAGATTAACGAGAGTCTATGGAATGTGACTGAACTCAGCCATTTCTTCATTGCTGACTTTCCCCCTCTTCCACTCAACCATAGACCAAGGTGGTCATCAGCAAGCTTACATGCCTGCTCATGTGTTCCCTTTGTGTTTCAGTCTTGGAAGGGTGTTTGTCCTGAAGGAACTTGATTGCTTGCCTTGATGGCTCCCCAGCAAACAGCTTGGTTTTTCTTGTCTGAAACAAAATCTTTATGGAAGCAGACAGCCTTGTTTTCCTTCCTCAGAGCAGCTGGTGGGTTTAAACCACTGAGCTTGTGGTTAGCAGTCCAATGCTTAACACACTGTGTCTCCAGTTAGTCTTGGGAGACTGGAAGTTAAGTGACTAACATTTATTGAACATATACGGTTGCAGTAGACAGTGATACATGACAACCTCATGTATGTCACAGTAGAACTGTGTGTGCTCCATGGCATTTTCAGTTACTGATTTTGCAGAGGTGGAATGCCAGGCCTTTGTTCTAAGGGGCTTCTGATGGACTTGAATCTCGACCCTTTCAGTTAGAAGCCTAGTACATTAACTGTGCAGGAGAGGACAATGACAAAACTGGGTTTTGTCTCTGATTCTTTCCTTCCCAAGCCCCTTTCTATTCTTCCTGTGAAACTCATACATCTCAGCTACTTGGTTGGTATTTCTACCAGGCCTCATCCCCACTAAGCATTTTTGTTTCTACTGTCATTGCAAATGAGGAGTTAACTGGGAATGTTATTCCTCTCAAGGCCATTGCATTTTAACTAGCAGCTCCAAATGAAAGACTTCTAGAAAAAAAAGGGAGTCTTGTCCAACAGGATAATTTGAGACACTGTGACAGGCTTTTTGGAAATTAATTAGGGAGTTCTGGTGTGGTGCTGTGAGTTAATGCACTGGACTGCAAAGTTGGTTTGAACTGCTACATCGGCGGTTCAAGATGACACTTAACAACAACAATCCTATGGAGCAGTTTTTCTCTGTCCTATATAGTGGCTGTGAGTTGGAATCAACCTGACAGCAATTGAGTTTGGTTTTTACAGAGTGTGTGTGTGAAAATAACAGAGAAAGAATATGGGTTGTTGTACTAATATTGTGCTAAGGCCTGCTTTGGCCAAGAAGCATAGTTATGGAAAAGGGACCATTCAATCCTGAAAGAGAAGGGATTTTCAAGGTCCTGGGATGAGAAGAGAGCGAATGAAGTTAGGAAGGAGCTCACTACTCTTTATCAGCTGTGTTGTGCCAGACAGCGTGCTAACAACATTCACATGTTATCCCAATTAAGGCGAACAAGACAGGCGCCTTGTCAGACAGTCTGCTGGGGGTGGTGGTGGTGGGGGGGCGGTGGATAGATGGTCACTGATGCTGAAGGGGAGGGAAAGGTCAAGGAGGCTCCAGTGGCAGCAGCGAATTCTTTTGCTGTTTAACCTGATGGATTGATTGATTGCTGATACACAGTCATCTTCCCCCTGCCCCATATTAGAATAATCTATGTCAGTTGTGTTTGGATCAGTAAATAAAGAATTGAAAAAACTGTTAGAAATAGACAGTGAACTTTATGTAAAGATATAATAGAATCTACATATTAAAAAGGTATTGGACTTTTTAGCAAGCCATGTTTGAAACCTTTCAATAACCAAATAAATTCTGATTTTCACATCATGCCTTTAGACTCCAACAGGATTTGGGGTGCTTCCTCCCAGTTAATTTTAGCACTGCAGTTATGATTTTACCTGTGAATGACTTCAGGTGGCATACCTCAGTATTGTGGGTGACATAAAAGTATATTATTTAGGGTTAATACCAGGCTAGTTTTAAAATGAACTAATGTATTAATTCATTTAATAAATATTGTCTTGATTGCCAACCACGAGCAGGTGCTATTCTGTACAAAGGATTCTACAGAAACCGACGTATTCAGAGGTGATTAAGAAAACCTCTGCTGCCCAGTAGCTTAGAAGCCTGCGATGTATAAACAGTGTGGTTCTGCATGAGAGCTGGTAGGAGCGAGATGAGAGTAAAATGTAAACTCTGGAGGCAGCACTGTGAAGGAACCATGTTTAAGAGGCAAGATCAGGAGTCTTCACAGTACAGGAGCCATTTAAGCTGGCTGGCCAGAGGGGTGTCTGAGGTAGTGATATGAGATAAAACCTAGGCATTTTCCATGTAGTTATAGTTAGCATGTAGCACAAGCAGAAGTGAAGGGCTCAAACGAGTGAGATGGGAACTAAGGTTGGAGAGGAAGTGGGAGAGCAAAGGCATCCGAATGGAACTTCATGCTGTGAGAACCCCTGGCAGTGTTTTCAGGAGAAAGGATTTGATGTGACTGGTGTGTTAGAGAATACGCATAGATAAGTTAGATTGGAGGTGGACGATCTTCTGTGGGAGTGGCCCACTGTTTCATCTTTTCCTCAGTACTCATTTAATGTAGTTGTCAAAGATTTCATTTTACTTGGATCGACAACCATTTCTCATGGAAGCAACAGTCAAGACATCAAACAACATACATTGCATTGGGCAAACCTACTGCAAAAGACCTCTTTAGAGTGTTGATAAAAAAAAAAAAAAAAAAAGATATTACTTGGATGACTAAGGTGTCCCTGACCCAATTGCCTGGTATCCATGTGAAAGGTGAGTAATGAAGAAGGAAGACCAAAGAAGAATTGATGCTTTCAATTTTGGTCTTGGTGAAGAATATTGACTATATCATGAACTGCTGCAAGGATGAACAAATCGAATTGGAAGAAGTACAGCTGGAATGTTTTTTAGAAGCGAGAATGGCAAGACTTTGTCTCACATACATTGGACATGTTATGAGGAGGGACCAGTCACTGGAGGACATGATGCTTGAAAGAGAGTCCATAAAAAAAATGATGCCCCTTAATGAGATGGGTTGACACAATCGTTAACTCAAACGTAGTACTGATTGTGAAGGTGGTACAGGACTAGGCGGTATTTGTTCTGTGGAACACAGGATCACTATGAGTCAGAATCTCCTAACTACAACATCGGGGGTATTAGTGTTGTACTCCTAGAATACTTACTCTCTAGGTGGGAGAACAAGTTTCACTTCCTGGCCATACACTTCCTGGGCAGATACCATCCATCTTTGGGTGGAAACTCGCATGCTCTTTTGATGCTGGACAGATTTCACTGGAGCTTCTAGACGAAGACAGAATAGGAAGAAAGTCCACTTGATCTGCATTTGAAAATCCTATGGATCCCAGTGATCTATCTCCAACTGACCATGGGGATGATACAGAGCTTGTTGATGTGTTCTATTGTGTACGGGTCACCATGAGCTGGGGACTGACTCTAGGGCAGAATATAAAACGTGAAGTAGTGTTATTTGTTAGTTGAAGTTCTTATTGATATATAAATACCTTGGAGGACTGTCCCAGTGTGCAAGCCAGTATTGGACCTGTCTACCACTGCTTTGGTAGCGTAATGGTTACGAATCGGGCTGCGAACCTTAAGGTCAGCGGTTCGAAACTACCAGCTGCTCCGCGGGAGAAAGATGAGGCTTTCTACTCCCGTAAAGATTTACACCCTCGGAAACCCTATACAGGGTCGCTATGGGTCGGAACCGACTCGATGGCACATAACAACAACAACAACAACCACTGCTTTGCTTTTTCTGGCTTGAGGGCTCCATGATTTCTTTTTTTTCCCACACATCACTTCTCATTACAGATCATGGAATACCAGAGAGTAAAAATGGACAGGTACAGGAAGCATGATTTGGAATCCAACAATATTAGTTGGCTTTACCAGACTGTATGTTTTCATTCTGAGAGAAGTGACTACTCAGTTAAAAAAAAAAAGAAAAGTCTAGTGACACACCTGCAGTGTGCATGAAAACTGCAGAGACTTGAAAAGAGAAAGGTCACAGTGAGAGGAAGAGAACTCCAATGAACCTTTTGTAGGTATGCTGTGAAACTAGTGTTCAAAAGTGCTCACTGGTGGTTTAAGAGAGATTAATGTGCTTGTGTTCAGACTGTAACAAGAATAGAGCAAACTGACAGTTTTATACAACTGAGCTTCTAGTAAATTCCCCTCACCCTGAAAACACCTTGTTCTGTGTTGACTATGGAAATGGCGTCGCTGAGTCTGGATTTTTAAAATTAGATTGGAAGAATTATACTTTAGTCTTGGACTTTGAGCAACTTAAGGAGCCCTGGTGGTGGTGTTGGATAAGCACTGGACTGCCAACTGCAGGGTTGGTAGTTCAAACCCACCAGCTGCTCAATGGGGGAAAGACAAGACTTTGTGCTCCCATAAAGATTTACAGCCTCAGGAAACCCTTTACAAGGTCACTGTAAGTCAGGATGGTTTGTTAGCAATGGATTTGGCTTCGATGAATTTTTGAGATCCTCAAGTTCTTAATCATTTCTAGAGGTGTTTGAATCTACTGGAAATGGATTTGAGTCTCACAGTTATATGTGTGTGGGGGTGTGTGTAGAAGGGTGGAGGGAGGGGATTTAAAAAGTTAATGGAAAGATAGAATTGAAAGATGATGGAATTTTTTCCTGAACTTTTTGAAGTGAGACCGTGGCCAAAGTGCTTAACTCTTTTAGCTCTGCTTTCTTACTGTAAATGAGGGTAATAATAACTGTTTCATACGTTGTTTTGAGGAGCAGTGTGATGATGGCATTGGCAATAATAACTAACATCACTGATTTTATTTTTTACTAGATACTGATGTCTGAATGGATACTTCTTTTTAATCCTTATAATAAACTTAGGCACTTTGTTGTTGGTTGTTGTTGTTGTTATGTGCCGTGGAGTTGGAACCGACTCATAGCAACCCTGTACAGGGTTTCTGAGGCTGTAAATCTTTACAGGAGCAGAAAGCCTCATCTTTCTCCCTGGAACAGCTGGTAGCTTCGAACTGCTGACCTTGCCGTTCGCAGCCTGATTCGTAACCACTACACTACCAGAGCTCCTTACCAGTTGTTGGTAAGTGCCTTCAATTCGGGTTCCAACTCATAGCAACCCTGTATAGGGTTTCCAAGGAGTGGCTGGTGAGCTTTGAACTGCTGCCCTGGTAGTTCAAACTGACTTTGCGGTCCAGCACATTAAGGCACAGTGCTACACCAAGACTCCATAAACTTAAGCACTCGATATGGCTGTTATCACCATGTTGCAGATAACAGAGCTTCTAGAACTGAAGTGACTCATTCAAGCCTAAGAATGTAGTATGTTGTGGAATTTGCCTTAGGGTTAGCAAACTGTGGCCCATTGGCTATTCTACTCTATGTCAGTTTTGTAAATAAGGTGCTTTGGTTACCTGTCAGTTTTTGTTAAGGGGTGTTCTTGGTGATTTCCTTGTACAAGGTCCAATACCCTGGCTCTTTATTGGGGGTTCCTAAATTAGTTACCTGATTATATTTTATTGTCTCAGAACAGTTTTTTTTTTGTTCTTTTCATTTTCATTCTGGACTATTTAGAAAATGAGATAAGCACAAAGAAAAAAATAAAAACAGACCATTTGTAAGTGTCACTGTGAGCCATGTACCTTCCATGAATTTGTATATGTAATCGTGTATGTTTACATGAATGCCATTCCTTTTAGATAGTATGTCCATGTTTAGATGTACTTTTTTGTGAATCCATTCCATAATTCTCACTGACAAGTTGTCTCGGTGGGAATATGTCTGGGACCAGGTGTTGTAACTTATACACAAGCAGATTATTTAGGGAGGCTAAAACTACAGGTCAATTTTCACATAAAACATGTTTTCTCTTTGATGGGATAATGTTCTCGCCCTCCCTCCCTGCTGCCAGTGGTCAGTTTTTAATCTGTTTTCTAGATTTTATAATTTTTTCTTGCTTAAGAAATTTAAATTCTTTTACTTGAATATAAATTCTCCTAGCAAGAACTCTAGTGATAAGGCTCGAGTGGAATTAGTGATATGATCTTCAGCAGAAAAATCCTTCACTGCCCCCTCAATAATATCTAGAATAGGTCAGCCCTAGCGTAGTGGTTACGAATCGAACTGCGAGCCACAAGGTCAGCAGTTCGAAACTACCCACTGTTCCATGGGAGAAAGATGAGGCTTTCTGCTCCCGTAAAGATTTACATCCTCGGAAACCCTGTACTGGGTCGCTATGAGTCAGAACCGACTCCACGGCACAAAACAACAACAACAACAGCAATAAAGTTATAGTGTGCTGCTGTAAAGCGAATGGTCTTGCACTTATAGGATGAAGCTAATGGCGAGAAGGATGTGGGCGGGTTAAAGGAAAACATGGTTTCTTAAAGAGCAGACTGTGTACGCACATGATAGCCTAAAGGAGCCCTGGTGACGTAGTTGTTAAGCACTTATCTGATAACCAAAAGGTTGAGTGTTTGAACCCACCAGCCACAACCAGTGGGGTAGCTTTGAGTTGGAACTGACTTGGTGGTAATGGCTTTGAGAACCTTAAGTGATGAGGTTTCTAGCTCTTTCATGAGCTTTCTAGCTTTTTCATGAGCTCATTCTCCTTGATTAATAGTTTCTTTTCAAAAGCTATGTCTGCTAACATCATTCTATCGGTTGCTTAAAACGAGGATTCTATTTACTGTATCCAGCATTGAGACGTTTAGATCTTGTTCTGAAAGCAGCTGAGGACTAGGCTCTGTGAGGAATTTTGGTTCAGTGACCGGCGTGTAAAGAATGCATTCTTTGGCAGTTTTCCCTTGGCAAACTTGAGACCTTTGAGATTCACAAATCATTTTGAGGATTCTTTGGAATTGAGTGCTTGAGGTTTATGCTATTAAATAGAGTATCATTGCATCTTATGTAAAACCTAGTTTCCCTCTTTTCTCCATCAGAAAAACTATAAAGGAATCTTTGGGTTTCACTGTCACTGGTTTCTACACGTTACCAATGAGGAGAGTCCCATTTCTCTTACTAGCAGTTTTCATCACTCGCATTTTAACCAAGACAAGCTTTGTAGCAGCATCAATTTCTTTGACAACTGCTTGTCTGGGGTGTTCACAGTGGATCACAGCCAGTTGTGTGGCTTTGCCTTGGATCCAGGACAAACACGGCCTTTTTCAGGATTTTTCGCTTTACTTCCTTTCTCTAACTCTGTAACAACAGTGTTGTAATAGTGAAATCCAGTTCGTATAGCCCTGTCGGCACAGAGTCTCCAGACCTGTGTGCTTTGGCACCATCTGGGTCTCTTGGTGAAGAACACAGTTTGTAGTAGTTATGGGACTCTTTGCTCACTTTCAGGGGCTACGGCCTGCTTTTCTAGGGACTGCCTACATGCATGATGACTTACAAGGAGAAAACAAGAATCAGCAGCGCTGATTCATAGCCCCTGGAGAAATCCATCAGGTGACCTTCATTCTGAATCAGTATCAGTAAGAGCTGTGGGATTCATGTCGCCAGAGCTTTGAAAAGAAAGATTTGGAAATACATCCATCAGGGATGAGGGTAGAAGGTAGGGGGAGTTCCTGAAATCTTGTAAAATTGGTGATCAATAAATTCATCTACTAGCACGATTATTAACCCTTTTTTCTGAACTCTGCTTCCTCAGAGCTAGTAACAATTTAAGTAAGACTGATGGAAATAAAGAATAATGATTTAGAAAAAGATGATCCTGGTACTTGGAAAATGCCATAGGAAAGGGAAGTCTAGAAACCCATAAAGTAAAGTATCTTTACAAGGCTCTGGTGGTAGGTTTAGTTCACGTGTACCACAAATATCCTTGTTGAGTCTGTTCAGGGGACATTTGCAAGACACAAATATTTGCTGCGGTACAGAGTGTCCTCAGGTTGTGGACAGAGGAGAATTAATACAGCGGCGATTAGTCCGCCATCCAAAGCAGATACTCCTTGATGCTGAAGCTTTTCTTTGTGAAGCTCAATTGATCTTTGTGGGGACAGAAGTTTTAACTCTTAACAGTGAACTTAACATGCTTGTGGTCTTTGAGCATTATAATAGTGACTTAAACAGCCATATTCTGGAGCAGGTAGGATTACTCTCTTTTGTGCATGAGAGAATGGGGGCTCGGAAAGGTTAATATTGAGTACACACAGCTTCATAAAGCACAGCCAAGAGACCAGTCCAGGTTGATATGTCTGGCCAGTCTAGTCCCTTTCAGCTGCTTGACATGAAGCAGGTTGACCTCCAAAAATCATCTGCCTTCCTTTCAAGGATTGTCTGCTGAAACCTAATTTTTCATGACCCCAAGGAAGTTAAAGCCATTATTCAATAGAAGAGGAAGGATTGTCACGTGTGAGTGTAGTGCAGTTGGTTAAGCAATTGACTAGTCAAAAGGTTGATGGTTTGAGCCCACCCAGAGGTTCTCTGGAAGGCAAGCCTGGTGATTTCTTCCAAAAGATCATATGCAAACCTTCTGCATGCATGGGGTCAACAGGAGTTGAAAGTGACTTGCCAGCAACAAATAAAAGACTAAAAACAATTTGCAACATTCTTCCTTACTTAAAGTCATTAATGACTGCTCATTGTCACTCATGGTGCCTGTAACCTCAGTTTAGTGTTGAAAACCCAACAGTTTTACTCCATTCTGACTTTCCACCTGTACCCAACCCCACCAAATATTTGCCAACACAAGCTCTCCTCAAACCCATAATATCTCTGCTAACTCTCTTTAGACATGGGGCATGCCTGACTCTGTGTCTTCGCTGCTCCTCTGTGAGGTCTTTTTTTTACTTAGTGTTATTCTGGTAGCGTAGTGGTTATGAATCAGGTTGTGAACTGCAAGGTCAGCAGTTTGAAACTACCAGCTGCTCCATGGGAGAAAGATGAGGCATTCTGCTCCCGTAAAGACTTACAGCCTCAGAAACCCTGTACAGGGTCACTATGGGTCAGAACCGACTCCACGGCACACAGCCACCACCATTCGTCTTAGTGGTTTCTCTCTTCTCTTAATTTAATTCAGTTGAACATGTTAATCTGGTGCCTTCTGTACCCAAGCTGTACTGTTTAGGCTAAATCAGTGAGCAAAGACTAAAATCCCTATCTTCAAACTTAGAGGGTATTAGACATAGACGGTAAACAATAACGCTTTAAAACGACGTTAGTCATCCAGTCTGTTGGATAATATTGGTACTATGGAGCTCTGGTAGCGTAGTGGTTACGAATCGGGCTGTGAACCTAAAGGTCAGCAGTTCGAAACTACCAGCTGCTCCGCGGGAGAAAGATGAGGCTTTCT
>NW_006408535.1:15152773-15161467 GCF_000296735.1 Chrysochloris asiatica | reverse complement strand
TAGTGCTAGGGTAAACAGGAATCAGTGTAATTTCTAGTAGTTCAGGCACCATCTTAAAAGATGACATTTTAGTGAGGATTTTTAGGAAGTGAGAGAGTTGGACATCCAGATAACTAGGTGGAAATATTCCAGACAGTGAGCAACCACTGTGAAGGCTCTGAATCTGGACCGTATTTGACGTTTTGAAAGAGTACCAGGGAGGTCAGTGTGGTGCCATCAGAGTGAGCAGGGAGTCAGAGGTAACAAGGAGTCAAGTAAGGCCATTACTTGCACTCTCCTGGAAACGAGGCTCTTGGAAGGTATTTTGGGTTGAGTTCAATATAAAGCTGTAACTTGCTTTATAGGATTAGTCTCGTTGGTAGCTGAGTATATGTTTAATGGGGACATTGGTGGGAGGAGGGAGACTAGCTAGGGCAGGTTATGACAGCCATCGAGGTGGCTCATAGAAAAGGTGTAGAAGTGCAAGTGGTGTTTGGATTCTGAAACATTTTGTAGGAAAAATTGACAGTATTTCCTGATGGATGGGGCGGAGGGAGGTGTACAGGGGTGCACACGAAGTCAATGTGGAACCCAAGATTAAACCCTAAGGCATCATTTACTCAGTATCACAGGTCTGGTAGCACTCAATTGATTAGATGCAAATATATAAACACCTTTCAGGAACTCAAGCTCAGAGGTGAGGAATGACATACACTTACAAAAGGTACAGGATAAAAGGCAGGGTGTGAGTATGCATGTGCTTGTGTGTTTTTATGGATAGCACTTTCTCAGTAATATTGTTAAGTTCCTGAAAGGTAGTTGTCAATGTAAATACCAAAAACCTTACATAAGGTCTTTACCAGTGCTTTATGTAGTTAGACGCAACTTCGAATTATGAATTGGTGAGTGTGTGGGTTCTGATGGGAAACCACTGTGTTCAGACCCTACTTATGTTACTTATTTGCTGGGTGGTCTTGAACACATTATCTAAATTCTTTGTCTCATCTGTAATAAAAGTATCTCCCTCTAAGGGTTCACCATCAGGATTAAATGAACTAATACACAGAAAATTCTTAGAACAATGCCTGGTGCAGAAGCACGTAATCACTATTAACCATTCCTAGGTAAATGTACAGTAAATGTGAGTTAAGAGAATATATCATTTAGAGTGTTATTTTCCCCTTAACTATCCATGTGCAAAACCTGCCAAAGATGCATGGTTAGTAAATGTGAATAAGGAACCACAGCTAGCCTTGCTCTCTGGCTGATGTTTAAGAAATAATCTTGGGAGAATTGTATTATGATCCGTGTGATTACCTGCCTTTTTTAGAGGTGAACATGCAGTCTGGTCAGTGCCCCTTCTGGGTACATTTGATTGACAGCCTAGCAAACAGTACATTTAAATATCTAACACATAAAAAGATCAATGTTTTCTTATTTTTTTTAGCTTAAAATGGTGAATGTGTATTAAAATGAGAAAAATAATTTTCAGGATAGATATGACTTTCCTAGTACATAAAAGCAAGGAGATCACATCAAGAAGTGAATATTATTTTTTAGTCCAAATACAGGAAATTACTGTTTTTCCTTCCCTGTTTGTATTTTGATACCTCATATCTCCTTCCTTTCTTTCCTTTTCTTGTTTTCCTTTCTCTTGTTTCTATCCCTCTTTTTTTTTTTTTTGCTTGTGTTGTTCTTCCTTTCAACCCTTTTAATTTCAGCAACTCATCTGAGCTCCAAGTTCAGGAAGCCGTGTTGCTGATCTGTAAGTCAGGCAGACATCGTTAGTGTCAGAGGTGGTCTGAAGAGCAGGTTAATTCTGCCTTCATTGCTTCTGGCACTTTCAATGAGGTGCTCAGGTTCTGTTTGAGCTCAGTGTTTCTGATCCTATTCTGTGTATCCAAGATGGTAATACAGACCCAAACCTAACCCAACACACTGCCACCAAGTCGCTTCTGACTCAGGGTGACCCTGAAGGAATGAATAAAACCATCGCATAGGGTTTCCATAATTCCAAATCTTTACAGAAGCGGACTGCCACATCTTTCTTCTGCTGAGTGGCTGGTGATTCCAAACTACCAACGTTTCAGTTAGCTTTAACCATTGTACCAGCAGACCTCCTGTAATGCAAACAGTGTTTGTCAATGACTAACAGGTAAATGCAGTCCTAGTATGACACTGTACCATAAGCACTAGAACTGATAACCACAAGATCAGCTGTTCAAATCCACTAGCTTCTCCTTGGAAACCCTATAATGGGTCTCTGTGAATCAGAACCAGCTTCATGGCACTTAACAATTACAGCAGGTCCATATTGAACAGGGATGACCTTTTGATTAACTTTGTGAACCATTGTTTAAAAGTAGCTTGCAGTCAGAAGAGCTCCGTCACCCATAATCATAGCATATGGAATGGGGGTCAGACCATCAAGCTGCCAGTTGGAAAGCTTTATCCTGTTGCTTTATTCTGTTCCTAGTCCTGTTTTTATGCATGCTGGATTAGTCACAGATATCCTGTGATCAAAATGGTGACTATATAGTATAATATGAATGCACAATATTTAAGATGGTAAAGCTCAAAGAATGTTTGAGAGATATTGTGTTTTGGAGCTATTAATATATGAAAGCATATTTGTAGGAACTTTTGGGAGCATATAATCATAGTCTAATTTTTTATCCGGGTTGAGAAATCTTTTTCTAATATGAAATTTAGGCAGTTATGGCAGAAGGACAGTGAATTTTTAGGCTTGTTAGTTTGTGCTAAAAAGTAAATTCAGACTCTATCCACTTTCTTAAACCTAATCTATAGCACCTCATGAGGCTAACTCACCCCCAGTACACATTGATCTGGAAGCTTCTTCCTTATACTATTTGATGTTTATTCATTGGCTAGTGAGCCTCATGATAAATTAGTAGTTTATCATCATTCACCATTAGTAACAACACCAGTACCATTTTTACTATGTTATATTTAGAATATCCATTAAGAATATGAATGGAATTTGGTAAAATTTCTGCTCTTCAGAAATAATTCTCGATTAGCACTTAATAGTCACAAAAGAACAGCAAAGCCAGGATTAAATTGTTTATATATCTCCAGTAGACAATCAATCCAGTGGTCAAATAGGCAATACCTAAAATGTTTTCTTTTAGAGTAAATATATTAGTTGAATCTTTTAGTTATGTTGAGCTGTAGAAACAATATTCATAAAAGTATATTAAGATTACTAAAACAACCAATGAACAGTTTATAAATATGTCTCCTTCTTACCCTCATTCTAGGGCAATAAGTGTGAAGGTGGACATTTTATGACATTGTAAATGTATGAGAGGGTTTGAAAAAGTTCATGGAAAAATTCTATTATCTTTTAATTCTATTTTTCATGAATATTTTAAAACCCTCTCATATAATTACATTTTTGTTTGATTAGATCGATTAATGGAGTCCTGGTGTGACAGTGTGGGTTAATGCACTTGACTGCAAAGTCAGTTTGAATCACAAAGTCAGCAGTTCAAGTTCACCAGCCGCTCCTTAGAAACCCCATAGAGGGTCGCTATGAGTTGGAAATGCCTTGACGGCACTTAACAACAACAACAACAAGATCAATTAATGTCATTTAAAAATGTTTAACCTATATGTACTACAATAATGCCAATCTTTTAAAATAATTTTGCATGGAGTGTTACTTTTATATATAATTTAAATGTTAAGCCCCTACAGTATATCCACAATAATAACTAAAAAATCAAATCTGATTCAAGAAAATTATCTTAATAAGAAATATAGTATAAAACCATGCTGCCTAGTACTGCAAATTGTATGTTTCCCTCACATTTCTGGAGTCCTGGTGTGGCACTGTGGGCTAATATAATACGCTGGACTGTAAAGTCAGTTTGACCCATTTGTTCCTTGGAAATCCTGTACAGGGTCACTATGGGCTGGAACCAACTCAAAGGCATTTAACAAAAATATAACATTTTGGGAGAAGAAGTTCTGTGTTCTTTTTAAAATACATTTCCATTTTGCTTTTAAATTAGCAGTATTAAAATACTGCTTTTTAATTATAATGCTGTAACCTAATTGATAAAACATCTTCTCCAATAAAGAGGAAAGAATTTGAAATTTTATTTAGAAAATAACATATTATTCAAGCATTGTTCACTAAGCACAGTATATTAGAAATCACTGTATTTTGAAACTTAGGTGTACCTATACTATGCACACAAAATACGTAAGTTGAAAAAGTAATTTGACAAGTGTGCAATCCTTTTTCATGATAGACATTCTCTGAATGTTTGACTTACCAATTACAGAGTAATGTAGACTACAGTACCTCTTTCTTTCCCCAGGCGACCCAAGGTCTAATTTGGATTAGATTCCAAGTGAACATGTGTTAGGTGGTCCCATCCTAACCTTGAATGGGTATTTTGCCACATCACCAAAGTAGAACATAATTTGACATAAATCTTTATTTAGAATTGAAATAGCAGGGCATACTGTGGGTCAGCATGGAGTTGGCAGGGCTGTGTGGGAACATGCTTACGTGGCACGGTGTCTAACTAGAGCCAGTGCCTTCCAGTCTCTCGTCTCCTTACAGTTAGAGGCAGGAATTCACTACCTAGTCTCCCTCGTTAGGGGACAGACGCCTGGGGATGCAGAATTATTTTGTGTGGATTTATTTCTGACTCCTATTAAATTGATATTTTATGTATAAGAATGTATATATTGAATTTTAAAGCTTCCTAATAATTTCCACAACTTTAAATGCTTTTCTGTTTTTCCTATTTATGCCCAATAGGAGACAGATGAATTAGGCAAAGATTAAAGGATAGTGAAAACGTTTCTGACCTTTAATATTCTGTTTTAGCTAATATACTTGATATATATATAATATACTTGGTATTGCTTTATTTGGAGAAAATGCAGTGCTTCGAGGGAGGATGTGGTTGTTTATGAAAGCTGCTTGACTCCATTCAGGAACAAGTATTAATTTGTCAAATGAATATTTATCATTTCCTTGTGAGATACTGTAAGGAGCCCTGATCATGTTGTAGGAAAAGCATTGACCGCTAACCACAAGGTCAGTGGCAACTCACCAGCTGATCTACTGGAAAACAACGAGGCTTTCTGCTCTGGTAATGATTTATAGCCTCGGAGACCCTGTATAGAGTGGCTATGAGTTGGAATTGACTAGATGACATTTGGTTGTGTTTTTATAAGGAAATGTGTTGTTGTTGTTGCTGTTATATTCTGCGAGTACTGACCCATAGTGACCCTGTATAGGGTTTCCAGGGAGCAGCTGGTGCGTTTGAACAATCGACCTTACAGTTAGCAGCCAGTGCTTATCCTACAGTGCCACAACAGGGCTCTGTGAGGTAATGTAGTTCAGTGTTTCTATAAATATTTATTGAATGTTTCCTGAGTGCCAAGGAACACATGGTTCCATGCAATAAGCACTGAACTGCAAACCACAAGGTCTCCGATTCGAGCCTTCCAGACACTCCACAGAGGAAAGATGAGACTTTCTGCTCCTCTGGAGATTTACAGTCTTGGAAACTCTATATAGAGTCACTATAAACTGGAACCGACTTGACAGCATTTTACAACAACAGTCTGGCTAAGTGCCAGACCTTTATCTAGATCCTAGTTACTCATTGGTAAATAGGATGCTCCAAGATCCTACAGCATGGAGCTTATATTCTGTTGAAGGACATGGCCGGTATGCAGATAATTACATGATGTTAAAGAGATAGTACTGTATAGTAAGAAGAAGATAAAGTTGAGGCCAAGGATAGAGCATGACAAGCACATTTGAGTCAAGATGGAACTGAGAAATGCCATAAGAGTATCTCAGTTCTCTGTAAGTCCAGAAGAAGGGGTATGGGCAGCTGGAGAACTCTTCCTTGGGAATCTGGGATTTATGCTACACCTGATGAGCAGGAGTAAACGGACCATGTGTACAAAATGGCAAACAAGATAGAAATAAGAGTTTCTGTTTGGGGTTGCCTATGAATAAGGGTGAGGTTGAAGGGAGCTTAGAGAAGAAAAGGTTTGACATTTTTTTATAGTTTCAGTGTCTTGAAAAATTTGGGCAAAGGAATGGCAGCATATGCAGGATTTTTCTGGCCTGTGTCTTGGCATGGAATGGAAAGAGAGAAAGAGAAGGAGACAGATCAGCTGTGACGCCCTGTTACACGGATGAACCGCAAAGTGAGGAAGCAATACATTTTCTATCTATACTAGCAATGATCGTTTCAAGATCTATTTTAGGACTGCCGTGTAGAGTATGCTTTGGCACTGTAGGTTAAGCACTGGACTGCTGACCAAATGGTCAGTGGTTCAAAACCCATCAGCATCTCTTCGGAAACACTTTAAGGGTCACTATGATAGATCACTTTGTAAGAAGGGCTACGTGGATGTATTTGTTAATGAGAGAACCCACTTATGCAATTAGTAGATATTTTTTGAGAGATAATGATATTAAGGGAAGATGTTCTGTAAAAATTTCCTTATCTGCTGATCATGAACTTCAAGATTCACATTTAGACTTATTGATTTCTACCTACAAGTAGACACATGATGTTGTTGTTGTTAAGTGCCGTCGAGTTGGTTCCGACCCATAGCGACCCTGTATAGGGTTTCCAAGGGTGTAAATCCTTACGGGAGAAGAAAGCCTCATCTTTCTCCCGTGGAGTGACTGGTAGTTTCGAACCGCTGACCTTAAGGTTCGCAGCCCGATTCGTAACCACTATGCTAGACACATGATAGAGGGAAAAAATAATACCCTTTAAAAATCATGGTCTCCTTAGAAATTATCATTGAAATACTATATTTTATTGTCTTCCGCACTGTACATGTTCCTGTTTCAGTGTATATTGTTGTTGTTAAGTGCTGTTGAGTCAGCTCTGACTCATAGCAACCCCATATAGAGTTTCTGAGGAGCAGCTGGTGGGTTTGAACTGTCGTTCGAAGTCAGTGCTTATCCTACAGCACCATACCAGGAGTCTGTTTTCTGTGTATAGTAAAAGGGCTTTCATCTTTTAAGTCACCAGGGTACTTCGATGATTGGAATAACCGAATCCCTAGGCTAAAATTTTTACAATTTTTAGTAGAAATTCTAACTTCCATATATGACGGTTTTGTAAGTAATACTCACACTTACTGTTACAGTTGATACTTCTAAAAAAGATCTAGGTTACTGTTCTAATAGGGTCATTGTACATTTTTTCAACAACAATTTTAGATAGCTTTAAGACCATGAGTAAACTGAGAAGGAAGCTGTTTCTATTATAAGCAATATACTTGTACACAGTTGCTTCTGTTGTTAGGTCCCTTGAAGCTGGTTCCAACTCAGCTGCCTATGCACAACAGAGTGAAACACTGCCTGATCCTGTACCATCCTCGTATTATTGTTACCTTAGAACCCCTTGCTGCTGCCACTATGCCAACCCATCTCACTGAAGGTCTCCCTTTTGCACTGGTTTTACACTTTACTAAGCATGATGCCCTTCTTCAGGGATTGGCCCCACCTGATAACATGTCTGAAGTATGAGAGATGAAGTCCATCCATCCAGCTTCTATGGACATTCTGGCTATACTTCTTCCAACACAGATGTATTTGTTTTTCTGGCAGTCAATATTCTTCTCCAATATTATTATAATATTATTCATCGTCTAACTTTCACATGCATATGAGGCCATTGAAAATATGCTGGCTTGGGTCAGGAGCACCTTAGTCCTCAAACTGACTTCTTCACTCTTGAACACCTTAAAGAGGTCTTGTGCAGAAGATTTGCCTAATGCAATACGTTGTTTGATTTCTTGACTGCTGTTTCCATGAATGTTGATAGCAGATCCAAGCAAAATGAAGTCTTGACCACTTTCAGTCTTTCTTCCGTTTATCATGGTTTTATTTATTGTTCTAGTTATGAGGATTTTTTTTTTGTTTTCTTTAAATTGAGATGCAATCCATATTGAAGGCTAAAAAATTAGCCTTCAATAAATATTTTAAGTCCTCTTCAGTAAATATTTTAAGCCCTCTTCACTTCCAGCATGCAAAGTTGTATCATTTACATATCACAGGTTAATATCAATTTAAAAATATTTCACTTCTTTTGTTTGGCAATTAAAATGTTATTTTAAATTTCATATCCGTAGTGTATCATTGGACTTCTGGTGTGGCACTGTGGATCACCACTAGACTGTGAACCACAAGTTTAGCAGTTCAAACCCACCAGCTGCTCCTTGGAAACTCTATACAGGGTCGGTATGAGTTGGAACCAACTCGACAGCACTTAACAATAACAACAATTGTATCATTAAATTCCGTCATTGCCTATAGTTCTCAAATGTGACATATCCATGTTACCTTTTTCATCGTATTCTTCCTTTTGGAGATGATAACAGCATAGTACAACTAATGTTACATTCTCTTAGTAGAATACACTGTAGTCTCTCTGGTCTATCTGTCAGTCATCTGCAAGATGCAGGAAAACATTTTATACTAGATTCTGTCAGTAAACAAACACTTAGAAACTACACTCTTTATGATAAATATTACACGTCTGTGCTGGTAAAAAGAGGAGAACTTGCAATTCCATTGTCTTCAAAGTATTTTTAGAAAGGTAATGAATATAATGCATTTAGTAATAGCTACTTTAGAATTTCTGTATTAGAAAATAGAAGGTCTCTTACTGAAAACCAAAAAGGAAGGAC
>NW_006408535.1:15129767-15151223 GCF_000296735.1 Chrysochloris asiatica | reverse complement strand
CCCCGAATGAGATGGATTGGCCAGGTGGCAGCATTGATGGACTCAAGCAAGCGTGGCAACAATAGTGAGGTTGGCCCAGGATAGGGCAATGTTTCGTTCTGCTGTGCATAGGGTCGCTATGAGTCCGCACTGACTTGATGGCACCTAACAACAACAACAACAACAACAGCTTTAGAATTTAGGATTTGTAGGACTCATAAGAGTTTACATTTTGCTTATGATCTGACATTTTACGATTTAGTATGGAATTTTGTTATTGGTGGTATCACATTGAGTTATGTGCTAACAAGTTATCCTTAGCTTCTAAGGTTCTAAATCATTAGCAACTTACTGTCTATTTGTTGATGTAATGTGTAATCAGAATTGACCTTTAAGACCCTCAGCCAATGAAATAAGTGGAATTTTTGTAATTTATAGGCATTTTAGGATTTTTCATAATTATTCATTATCAGACTTGGAATAACATTAAATTTTAAATTCCATATCATCTTTGTGTCACAACATCTTCCTTAGTTTTCCCCCCAAAAAACAAAAAATGAGCATCTTTATCTTTTGAGATCTGATAATTTATGATGGAGAGAGGGTGATAAGCAAAAGTAAGACTTCTTTAAAAAAAAAAATTACAGAACTATGAAGTTGCATAGAGTATATCACTGCAAATTCGGTATTAGAAAGTAGAAGGTCTCTTAGTGAAAAGCCACATGGGGCCCTTGAGCAAGAATTTTGTTTTCCCATAGCTGCTGTGCTACAAATAATCAAACGAAGAGCATATACTTCTTGTTAGCTTATAGATAAAGATTGGAATCATTTAGTAGGTTACTTTATGGCATTTGTTAACAATATTTACTTTCTTAAACTGATTCAGCATAATCCTTAATACAGTTTGTCCCATTTCTGGAAGACATACAGATAATATGGTACTTATATGAACTGTTACATGTTACTGAAAAACTGATTTTGCCTTAGCTGAACAGAACAGCAAGATTATATTAACATAGGCTTTCAGAAATCTGAGTTCCCATAGGGTACAGTGTATAGCTGATATGACATACTTTCCTTCAACAGTTGTTTTAGAAAGATAGCGTTCATAAAATATACTGAGCTGAAAGGCATAACTGAGTAATGTTAGCAAGAAGCACTTTTGGCAAATTCTTGACTTTCATCTCTATCTGATGAATCCAAAGTAATCTGTATGTTACTTATTTAATTGTTTTTTAAAATATTTTCAACTGAATCTATATGACAGGATATTTCTTTGAAATGTCTGTAACTTTACAAGAACTGTTCTGGTCTGTGGTATTTTCATTCTACAAAAGATTTTATACATTGACTTCAAAGCACTCATAGAAACATGTCCAGTACTTCAGATACCTGGTATAAAGAGGCTTGATGTTATTCATCCTTGTAATTTTTATGGAGTAGTTCCTAGGTGCCAGACACTGTTCTAGACACTTGGGATGCAGTAGTGGATAAGCAGGCAAAGGGGTGACCGCTTGTGATACTTAACGTCTTGTGGAGGTTTAGCAGAAATGTGACCAATTATAGAGTACGAAAAGAGTGTGATAAATTCAGTAGAGATAAGAGTAAGCCAGAAAAGGGGATTGGGAGTCCCAGAGTTGCCATTTTAATGGGGTACCCAGAAAAGGACTCCTGGAGAAGGTGACATTTGAGCAAAGTTTTGAAGGAGGTGTTGGAATGACCTGTGTGGACGCTCTTGATTCATCACTTGGAAATGTCCCTGTCTATGGACTGTGATTTCCCATGCTCTCCAGCCTATATTTACTGTTTCCTACATTCGAATCTCCTTCCTGATGACTTAATATTTTACATTGTTTTACTTGTCTAGTGGAAACTACTTTCTATGGAGTGGTGGACTCATTGGATTAAAGGTGCTGTGAATATTTTTTAAAGACAGCATAATTCAAATTTCCATAAATATTCCAAGCTGCGGCTTATCAAGAACTTTTTGTTAACATGCTTAAAAGTATAGAAGAATGCTTTTCACTTTATAGAATGGTGTTTTTGCTAATATACTAATTAACACTTTTCTTCCTCTTAGCACTTCCAACACCTGATACAGTTACCATTTCCAATATCTTAATAGTGTTTTAAAGCAAGTCAGTGTTGCTTTCCTGGAAACATTGTGCTGGGCTTTTTGCCCCTCCTGGTTTCCATTTATATGAAATATAATCCATTTATATGATTTATTTTCATTGCCAGAGAGTTCCCATTGAAAGTACATTTACTTGTATTTTCTTGCTGTGACTAAGCAGGGGAATGTTAGGTATATTTTGCTTTACATTGCAAATATTGAGCATTTTTCCCATAGTAATGTGCAGATGGATTTCATTGGCTCCGAATTTAGAAATAAAATGGAAGGAACACCGATTTCCTTGTTAATTCCAAGTCTGGAAACTTTGCATTCGAGTTGACCTCAAATTATTGAGTCTGGAGACGTACCCACATTCCTGTCTGTCATGATACAAAACAAAGTCAAGTTGGATCAAAGACCTAAATGTGAAATCTTGAACCATAAAGACCAACAGTGAAAAAATAGGGGTAAATTTAGGGGCTCTGCATGGCATAAACACGGAAATAGCAGAAAACAAAAATTAGACACTTACGTGCATCCAAAGATTTCACAAAAGGTACCCCCCCCCCCAACACTCTTCATGCTGCTGAAAAAGGCATTTGGTATGCATGTGTTTTGGGTCTTGCATAATTCTATCATTCTATCTCCGGTGTCATTTCTATCACCAAGGCCATATTTCACCTACCTGTGCTGTTGTAGGTTTAGCACTGCACTGTTAACCACAAGGTTGGCGGTTCAGATCCACAAGTTGCTCCTTGGAAACCCTATAAAGGGTCAGTGTGAATCAGAACTGACTCGATGGCAATTAGCAACAACTAAAATCCTTCATCTTTAGGCATTTCATTGGCTCCATAGGATAAGCACTAGACTACAAATCACAAGATTGGTGGATCAAGCCCAAAAACCACTCCTTGGGAGAAAGGGTGAGGCTTTCTGCTCCTGCAAAGGTTTAAAACCTCAGAAATCCTACACAGGGTCACCATAAGTCAGAATCAACTTGACGATACTTAACAACAGCATCCTTCATCTTCATTTCCAACTTTTCCATTCCAATCACCAGTTATTTTCAATATATGTTGATTGCATATTTGATGAATTTCAGACTGCAAAAGTTCCTAAAAATCTTCCATTTTTCATCTTTTGCATTAGTGGTTTGTGTGTAAATTTTAATAACAATTTTATTTACTGGTCTTCCTTATTGTTGTAGTTATTAAATGCCGTTGAGTCAGTTCTGATCCATAGTGACCCTGTATAGTTCCAAGGAGTGGCTGGTGGGCTTGAACTGCTGACTTTGTGGTTCAAACCTTTGCAGTCCAGCATATTAACCCACAGGGCCACACCGGGACTCCCTCTTCCTTACTAGGTTTATGGTTATTATCCTACAGAGGCCTGGTATGGTGCTGTGAGTTAATGTGCTGGACTGCAAAGTTGGTTTTAACAACATAGTTGGTGGTTCAAGGTCACCAGCCACTCCTTGGAAATCCTACACAGGGTCGCTGTGGGTTGGAACTGACTCGACGGCACTTAGCAACAACATCAGTGTTGTCCTTGAGGATAGACCTTGAATGTTCTTCTTGATGATGAATCCAGCACCTTTCCTCTTCAATTTTTCATTCTTGCCTAGTAGATCATATGTTTGCCTGATTCACATTGGTCAGCACCAGGCTATTCAACTCATTAATGGGTAGGATATTGACCTTATGTGTTCCATTTCAATGTTGATGGCTTCCAATTTTCCTAGACTTACACTTCATACATTCTACATTGACTAGTGGATGTTTGTATCTGTTTCCTCAGCGTTTGAGTCACACCTGTTTAAGTAAAGGAGGGGCCTGCAAGTTTTACTTCTTCCCCGTCTCATTAAGGGTGACTCAACTTTGAGGAGACTGCTCTTCACCAGTTGTATTTTGAGTGCCTTCCTAGTTGAGGTACTCATATTTGGCACTGTATCAGACTGTGTTCTCTAGCTATGAATAAGGTTTTCACCATCCAGTTTTTTTCAGAAGTAGACCACTGTGTCCACCTTTCTAGGCTGTCTTAGTCTGGAAGCTCTGCTGAAACATGTCCAATATGGGTGGCATTTGAAATACTGGTGGCAAAGCTTCCAAAATCACCACAACACACAAGCCCACCACAGTGTGACAGATTAGT
Source organism: Chrysochloris asiatica (assembly GCF_000296735.1). NCBI lineage: Eukaryota > Metazoa > Chordata > Mammalia > Afrosoricida > Chrysochloridae > Chrysochloris > Chrysochloris asiatica. The sequence continues at coordinate 15,146,980 of NW_006408535.1, read as the reverse complement.
AATGGTGAAATATATTAATAGCTATAAAATGTTTGCGTAATAGTAATAAGGGGATAACTATGCAGTTAAGTGCCACAATACACATAATCAACAATAACAACAGTGAGGTTCAGAAAATGGTAAAATCAATGAAAGTTAAGGAGTTTCTAAAAGAAAATGGAAATGGAGTTCACCTCAGAGGCTTTGGGGAGTTGAGGTAAACATTTGAAGTGAGAGAGCCACAGGAGCACAAACTTTGAGGTCAAAGTAGCACAGCCAGGTTACATTCCAGTGTGGGCAAGAGTCAGCTGTGGGCTGGATGCACGTGAGGAACATCATGGGAAAGCTGGTAAGATCTGAAAGAGGAGACTGCACACGAGCAGAGTTCATCAAAAGGCTGTTTGTTACAAGGTTTTACAGTTTCCTTCTTGTGCTTAGTTGCTGCTGAATGAAAGTAACAGGACTTTTCGTTCTCATTTGTTTTTTTTGCTATTTGAGTACTGTTTCCCAAAGTGTTTTTAATAAGTGTTATTGGAAAAGTGGGTTAGGTTTGGGAAGTAGTAGAATAAGTAGTTAAATAGCCTTTTTTAGCCATTAATGAGAATTGTTAGTATGCTAATATATGTTGTGAATTTACTGGAGGGAACCTTGGCATGTAGCGTCTCCCTACTCCCCCCCCACAACACCCCTATTCCCTCCCCCATTTTTTTTTTTTCCATCTATAGAACTTTTTATTTCAGTCTTTTTCCAAAGGGACTAGTGTTCCTTGGAATGCATTCTACTAAGGGTCAATGAGAAATCGCTACTATCATCTCAGAACTTTTAAAATAAAAACACAAATAGCCAGTGTAGACCTATAGAATTGAAATATCTGCCTGGTTTAAAAGCAAGGAAAAGAAGCCAATTTTTTTTTCCAGCTTATTCTCAAGTACTAAAGTGTATATGAGCCCATCAGCTGCCTCCAGGAGCGGTTCCAACTCTAATTTTAACTTGTCACCTTGCTTAGCTGTAGGAGTAGTTCCCACATGCTGCAAAGAGCTTATTTTGTGTAAATAGAGACTTTTCCTACTTTGCCAAGTGAGAAGGAATCATCATTAGCCCCTTTTTTTTCTCCTCAGCACATTTACAAATCCTTTGGGCGCTGAAGAGGATCTCCCCAGGCCTGTAGGCCCCCTAGATTAACCCTTTTGCATCTGGAGAAGATTGCTGGTGTCTCTGTCTCCCCTGTCTTTCTCTCCCCGTTTGGTCACCAGAGCTGGACAGCACTTGCTGTCTTAGTCTTCTGGATGTAGGGAACCATCTCTCTACAGCTCTAGGTGTCTGTGAATCAATTGGTATTGAACCACTTTGAATGAAGATCCTTGGGGCACACTAGTATATTTTGGGTTATTTTGGTGCTAGTGAAATGGAATGCTCTGGAGGACCAACTTACATTGTTACCTTTGGCTGATTTATAGGATTTTCTCCTGAAAGGCCAAACTTGCAATGATTTCCCTTTAAAGCTTTATTAAAAGATCAATTGTCCCCAATGGTTGGTCGTGTCAGTGCGAAATAAGCACTGTGAAAGCATCCATAGGATAGAGACTTGTGTTATAAACATAGTTGGCTCTTGGTGAGTATTGTTGGTTTGTAATTTGCCCAACCAGAATCTGGGTTTTCCCAGTGAGAATTGGAACAAAGCCTGATTGAAAACTTCAAAAATACTTAGAATTCAAATTTGTGTCTTTTAAAATAGCCACATTTTTGAGAAACCCTTGATATGTTTGCTTAAAAAACACATAAGTAATCATTGCAATGAAACAAAATACGATAGGATGAGTGTAAAACGGATGTTCTACCATGTAATCTATCACTCAATTCACAATAAAAACTTCAAAAAAAAAAAACAACAACAACAAAATAAGGATTTGATATAATGAGGGAAAACTAGAAGAGAGAAAGGTACCTCAGGTGACTGAAAGTGCTTGGGTACACACTGAAAAATTAGCAGTTCTACTCAACCCAGGGGCATCCCAGAAGAAAGGTCTGGCAATCGACTTCCGAAAAATCAGCCATTGCAAGACCTATGGATCCAGTTCTACTCAGAAATATATGGGGTCACTGTCAATTTGAAATTGACTCCATGGCAGCTGGTAGTAGAAGAAAGGAACATAAGGCTGAAGATTTTTGTTTTGTTTTGTTTTTTTAATTTTAGAGGCTAATTAATATGACTTTGGAAGGCCATTTAGACATTCTTTTTGAAAAATTAGACAAAGACATTGTGTAAATTTGACTTAAAAGAATTTTACAAGTGTATTTTAAGTGTAATTTTCTGTGTATTTTAAGTGTAAATCTTTTTTGTTGTTCTTATTTCATTATTGGAATCCTGCCACTTGGGTTTTATCTGTTGACTTAAAGTTCTACACTTGTGAATTTTATTTTGTAAAGTTTGGAAAACTAGAGTAAGTTTCATTGATCAGAATTGCATTTTATAGCATCTACCACTAGATCCTGGAGTCCTGGTGTGGCGCTGTGGGTTAATGCGCTGGACTGCAAAGTTGGTTTGAAACTCAAGGTCGGTGGTTCAAGTTCACCAGCTGCTCCTCGGAAACCCTATACAGAGTCGCTATAGGTCAAAACTGACTTGATGGCACTTTAACAATAACAACAACCACTTGATCCTGGGAATCCTGGATGTCATTGTAGAATAAACACTGAACTAGTAACCACAAGTTCAGTTCAAACCCATCAGTCACTCCTCAAAAACTCCATACAGGCTTGCTATAAGTCGGAACAGACTCAATGGCACTTAACAACAATAAATAACTGTGTAAGAAATGACTTCTTAAGATAGGTAGTAAACACTGTGTTATTGCATATAATGCATTCATGTAAGTAACACAATCATATAAGAGAAGAAACAAAACGTGCAAGGAGATGGTGTGGTTTGTAGCAAACAGAATAACGCACATGTTGTTGGTGTTGTTAAGTGCCCTTTAGTCTGTTCCAACTCACTGGAACCCTGTGAATAGTTGTTGTTGTTGTTAAGTGCCATCGAGTCGGTTCCGACCCATAGCGACCCTGTACAGGTTTTCCTAGGGTGTAAATCTTTACGGAAGTAGAAAGCCTCATCTTTCTCCCACGGAACAGCTGGTAGTTTTGGACTGCTTACCTTGCGGCTCGCAGTCCGATTCATAACCACTACGCTACCAGAGCTCACTGAATAGTAGTGGGTGAAAACACTGGCTTTGGAGCTGAGCAGAGGTTAACATTTCAGATCTGTCACCTTTCTGACTTTTGGCTTCTTGCTGAATCTTTATTAGTCTGTTTTCGTTGGTATAATCAAATAATAATGTCTACAGTATAGAGCTGTTGTGAGGTTTAAATGCTCTGATGTATTTAAACACTTAGCACAGTAAATGGCATTCAATACTTCTAAATTGCAGCTGTTATTCAAAATGACTTTGCTTTCACTCTTTGATAGCAGAGAATGAGATTAACTGTTCATGTAATCTTATGAGGGTAGAGATAATAAAATGTGGCTATTATAGTTCTGTGCTCAAATTGCTCAAGATCTAACTGGACCTTACTGGAAGTAGTAGGCATATTGGCAGCCCAGAGAAGGAGAGAGATGTGTTCTTGAATTACAGGGGTAATGGGACTCTCCGGGTTCTGGCATGCTGGTCTACCCACTAGGTTTAATCTACCATTAAGCGCACTTCTGTCTAGAAATGTTGTCTCAAACAGAGCAGTGCTAGAACTCATTTATGTCTCAGGAAAAATCGAACAGAAAGGAGGGGCACTGATGACAATTCATACAGACCTTATTCTGTATTTTCCTTTTAATCTTGGCTTGTTTTTATATTCTAGCCATTCTTCCTTAGGACACACACACACAAACAAGCCTTGTTTGGAACTTAAGAGCTTCTCAAAGGATTTGAAGGATCCTGAGGAGTTCAGTCATAGGCTTGCTCAGTTGGTGCATTTCTGAACTCAGAGTCCTAGTGGGCTCTCACATATGAAGAGGCACTGTGGGACCCTGGGAAATTCTGGGTCAGGTTGATACTCTCTGTGTTGTCTCTCTACCCACAGTCATTGAATGAGGAACCTACAGTCATCTGGTTGCCTGTACTAAGAACTGGTGTTAATGCAATCATTCACTTAAACCCTTAGGTAATTCAAGAATGCAAACTCCCTGCTTAGGATACTTCTACATTAAGGGGATTTGATATTTCTGTCACTCTTAGGTGAATATTTTCTCAGATATAAGAACTTCAGTAAAAGTATGTTCAAAAGAATAGGTTCTTCAGTGTCATCACATCACCAAAAAGAAAAAAAATTGATTTGTTTCTGAACTTTTGAGACTATAGCACCTGTAAATAATGGAATTTAACCAGTTTTAATGCCATCATTAAATTATATTAGTAAAAAGTGAACTTTTGATTTATGTAAGTTCACAGAGTATATAGTTGTGAGTCAGTTTCAGAGTTTTGATAGCAGTTTTGATGGGTGGAATCTTAATGAAATAAGTTCAAACATATTGGGAGACCAATCATATGTATGAACTGATTTCAGAAGAATTGTCTATAGATAAGTCCAAATGAAGTCATGCATGTATTATTGTTTTTAAATGTCATTGTGTTGGTTATGAACCATAGTGACCCTGCATTGTATTTCTGAGGAGCAGCTGGTGGGTTTGAATCACTGACCTTGCATTCCAGCATATTATCCTGCAGCACTACACTAGGACTCCATATGTATGGATATGGGGCCTCATTTAATACAAGACTTTATTTGGGAAATAGTTTATGTTCTATGGGTTAGGCAATTTGTAACTTCAAATCCAAAAGAATTTCCCCACAAAAACATATGCCATGCGTAGATTAACTCATAAAACTTTTTTCCTCCAATAATGAGATAGTAAATAAGCATTTAATGAAATGTTGCTTGATACTCCTTACCCCTTAGTCTCTTGTAGTTTTCTCTGAGCAAGGAAGCGCCAGAATCCTTGGAGTATGCAGAAGGGAGTTAGGAAATAGGGGAGGTTGCTGGGGGAACACCATTCTTTGGTAGTGATGATGATGAAGAAGAGTATGAGGCACAGAGGGAAACTATCTTCATTTGAGATGGCATCTAATAACTGTACCTAGAGGGCATAATGTTTATTCTTTGAGAAGATCTGCACTGTACAGTGCTGGGAAGGCAGTTCAATAATTTTGATGGGAATGGCTTTGGCGTAAGATATGACAAGTATTTGACACTATCAGGATGTTTCATTGGTAATAAAGCTAAGGTTGCTCTCACACAGAAGGATCTCATAATGATTCTTGGAAACATTCTTGGCATATGAAAAAGCAAAGTCCATAAATGTGAAAATTGTGCCTTCTCCTTTACCTGTGTCTTTAGTAAAGAATGCTGTGATAATTCTTATCCCAAGATAATTCTTATAATTATTTCCAGGGATGTGGAAGAAAGATGAAAAAAGAAAATGAACAAACAAACCCAATGTAGACAGGAGTGCCCCTGGTTATTGAAATTATTTCTTTCTTTACTAATGTTGTTGTTGTTAAGTACCATTGAGTTGGTTCTGACCCATAGCGACTCTGGATAGGGGTTTTGAGGAGCGGCTGGTGAGCTTGAATCACCGACCTTGCAGTTCAAACTGACTTTGCAGTCCAGCGCATTAACCCACAGAGCCACACCAGTCTCCTTATATTATAAATTTATAAAATGAAGTATGTGGAATGTGATGCCCTGGGAAAAGCTGTGAAGAGAGAGAAAGATGTAACTCTTTACTCACATGAAGTGTGTCGTAGTATAACACATCCTCTCCCTCAAGTATGATAGTCTCCTCCCGAAGGGAAGTATTCAATGGTCATATTTAGGAAACTCACTAGAACGCTCGATTTGCCTGTTTGCATGGGAAAATCTACTCTGCCTCCTCATAGAATGATTCATCCATAGTGGCCCCAATGGGCCAGTCATGTGATTAAACCTAAAGGTTTGTGGCTCTTTAATGCAGGCCGAGTCCCTTTTTTCTAACAGATTTATGCCACAGAAACCAAACTATTAAAATATTAAGTGTGCAATTTTTCTTGTGAAAAGACATTTTATGTTGATATTGTTTCATTTTTTTTAATATAGTAAGATACAGCAAGCAACACTGTTGTGTGAACAGACATTTCAAACTGAATTCATTATCTTGTATTTTAGATTTATGTTGAAGTATTATTACGATTGAAAGTATTATAGTTACTTTCTTATGAGTTAAAACTCAGCTGTAACAATTCATTGACTAAATATTATGATGGTAGTCAACTTTCAGTTGGAAGTGTTAATTATTCACCTCATAATGCACTCATAAAAAAGATTTACCAACAGTCTCCTAGGAGTAGAAAGCATATTGTCTCTTGGCATATTTTACAAACATGCTTTCTGCACACTCCCAGTACAAGGTTATTATACTTTCTCTTCTGTGACACTCAGCAAGGCTGTAGATACTTACACAGGATTGGATGTCATTATATATTTTTAAATGATGTATCTTTTTCTTCAATTTAATGGGTATTGGAGGCCTTATTTGCTTGACTTTATGAGTTAAGGAACATCTTGATTAAGCAATTACAAAGAAATAATGTTTACATCTGTGTATATGCACAAGAACGTTCATGCTGTGTGTTGATTTAATGGTTTTAGTCTTTGGAGTCTTCTAATAATTTAAAATCTAACAAGAAAAATTTCAAATTTTATTTATGTTAAGTACAAGAATGTTTATTTTGCCATGGTAGTATAACAGGGAAAATACATTTAGGTGACTTGTAATACAGTATTCTTTCTATTCTTACTTTTTCATTCATTGTCATTTTTACTATCTTCTGAGGTTCCTAAAATTGGAAGTTACGTATTCTTTATTGATTTTCATTTTTCTCATGATGACTGCAGGTCAGCATACTACCTGATTAAAAGTTTTTCATTTTTTTCTTGTCTTTTTACTCCTGTTAACTAGTCCAATGTACTTTTATTTCCTAATTTTTAAACAATCTCTTTGTGTTTGAGTGTAACCATTGTCCTGTTATGTCTGCTATCGTTTGCTTTCCTATTCAGTCTACATGTCTACCTCTCGTTTCCTGTTTCCAGTTATTAGTAATTGATACTGATTATGTTTATTTCTGTTTCTAGGTTCTTGGCATGTTATCTTCCTTTTGTTTGTCCATTAATTTATAATTGATTTATTGCGTTGTTTAGACTTTCTGTCAGTGTGCACCCTTCTCCAGTTACAATGGAGCCATTTTATTTCTTTGGGTAGCTAAATTATATAAAGTAGCCTGACTATGGATGAAGAGGTTTCTGTTCTAATTCTCTATTAAATGGAGATTTTTTTTGGCATTAATTGGACCTTGATGGGCTTAGCAGTTTAGGAGATAGGATCCGGCATAACTTCCATAGGACCAGTGCATAAATAAGTGTTTTTACTCCTGATGACTCTTTATCCCATTGCTCTATGTCACCACATTGGCAGTTTATAATCAGGGTTTAGGCCAAAGATTTAGGTGCTAGACTGTGAACCACAAGGTTTGCAGTTTGAGTCCACCAGCCACTCCATGGGAGAAGCATGAGGCTTTCTGAACCCACAGAGGTTTACAGCCTCGGAAACCCGTACAGGGTTGCTGTGGGTCGGAACTGACTCAATGGTATAACAACAACAACAACAACAACAACAGCAACATGGGGACTCTTTGTAAGTAGAATAGCCATCTAGTTAGGATGCTGCTTACATAGTAAGAATTTCAGTCAAGAAAGAATTAGTGGAATTTCACAGATGAGTAATGTTAAGACTTAAACTAAAACCAAATGAATTTTCTAAACGCAATCCATTAAAATCTGAAATGTGGAATCATAAATTCTTTTACCACATTGGACCACGTATCCTCTCTTCTGATCTGAAATGAATTCCAATATTTGACCTTGGAAGACTTCTTATCATTTTCTTTCAACCCTTTTTTTTTTCCTTTTAAATGAAATGTAATCTTCCCATCTCTTCTCCTATACTACAGTATAACCTCTTCTATTAATATGGCCTAGTGAATATGAGCATTCCTCTGGGGTTATTCTAAGAGTTAGAGAAATTGCAGAGGAGGTTTGTCACTTCTTTTAATTTGCTAATCTCCCATGCATTGCACAAAGATTCTAGCATTACATGAAAATAGAGCCCAAGGGATAGGGCCAAGGCCTCAATTTTAGTTGTTTCACGATGACCATACTACAGTTGGATCCGGGTCCAAGCTAGGGACAAAGCCAAGTCTTTTCAATTTAAATTTCAATAAGAGTGGCAAAAGTGTTCCGCATACATGAGAGCATGGATAAAATGGTTATTAAAGCTAGTCCTCTTTCATTAAAGATAAATAAATTAGAGACTTCAAACCTAACTTTATTCCAGAATCAAGTTGGAGTCCTAGTGTGGCACTGTAGGATAAGCATTAGACTGCTAACTACAAGGTCAGTGGTTTAAACCCACCAATAGCATCTAGGGAATTAGATAGGGTCGCTATGAGTCAGAACTGACATGATGGCACAGAACAACAAAGTTAATGTGTTGTGTTAGTTTGATGTGAGATATTTGTTTTATGATGATGTGATTATTAACAAGCAGGGAACAAAAAATATAATGATGTTCCAACAAGTGATTGCATTAATGTTTGAAAATAGAGTTTTGTTTATCCAAATAATGAATTAGCAATTCATTCATATTTGGTTAGCTTCTTTTAAGTAGGCCTTTGAAATAATTTTTTTTAATGATATAATTTTAGAAGAAAACAGGATTATATTGTTAATACTAGTAATATTGGGAGAGAGATTCAGTTTTCATTATGCAAGGCCTGACCAATTATGAACACATAAATATGTTCTTCAAGCAAAGGAGTTAAGGCGGCTCATTGAATGAGCAGTAGAGTTCTGGAAGTTTTATGCTTGTGAAGTGTAGTTGTAATAAAAACTTAGCATATCGACCAATATCAGTTTTCTTGGCAGTAAGAATATATTTTAATACATTCCTAGTGTACTCACAGACCCAAATAAGGAATGTGTCTATATTCATAGTTGTCTTCATACTTCAGTGAAGCTTATGATGACCTTAGTAAGTGTCTCACCCCTCGGTAGCCCACTGTGTGTAGCAGCAGTGAGACTTGCCACCATGGATGGAGGTCTGGAATGTGGCTGCTAATGAGATAAAGATTTGAACCAGAGAAGATTGATACAGTTCAGCAAATGACCCATAGCTTCCAAAACTAGTCAAGTCTTTTAAATCACACTTTTGAGAAAACACAATTTGTTTTCATTTCTCATTGTAACTTGCAACTAAACTAATAAATTTTTTTTTTTTTTTTTACTTGTGAATTGAGTGAAGGTTTACAGACAAGATCATCAGTTTTATGTTCAACAAATTGTATATTTTGTTTCATCTCGGTGATTGCAATCACCTCCATGCAACAACAATTATCTGGCTTCTTTCCTGTGGTTGTGATTTCCACTCCACCCACCTTCTTATCCCATCTCAACTTTGTCCGTAGGTACATATTTCCCTTCTGATCTTGAATGATTGACCATTCCATAGTGAGTATACCTTACTAGTGTTGTTGTTCCCCCCACACCCCCATATTCCTATCTATTTCTTGGTTGAAAATTAGGCAATGAGGGTGAGTTCTTTTCTAGATCGGAATGGTGGTCAACGGATTTAGTCTTGGGTTCTTCCAGTTTCTTTCTGATCAATAAGCCTGGTCTTGTTAAAAAAAAATAATTTGAGTTTTGTTCCGCTCTATCTGGGACCTTCTGATGTAATCCCTTTCAGAGCAGATGATAGTGGTAGCTGGGCACCGTTTAGTTTTCTGGTCTCAGAGTCATGGACACTGATGCTCACCTGTTCCGTTAGTGCATTGGATTAATTGATTACACACATCTTCAGTTCTCATCACTCTTCTATCTTCTGCATATGGAGAAGAGCTTTTAATATACCAGATGCTAGGTACAACTGCACGGTCAGTAGTTCACACTCACCAGCTACTCCTTGGAAACCCTATACAGGGTCGCTATGGGTCGGAATCGACTTGATGGCACTTAACAACAACAACTCAACCAAAGTAGGATGTAGAGTGTTGTCTTTGTGAACTATGTTATGCCAGTTGATCATGGTGCCCCTTAGACTACGGTCCTGAGCACCCAGTCCCAGCAACTTACTGCCTTAAGATGTTTGATAAAATGTAGGAAGTTTTCATTGCTTTTCCCACTCTTTGGAGTCCTAGTAGGCGCTATAGGATAAACACCAGACTACAAGATCGATTTGAACCACAAAGTAACCATTCAAACCTACCAGCCGCACCTCAGAAACCCTATACAAGGTTACTTTGAGTCGGAACAAACTCAGTGACACTCAACAATGCAACATACATCACCACTGGAGTCCTGATGTGGCATTTTAGGATAAGCGCTAGACCACAAGATCACTGTTCCTCAGAAACCCTGTACAGGGTTTCTATGAATCAGAACTGACTAGGCGGCATTTAACAATAACAGCAATGCTTCACCACATTTGTAGGTTTGTTTGCAGCAGAAGTAAATACCCGTTTACAAATATCCTCTTTAAAGCTCTTATATATTTGTAGAGTACATTCCCACTCCTCCTCCCATACCTGTTCAGCCTATTTTTCTATTATCTGCCCACAGAATGCTATTGTTCCAAGGTTGTGTGTATAACGCTATTGACCTCTATCCCCGTGAGCCCTGTCTTCATCATTCTTCTGCCCACCTCCCTCTTCTTGTATATTGCGTACCCCATCACCTGAGTTAAGATATGTACCCTCTAGCCAGTGATCTACTCTATCTTCCCTTCCATCCCTTGTAAAATTCAAAGAATGTTTCATTTTTTAAATACAAAAACCTTTTCCCGAGTTTTTACAATAGTAATGTCATGCAATATTTTTCCTTTTGTGATTGACAAATCTTATTCAACATAATATCTTCCAGATTCACCCATGTTATGAGGCATTTCACAGATGCATCATTATTTGTCAATGTTGCATAGTATTCCATTGTGTATATATACCAAAGATGGTTTATCTACTCTTCCAATGATGGGCATTAGGCTGTGTCCATCTTTTTGCTCTTGGGAATTGTGCCGTGATGAACATTGGTGAGCATTTATCTAATTGTGCCCTGGCTCTCATTTCTTGTGGATGTATACCAATTAGATGGATTGCTGGGTTATAAGGTATTTCTATTACCAACTTTCTGAGGAAGCTTTATACCACTTTCCACAGTGGTTAAACCATTTTGCAGTCCTACCAGCAATATAGGATCTCTCCACACCCTTGAAACATTTGCTATTTTCTGTGTGTGTGGGGTTTTTTTTCTTTTTTTTCTTTTAACTTTGCTATTAATGCTTTTTTTTTTTTAACTTTGCTATTAATGCTGGTGTGAGATGAGATCTGATTGTTGTTTTGATTTGCATCTCTTTAGTGGTGTGACACTGTAGGATAAGCAGTGGACCATAAGGTCTCTTTGAATGGAAAGGTTGGTGTTTCAAACTCACCTGCTGCTCCTTAGAAACCTTATACAGGGTCGCTATCAGTCAGAACTGACTTGTCGGCCCCTAACAATAACAATGATTGTTGATCTTGAACATTTCTTCATATGTTTGTTGACTGACTGACTTCCTTGGTGAAGTGTCTGCTCATGTTCTGTGCCTATTTTTTAATTGTGCTGTCTTTTTCTTGTAGAAATGTTTTATATTTTCCTATACATTTTGGAGATTAATCCCTTGCCTGATATGCCATTGTAAAAAGGTTTTTCCCAATCGGTGGGCTCCCTTTTTACTATTTTGGTGAACTCTTTTGATGCATATAGTGTCTAATTTTTAGAAGATCCCAGTCAACTATTTTATTTTCTACTGCTTGTGTTTTTTGTAATGTTTGACAATATATTTGTACCATGTATTACAGCTGCTAAGTTTGTCTCTATTTTTTCACGATGATCTTTAAAGTTTTAGGTTCTACATTTTAGGTCTTTAATCCATGATGAGTTTGTTGTTGTCTTTGGTGTAAAATATGGGTTTTGTTTCCTTCTTCTGCAAATGGATTTCCAGTTTTTCCAGGATCATTCATTGAAGAAACTATCTCTTCCCCATTTAATCTGTTTGGTCCTTTGTCCAAGATCAGTTGACTGTAGGTGGATGGATTTACTTCTGAATTCTCAATTCTGTCCCATTGATGTGTATATCTTTAGTTGTACCAGGACCAGACTGTTTTGACCACTGTGACTGTGTAGCAAATTGTGATATCCAGCCATTAGAGGCCTCCAACTTTGTTCCTCTTCTTTTTATTTTATTTAATTTATGTATTTTTTTATTGTGAACTGAGTGATAGTTTATATTGGAGAACATCAGCTTTACACCATTGTTCCATTGCAGTGATTACAATCTTTTCCATGCATCATCTTTCAATAGTATTTGCTTCTATTTCCTCTGGTTTTCTTTTTTTTGGGTGGGTGGGGTGGGTGGGTGTGGATAGATGTACAGAAACACACTCAGATATATATAATAATTTAAACAACCAAAGGGCACATTCTGCAAGCCGGCCTCCTGCAAGCAGCACGCAGTACCTCTCTTTCCATGAATCTAGAGTCCTCAGCTGCTTCATCTCTCCATGTCCTCATCTCTGCCTCCATCTCTGGTGTTGCTGCCTCTCTGAATAGGGTCGTGCATTCTGCTTATGCTCTTCTCCCTTGATGGTCCTAGGGTCTTCTGTTTCGGGACTGTAAGATTAACTACTCCCCTATTTTTGTTACAAAACTTCTACCTTTACAGTTGTGACAGTTGCAATTAGTCATGATAACAATTTACTCACTATTGAATCCTAAGAATCTTATCCTCATCTCTTTTCACCAGATCCATCTAGACAAGATGCAAACTATTCAGTGGGAACTCTATCTTCTCCTACATACTCTTAACCTAAACTCCCTCTTAAAAATGTGTAAGGCAGTCACTTCGTGCCTTTATTGCCCCCTCACTTTAGGTAGCCAATGTCTAAGTTGCCCATCCCTATCTATCCTGTCTACAGAGGAGATAGGATTGACACTTGATGTGAAGACTCCTTCCCTCTCAATTGGTATTTTGAGTTACTGCATCTATGAGTATAGGTTAAGTTCATCAAATTATAGCAATTTACACTTATTTCCCTTATCAAAATTTGGGGTTCTTTTTGTCTTCCTTTCATCAAGTTCTGATTACCAAGCCATCGAGGCTAGGTCAAATGGGTACTATCTGCAAATTTGCGCATTCTTGTGTGTCTCCCCTCACTTCTATCAGCTGGATATTTCACTCTCAGCTCTAGCCCTCCCTGGCTATGTCCTTGTTCATTATCTCAGGAGTCCCCAGGTCTCACCACACTTTGGACCAACCAGCCCTTCTTCTTGTCTCTCTCATCTCCATGTCAACGGGAGTCTACGGAATATGGCAAAACTCCGCCCAATTCTTCATTGCTGCCTTTCCCCCTCTTCCTCTCACCAGTAGACCAATGTGGTCGTCAGCAAGCTTACATGCCTGCTCATGTGTTCCCTTTGAGTTCTAGTCTTGGAGGGAGATTTGTCCTGAAGGGACTTGATTGCTTGCCTTGATGGCTTCCCAACAAACAACTTGCTTATTCTTGTAGTAGCCGATCATACTGCCATTTTTTGTTTTGGGATTTTCCTGCTGATCTGTCTTTGAAGATCTTCTGTTGCTCTAGCTGTTCCAGGCTTGTCTGCTTGTCCTTGATAGTGGGAATGTCCCACCTTGTTCCTCTTCTTAAAGTAGAGCTTTGCTTATCCGAGGTGTCTTTCCTTTCCACATAAAACTAGTAATTTTTTTTTTTCTTTTCTTCTATTTAAAGAATGATGTTGGCATCTGGATTGGGATTGTGCTGTATCTATAGAGTGCTTTGGGTAGTGCTGACATTTTCACAATGTTGTCTTCCTATCCAGAAGCATCTTTTTTAATAGCACTAAATATTTGGAAAATCAACAATGATTTTAAGTGATTCAGACTGGAATAGGAGAGTAGAATTGTCCCATAGGGTTTCCAGGACTTTATGGCAGCTGACTTTTATGGAAGCAAACTGAAACTTCTTCCCACCGGGAGCACCTGTAATTTTGAACCTTCCCATCATTCAGTTTGCCACCAGGACTCCTTGAATAATGAATATTGTTAAAGGCTGTTGAGGTGGTTCTAACTCATAGAGACCTAGATAAGGTCTCCAAGGAGCAGCTGGTATGTTTGAACTAACGACATTACAATTATCAGTGCAGTGCTTGTCCTACAGAACCATACCAGGACTCTTAAAAAAAGGGGCAGAAATTTAAAGCGATGGAATTTTTAAAATTATTCATTTAATACAGAATATTTTTCTTTTATGTTTATATTTAGTAATACAATATTTTAGCAATTTAGAGTTTCAATTTAATATCCTTTCTCTTCCTGATACATTACTGGCCATTTTTTGTCAAGTCCAATTGGATGATGAAGGGATATTAATAGTTATGATTATTAGTTGCTAATGAAACTTGTTGTTGTTAAGTACCGTGGAGTCGGTTCCGACTCATAGTGACCCTGCATAGGGTAAATCTTTACGGGAGCAGAACACCTCATCTTTCTCCCGCGGAACCGCTGGTAGTTTCAAACTGCCGACCTTGAGGTTAGCAGCCCGATTCGTAACCACTATGCTACCAGAGATAATGAAACTAGGAATGTATAAATTCACTTTAATAACTTATCATATATTCTGAAGTCTCCACACCTCATTTTTTTTACTTAATTCCTCTCCCCTCACCCACATGTTACTGTATGTGTCTTGCTTCTGTTACTTAATAAGAAATGATTTTTCAGATGGCATTTAAATCTGGATATGGTTCTTAGAATGTGCTGTGCTGTTGTTAACATGGATTTTAAAATGATGAGTATATAGAACTATGACATTATTTTGTCTTTCTTGCTGGTAAAAAAGTAGTTAATGTAAGTGTTGGGATGTTAAACAACTGACTGCAGAGTTCTAGATGACCATCAAAGTAACATTTAAAATAGCATTAGTCTGATTTTGCAACCCTCAATTTTAAATCACTATAAAGTTGGAGGCTCTGCAATGTGTTCCTTACCTTCAGTGGCTGAAAGGTAGGAGTGCAGTGTGTGTGTGGTCTGAGGTTTTGTGGACGTGATCTGCATTTAATCTGGGGAAATGAATACCCTAAGCTGCTGGCAGGCAGCGTGTACTTGTTAATTATTCAGGTGGATGACAAATGCAGAGCAGAGGTTCTAGCAAAGACAAAGTTTGTATGAAGCATGTTTAGTAACTGATAGGCCTGACATTCTGTGGTGTCTTATTCAGTGCTAATCCTAATAAGCTGCCTAGTGAGATGAACACCTTTCTTCCTGTCCTCTGCAGAGAAAACAGAGATCTGAAGGAACTCCATTATGGCAATAAATCCTGTATTTCATGGTATTCTTGGTGAAAAGGTATTTTGTCCAGATGATAACAACAGAAAATCAGGATGCTGGTGTGGTATTGAATCCTAAAGCAACTAAAGCTTTGCACTAAGGCCTGGCTATTGTCTTTGTTCTGTTGTGGAAGTGAATACAGCTTCATTTTGTGACTCTACTATACATAAACTATATACTTTCAAAATAAATCAGTAGCATGTCATTAGCAATGTTGTGATGTGTTCTGAGTTTTAATGGTGGGGAAACTTTCTCTTCTTACATTCTAATCTAATATGGTTAGGCTTAGAAAGTTTATTTTATCCCTATACCAATGTGTTTTGTTGAAGGGAGAGATTTCCTATGGGAATTCTAGCTTTTTTTTTTTTTTTTTTTTGACTACTAGACCTGTCCTTTAAAAACCTGCCATCTCTTTGCCATTCCTAACCATAAGGTTGGAGGTTGAAATCCACCAGCCATTCCTTGGAAACCCTGCATAGAGTTGCTATGAGTCAGAACTGACTTGAAGACACTTAACAACACCAGCAAAGTAACAACTATGCAAACAGTTGGTTAGCTCAGCCAAAATGAACTACTTGGCCAAGTCTTAGTTTTCATGACTCCATTGAAGTCTTCCAGTTTACTTTCCTTTTCCTTACATGGTCAGACTTGATTGACAGGATACCTAAATAATAATTTATCTAAGCCAATTCATTTTTAAAATCTTATGCTTGTTTTGTGAGCTAAAGGGAGGCAGGCAACGTGTTTAGTGAAAAGAGGCTAATACCTAGAATAGATGAAATAGGTGAAAATAGATACTGTATTTGACTGCTAACTCTAGAGTTGGAGATGTGAGCTTCTCAGATACCTTGGAAGAAAGGCCTGGTGATCTACATCTCAAAAACCGACCATTTAAAACCCAACAGAACACAGTTCTACTCTGATACAATGGTGTCAGCATGAATTGGAATCACCTCCATGCAACTGATATGAATCGAGATCCTAGGCTTCTAGATCAGGTCTTGTCATAAATAAAAAATGGGACCTTGGGCAAGTTTGCTTAGCCTTGTTAAGCAAGCCTTAGTTTCCTCATAAGGAAAATGAATGAGTTGGAATCAATACACAATCATATATTCCTTTGGGTAAGTTATTTTCTTCTAGTTGTTTTGGCATTGTGAGCTCATTGCTTTGGTCTGGCCATTTTAAATGAGCAGCTTATAGGGTCAGGAATTCTCTTAGTTTCCGTGAGTGTGTATGGAAGCAGAATGCGTGCAGTCATCTTCCATTATGGCCATTCACTGCTGTGGAAGTCTCAACAACTCCTCTGAGTTTATCTCTTCCTCTGTTAGCTTAGCATTGGAGTCATTATTTATCAGCAGGCTCTTGGGGTACCCGAAACTTGATTTTAAAAAACCTTTGAAGACGTATAAACCTGTATACAGGAAAGTGCATCAATAAATTAATATTCAACTCAGTTATATTCTTGCAAGCTAAACATCCCTGTTTATAACCAGTACTTTAATCAAGAAATGAAACCTTGCCTGTGCTCCAGAAGTCACTCCCACGTCCCTGTGAAGTCATTATCTTTTCCTACTCTAGAGTAAATACTCTCTTGTCTTCTGACACCATAGATGAGTTTTACCTGTTCTTGAACGTCCTATAAATACGGTTACATAGTGTGTGTTCTTCCCTAACTCGGGTAGCGGTAGTGGTTACAAATCGGGTTGCGAACCTTAAGGTCAGCGGTTCGAAACTACCAGCC
>NW_006408535.1:15128194-15128782 GCF_000296735.1 Chrysochloris asiatica | reverse complement strand
AGGGGAGCAAGGACTGTCCTATGAGAATTTTATTGGGAAATCTTACTCCATCCTCCCTACATCCATGATCTTACCCCTTCAGATTTCTTTTTCTTCACAAAATTAAAAGAAAATTTAAAAGGAATGCACTCTGAGTCCCTTGAGGATGCACAAATTGCTAGTATCACATGGCATAAATTGAAGAGTGCAGAAATTTAGGGGGAAGGGTCAGAGAGGAGGAAATGCTGCCTTCAGCAGTGGGTCGACCACCCACTCAACTCTGAGCATGTTACATGTGTTCCTTGGCACACATTCAAAGATACCACAACTACTTACATACTTAGTCCAGCTTTTAGCACCATGACTCTGCCTAGCCTGAATAAGGGCTCCAGTATACAGGCAGAGCATCTCACAGATACTGTGGGTTTGCTTTCAAGCCACAGCATTAAAGTTAATATCACAACAAAGTGAGGTAAACACTGTCTCCCCAAGTACATAAAAAAATTAAGTTAGTTTATAGTTGTAAAGTGCTATTGAGTCTATTGATAGCCACCCTGTATAGGGTATCTGGGAGTGGCTAGTGTGTTTGAACCATTGACCTTGTGGTTA
>NW_006408535.1:15121832-15126799 GCF_000296735.1 Chrysochloris asiatica | reverse complement strand
CCGGCTTCTCAGGAGCATTCTGGTTGTACTTCTTCTTTTGTGAATCCACCATAACTTAAATGCATCAATTCTTGTATGAAATTCCATTTTAATTGTCCAACTTCCACATGCAAATGAGATTTTTGAAAATACCATGGGTTGGGTCAGGCTCACCTTACTCTGAAAATTGACATCTTTGCTCTTGAACACTTTCAAAAGGTCTCGTGCAGCAGATTTGCCTAGTGCAATGTATTGTTTGATTTCTTGACTGTTGCTTCCATGAGTACTGATGGTTGATCCGAGCAAAATGAAGTCTTTGACAACTTCAAACTTTTCTCCATTTATCCTATTGTTATTATTTGGTTCAGTGGTAAGGATTTTTGTTTTCTTTATGTTAATGTTCTACCCTTACTGAGGGCTGTTGTCTTTGATCTTCATCAGTAAGTATTTTAAGTCCTCTTCACTTTCAACAAGCAAAGTTGTATCCTCTGCTTATTTAGGGTTGTTAGTGAGTCTTCTTCCAATTCTGATGCCATATTTTCTGTATATAATACTGCTTCTAGAATTATTTGCTCTTAATTCAGATTGAATAAGTATGGGGAAAGAATACAACCCTGGCACATACCTTCCTAATTTTAAACCACTCAGTTCCCTTTTTCTGTTCACGTAACTGCCCCTTAGTCTATGTACAGGTTCCTCATAAACACAATGACCTGTTCCAGAGCACTAATTCTCCACAATGTTGTACAGAGGTTGTTGTGATCCCCACCACTGAAAACCTTTACGTAATCAATAAAACAGAGATAAACATCTTTCTGATAGCCTTTGCTTTCTGCCAAGATCCATCTTACGTCAGCAATGATATCCCTCGTTCCACATTCTTGTCTGAATCCAGCTTGAACCTCTGGCATTCCTCTGTCAAGTCCTGCTGCAGTCATTTTTTAATTATCTTTAGCAAAATTTTACTTACATATGATTTCAATGATACTGTCCAATGATTTCTGCATTCTGCTGGACCACTTCTCTTTGGAATAGGCACAAATACGGATCTCTCCCAATCAGTTAGCCAGGCTGTCTTCCAAGTTTCTTGGCATAGGTGAGTGAGTGCCTGTAGTACTGCATCGGTTTGTTGAAAGATTTCAATTTTTGTGCCATTGATTCTTGGAGCCTTGTTCTTTGCCAGTGTTTACAGTGGACCTTGGACTTCTTCTTCCTTCAGTACCATTGACTTGATCTTGAAATGGTTGAACATAGGCAATTTCTTTTGGGCACAATAACTCTCTATTCTTTCCATCTTCTTTTGATGCTTCCTGCATCATTCAAACCCATAGAATCCTTCAGTAATGCAAGTTGAGGCTTAAATTTTTTCTTTAGATCCCTCAGCTTGAGAAATCCTGAGTGTGTTCTTCACTTCTGGTTTTTTAACTCCAGGTCTTTGCACTTTTCATTACAGTTTCCGACTTTGTCTTCTAGAGCTGGCTTTTGAAATTTTCTGCTCAGCTCTTTTATCTCCTAACTTCTTCTATTTACTTTAGCATCTCTATGCTGGAGAACACATTTCAGAGTCACTTCTGACACCCATTTCTTTTTTATTTTTCTGTTTTATAACCTTTTGCTTTCTGTATGATGTTCTTGATTGTCATTCTGCAACTCTTCAGGTCTCTGGTAACTAGTGTCTAATTTATCAAATCTGTTCTTGAAATGATCTATAAATTCAGATAAGATAGGTTCAGGGTCACATTTTGGCTCTCATGGACTTGTTTTAATTTTCTTTAGCTTCAGCCTGAACTTGCATAGGAGCAACTGATGGTCTGTTCCAGTCTGCTCCTGCCCTTGTTTTGGCTGATGAGATGGATCTTTTCCACTGTCTCTCTCCAATTTGATTTCTGTGTATTCCATCTGGTGAGGTCCATGTATGTAGTAGTCTTTTTTGTTGTTCAAAAAGGTATTTGCAGTGAAGAAGTCATTGTAGTTGAAAATTCAGTCATGTGATCTCCAACTTCGTTTCTATCACCAAGGTCATATTTTCCGACTTCTAATCCTTCCTCTTTGTTTCCAACATTTCATTTCAATTGCCAATAATTGTCAATACATCTTGGTTGCATGTTTGATCAAAATCATACTGAAGAAATTGGTAGAATTCTTCAATTTCATAATCATTCAATTTAGTTTTTGATGCATAGATTTGAATAATAGTGATGTTAACTGGTCTTCCTTGTAGGCCTGTGGATATTAGCCTATCACAGTCAACATTGTATTTCAAGATAAATCTTGATAATTTTCTTTTTGATGATGAATGTTACACCATTCCTTTTCAATTTATTATTCTGAACATAGTAAACTGTGTGATTATCAGATTTTAAATCACCAATACCAGTCCATTTCAGTAGTGCCAGGGTATCCATGTTTATGTGTTCCATTTAATTTTTGACAATTTCCAGTTTTCCTAGATTCATACTTGGTAAATTGCTTGTTCCAATTATAAGTCTGCAGATCTTTCTCCTCAGTTTGAGTTGTTCCTCATTAGCAAATGAAGGTCCCAAACACTTTACTCTATTCACATCATCACTGTCCACTCTAATTTGGAGGAGGCAGCTCTTACCCAGTTATATTTTGAGTAACTCCCAACCTTAGTGGCTTATTTTCTGTCACTATTACCTGATAATATTCTGGTACTATTCGTTACATTTCACTATTCAGTATTCTGATGCTATCTCAGTGTTCTACTGCTATTCATAAGGTTTCGGTTACTAAATATTCAGAAGTAGTCTGTCTCTCCTTCTTCCTAGTCTGTTTCAACCTGGAAGTTCATCTGAAACCTGTCCCCCATGGGTGATCCTACCGGCATTTAAAATAATGGTGGCATAGCTTCCAGAATCACAACAACACACAAGCCACCACAGTATGGAAACTGAAATCCAAATTGGCAATACAGTAGCATTATTAAACAATTTTAAATATGTGAGAATTACCAAAATGTAACGCATAGACTTGAAGTTGAGCACATGCTGCTGGAAAAATGATGTCAATAGAATAGCTTGGCTCAGGTTTTCTATACACCTTCAGTCACAATTGATGTGAATGAAGTGCAGTAAAACGAAGAATGGTAAAATGAGCTAGGCCTTTAAATAAGCATTATAACTCAGATAATGTCTTAGTACCATGATCCTTTTGGTACTAAAGATGAAGGCACAGAGCCTTTGGAAATACTGATAATAACAATGGACTCTTGACATGACCACCTTTGAATATTTTTACATACATATACAATTCTGTGTCTAATTTGAGGAGACTTTAAGACTTGGGGATCCCTTACAAGGAGCCTATGAAACCTAGATTAAGAACCTTTGCTTTAAACAAACGGTAACAGGAAGAGTTGGTCTTTAAGAGTCTGAGTGTACTTTCGATAAAATCAACTCTTTTCTAAAAGGATTTCCATGAAATGAAGCGATATTAACTAGTATGTATAATTAGCTCAAGAAATGTAATTTAAGAAAACCAACTACAGTACATGAATGCATAAAGAAATAAAAGATGTTCAGAATTCCACCCAGTGGGTAGTTAGGAGTCTTTTGTAGGGGAAAAGCAAAATTGGAAGAACTGATATTTACAAATTATAGACTTCAACATGTACCAGGCCATTTCAGCAATGCCAGGGTATCCATGTTAATGTGTTCCATTTCATTTTTGAATTCTTGTTGTGGCACTATAGGGAAAGCACTGGATTGTTAACCACAAGGTCGGTGGTTTAAACCCACCATTTGCTCCTTGGAAACCCTACACTAGGTCGCTGTGAGTTGGAACCAACTTGACAGCACTTAACAACAACATGTACCTACCTAAAAGTATCAGTGAATAATCAGCTTTACACACTTTTAACAATGCGAAGAAAATGATAGTCTTGTTAGGCATGTATTGGCTCTGCCTTTACCTGGCATATGCTTGCAGTTTCTTCTGTTTGCAACTGTTGTTGTTGCTAAGTGCTGGCGAGTCGGTTCCAACCCCTAGCGATCTTGTATAGGGTATCCCAGGAGAAGCTGGTGAGCTTGAACTGCTAACCTTGTGGTTCAAACCAACTTTGCAGTCCAGCGTGTTAACCCACAGCACTACACCAGGACTCCATATTTACAAGTAGTGGGGGTCCAAACTTAAAAAAAAAAAAAAGGTGAGAAATACTCCACTAATGAAACTACTGGATTTCTGAAATCCCCTTACTCCATTTTCTTAAATAGAAAAATGATTAATAGGTTTTAGATTTTGAGTAACTTTCTGTGTTACAGGTTTCTAAATAATTTGCAAATTAGAGCATCGGTGGAAGTCACTTCTTTGTCCCTGTGAAATATTCAGCGTGGCCAGAGCTGTAGGAGCAAAGGCTCTAAGTGGCTCTTTTCTCTGGGTTAAGAAGTGGGTAATTTTATTTACAAATGACCTCCTCTACCTCCTTTCTGATTGGCGATTTAAATCATTCTGAATTGCTGCTACTAATAGGAAAGTAGCTTTTCCTATGCTGAAAGGGAAATTTATTTCCCCTGGAATTTGAGATACTAAGTTGCAATATATAGAGACAGACTTTTCCCTGACCCATTAATTAACAGAGCCACTCCTTTTGAGAAATTGTAGTCATGATAATTTTACTGTTAAGACTTAATTTTAGTTAGGGGAGAAAAAAAGCATTCTGAACTCTGGCATTAAATTATAAATAGTCATTTCTTAAGGTTTTTGCTATGTATTAGCATCATCTGTTGCATTATTCACAATAGAAAAACTGACTTAGGCAAGCAATTGAATGCTTAACTGTTGCACTACCCAGTAACTCCTGGTAATGTTGTTGTTAAGTGCCGTCAAATTGGTTCAGACTCATTGTGACCCTGTATAGGATTTCCGAGCAGCAGCTGGTGGGCTTGAACTGTTGACCTTGTTGTTGTTTGTATTCCTGTGCTGATCCTACAGTGCCACACCAAATGTTCACCCCTGGTAATGTTGTTGTT
>NW_006408535.1:15119788-15120632 GCF_000296735.1 Chrysochloris asiatica | reverse complement strand
GGCCTCTTCTGAATCCAGCTTGAACCTCTGGAAGTTCTCTGTCAATGTATGCTTGCAGCCATTTCTATATTACTTTTAGTAAAACTTTACTCACATGGGATATCAAAGAGATTGTCCGATGATTTCCGCATTCCATTGGGTCACCTCTCTTTGGAATCAGCACACATACGGATCTTTCCCAATCAATCGGCCAGATAGTTGTCTTCCAAATTTCTTGGTAGAGATGAGTGAGTGCCTCCTGTGCCGCTGGTAATGTTGTTGTTGTTACGTGCCATTGAATTGATTCCGACCCATAGCAACTTGATATGGGGTTTCCAAGGAGCAGCTGGTGAGCTTGAACTGCCAACTTTGCAGTTCAAACAGCTTACTACCTCCTAAATGCAGCTCTCCTGATAGCTACATTTCTATTACAAAAGAACACTGGTGGTGCTGTGGAATAAGAGCTGGAGTGCTATAGTCAGCAGTTAGCATCCACCAGTCACTCTGCCGAAGAAAGATGAGGCTTTCTACTCCTGTAAACATTTATAACCTTGGAAACCATCTACCTATGAGGTGGAGCTGATTGAAAACACCTAAGAACAGTATTACTTACCTTTCGTATTCAGTGTTTATTGTTGCTGTTGTTGTCAAGTGCCATCAACTTGTCAAGTTGGTTCAGAATCAAAGCGACCCTGTGTAGGGTTTCAGAAGAGTGGCTGGTGGGTTTGAACTACTAAACAGCAATTCAGTGCTTATCTTACAGTGTCATACCAGGATTCCTCAATACTGATTAAGGGACAAAAATAGTAGTATTAAAGGGAGAATTTTATGCAAGGAAAAACTTTACTAATCAGACTCTCAAAAG
>NW_006408535.1:15086683-15117013 GCF_000296735.1 Chrysochloris asiatica | reverse complement strand
GTTCCGACTCGATGGCACTTGACAACAACAACAATCTCTAAAAGATGTGTCGGTCCAAATTAGTAAAAGTTCTGGAATACACACTATTTTGACTGCATGATTTAAACTGTGTAATGTATGTATTTGTTTCAGTTTTAATCAATGTGATGATTTTAAATGACACTAAAACTTGTTGTTGTTAAGTGCCATCAACTTGATTCCGACCGAACTCATAATGACCTTATATAGGATTTCCGAGGCTGTAAATCCTTGTAGAAACAGAAAGTTTCACCTTTCTCCTGAGGAATGGCTGATGGGCTCAAACTGCCAACCTTGTGGTTTGCAGTCCAGTGCTTATCATATGGAGACTGAAAATTGGAACCTTTAGTTATATTTTATTTCTGCTGATGATATAAATGGGTATTTCTAAATCACTGAAAAATACCATTCTGTATGAAGGTAAATGTTTACCTTGAAAGATTTTTTTCCCCATATTATTATGTACTGTGCAGTTGAACTTCAAATGACCCTGCATTATCAATTATTATGATTTACTGAATTCTTTATTACATTTTAAGAGTCATCAATCAGGTAAAAGATTGTAATGCAGTATTCCAGGTTAGGGAGTATTCAGAATCATGTGACAATTATGTAAAACCTTATTAGAAAAGTATGACACAAAGAGTTTGATTATAGTATGTAGTCTTATGTCAGTTGAAAAGTAGTTTTAAAGATATTTGATTGCATCTTTAAACCTCATAGTTGTTATTGTGTGCTATCACATCTATTCCAACTCATAGCAAACTTATGTTGTTGTTTTTGTGAACTGCCTTAGAGTGAGTTCTGACTCATAGCAACCCTGAGTAGGGTTTTTGAGAAGTGGCTGGTGAGTTTGAATCACTGACGTTATATTTTAAACTGACTTTGCAGTCCATTGCTTATCCTACAACCCAACCTTAGAGGGTAGAGAAAAATTAACCTATAGGGTTTCCTTGACGTTATGGGAGCAGATCATTAGGTGTTTCTTGCATTATAGAAAGCAACAGATGGGTCCCAACCGCCTAACTTTCTGTTAGCTGTCTGTCAGTTGAATGCTGCATCACCAGGGACTCATTCAATTGTCTCCTTAGAGGAAGGTGAATGATACACTGGTCAGGTCTAGAAGGTATGTTGCCAGTTGAGTCTGTTGACCCTCTTAATGGAAGAAGTATCTAAAATTAGTCTTAGTTACATTATGTGAAAGCCTGGTATGGCGCCATAGGATAAACGTTTGACTGCTAACTACAAGGTCAATAGTTCAAACCCATCAGCCATTCATTGGAAACCCTATACAAAGTAGTTTTCAATCAGAACTAAGTCTGTGGACTTAATAAGAAGTTACATTATGTGGGATCAATAAATTACATCATGGTACATGGAAAAAAGATTGAAATTGTCAAATACTTCATTTTTTTTTTTGGATTCACAATTAACACTCACAGAAGCAGAAGTTAAGAAATCAAACAATGTATTGCATTAGGCAAATCTTCTTTAAAAGAACTCTCTTTTGAGCAAAGAGATCAGTGTGAAGATTTATGATACACATGACCCAAGCTATAGTATTTTCATTCAACTCATATGCATGTGAAAGTTGGACAGTGAATAAGGAAGAGAAGAATTGATGCATTTCATTTATGGTGTTGGAGAAGAATGTTTGAAGTACCATGGACTGCCAGAAGAACAAACCAATCTTTGGTGGATAAAGTACAGACAGATGCTCTTTAGAAACCAGAATAGCAAGACTTCATCTCTCATACTTCAGATATGTTATCAGGAGGGACCATTCCCTGGAGAAGGGTAACATGCTTGATAATTTGGAGGGTCACTGAAAAAGAGGATGACCCTAAATGTGATGAATTGACACATTCATTTGTGGCAGTAAGAAGGGGCTCAAACGTAACAATTGTGGGAATGGCACAGGACTGCACAATGTCTTGTTCTTTTGTGCATAGGGTCGCTATGAGTCGGAACTGACTCGACATTACCTAACAACAACAGCAGTTAAGTTACGGTGTCTGGGTCAACAACATTCATATTATCATGTGACTATGTCACTGCCTTAATTCTCTTTGTTGTTGTCAAATGCTGTCGTGTCAGTTCCTACTCATAAAACCCTGTATAGGATTTCCAAGGAGCAGGTGGTGGGTTTGAAGTGCCAACCTTTCCATTTAAACTGACCTTTTGGTCCATTGCATTGTCCTGCAGGGGAGCTTTAGCCATATGCGTACAGTAACCTGTTCCATTTGAATGGCCAACAACCTCAAACAGCCATCTATGGGCACCGTAAACTCAATTTCCTCCCCTTCATATCTGTTCTTTCTGCCCTGTTTGCCATTCTGGTGTATAGTGTCATCTTTTATTCCATTCTGCAGTTTGTAAACAGAGACATGATTCTTGATCCCCAACTCCTCTGCTTTCCCATCTCTTTCATCTCTACATTCAGTGAAGCACTCCATTCAAATGATGACACTGTTGTTGATAGTTTTGGTAAGACTACACCATATGAACAGTATAGAACTGCTCCGTAGGATTTTCTAGGCTATGCTTTCTTGAAATGCATTTCAAGGTCAGAAGTTGGAAACTACCAGCCGTTCTGCGGGAGAAAGATGAGGCTTCCTGCTCCTGTAAAATTTACAGCCTCGGACACCCGATGCAGGGTCACTGAGTTGGAACCGACTCTATGGCACATCACCACCACCACCATTTATAGGGCAGTAGAGGGTTCATGAATCACCATGTAAATAGTATTCATAAGTGCCCCATGAATGATAGCTGCTGTGACTTGTTGGAGTCCTGGTGTGGTGCTGTAGGATAATGCACTGGACCTCAAGGTTGGTTTGAACCCCAAAGCTGGTGGTTCAAACTCACCAGACACTCCCTGGAAACTCCCTACAGAGTCAGTATGAGTTGGAACTGACTTGACGGCACTTAACAACAGCAACAGTGATTTTCTAGTTGGAGTACCAGAAGACAGTTAAGGCAACAACATGAGACTCTGGACCAACCAAATCTGAGGGTCATGCACCATGAGCTGCCGATGCCCTCACCACCGGGAGTGGGAAGAAAAGGGGAACAAAGACACTGACTGTGGAAGCAGCTTGCTCCTGCAAACAGAGGCTGTGCACCTGAGAGGATTCTAAGACAGGTTCTCATTCAAACCCAAACAGAAAGCTCCTCATACATATGCGTGTTTCTGATCTACCCCGTCCTCCAAATCTGTGTACCTTCTCTACTTGTGTGTGTGTGTGTGTGTGTGTGTGTGTGTGTAAACATAGGCTGTTTCTACATGACAAATTACCTTTCAGATTTTCAATCTGCAGCTGTTAATTAAGTGACTATTTTATTTAATTGTTTACAAATGGGTACATTTATGTTTCAAACAAGATCATCGAGGTAGTCGTACTTTTTAAGGAATCTAAGCTAGGTTCAGAAAGTCATTAGTTCCAAAATCTAGTGAAGAAAGTGTTCTGTGTATGAAGATTATGGTAACATTGGCAATATGGTGTTTGTGACTTTTGAACGCCCACTATAAGCAGTCCTGTAAATCAAGCGCCAGTGAGAAATGGATCTCTTCCATCCCTGCCTTTAGCTTAGTTCACTTGAAGGGAATAAAACTAGAGTTTGCTCTAGCATCTCTGTGGACCCTGAAAAATGAGCTCCAGTTTGCCTTGTATATTGACTAGCCCTAAGTCAGTAGAATTGCTCTGTCTTCTATTTTTTCAGGAGCTTTCACAATCTAGAACCTACTCTGTTTGTCTTCTTCTGGCCTATCTGAAGCTCTCACCTGAAAACAACTGGACATGGGAGCTCTGCCCTTTCACCACTATCAGCCTCTAATACTGTTCTCTTTTCTGTGTTATCCTGGAGCGTAGTTTACTTGGGTGATGTTACTGCTCAGTTGAATTCATTCTGTGTTTAGACTTTCACAAACTTAGATGTCCTTGGGGTTAAACATGGTAAATACAGTTTACAGTGATGATAATTTATAGAGAAATGGTGTCTTAGAAGATACTGTCAAAGAAAGATTGGCAAGATTTACTTGTACTGTGAAATTTTAATTGCTTTAGCTTTTGACTTTAAAGTTTTGTTATGAGGGTGGCCCTACTCAGTTAAGGAGGAACAGAGCTTTGGTTTTGTTGAGAGGGATTGGGTAAGTGAAGAAGGTGATCAGGGTAGCATGCATGAGGTTCCCTTGAGTCAGAACTGATTAAATGGCAACTGATTTGGCTGTGTGGGAGGCCTTTGTTCTTGTTGCATTTGGGTACTGTTGAGGTGGTTCTGACTGAGGTGACGCATGTTTTAGAGAAAAGAGGTACAGCCACATCAGTACTGTGCACAGAGCTCCTGAGTTGTAGAAAGGAGGAGAAAAGTGGGAACTGTTTAATTAAAAAGGGGGCAGGGAACCCTAGACCAAAGTTACATGTACTATTAAGTAGGCGGGCGCATGTTTACTTAAAGCCTTAGGGAATCTGTCTTCAACAAAGAATACGAAAAGTGGGGCAAAAGTACAGAACTGTATAAAATAAAACACATAGGTATCTGCTACATCATCTCTAAGTACATGGTGAGTTCACTTCTGTAAATATTAGCAGGAGTTTGCTGTCAAACTTTCATGTATAACAAGTCCTTGAGCAACACATAGAGCTGAGCATTACAGTAACATTCTAAAAATTTATTCAAGTATTGTACTGATTTTTTTAAAAGTCCTGTTGTTGTTTTGCTTCTATTTCAGAGGGCAATTCCATTTCATTTATGTGCGTAAGACCATAAGTTCCTGTGTTTGTGGTTAATTTTATTTGAGGTTCTTCTTCAGTCACATTGTAATGAGTTGTAGAGATTTTACGTGCAGTGAACTTGTTTAAAAATAAACCACACATTTTTTCTGTGGGTCTTTTTATTTAAAAGCTGTCGAGCATTTTAGTACAAATAACTTACATTCAGAGAGAACATGAAATCAAGATATTAGCTAGAGGTCAGACTAGAGGCTTGCTTACCTCTACTGAGATAGTGTGGAATACCAGTTGACCAAACACAGGAACATTTATTTAGATTTTTGTTTCTGAGAGGAAGTTCTGCATAGCCATAAGCCATATTAGATTCATTAGGTACAATTGCTACAAGACACAGTTAATATGGTGACAAAAATAAACTCTTCAGTGACTCAATTCTTGTAACTACAATTTTAACTAATTTATCAGACAACTGAGTGTGTTCTGCATATAAGACAGATAAAAAAAAATAGGGTGCCCATCTTCTTCAGTTTATTTGACTTTTCAGACACAGTTCGTTTTATGAAGATGCAGCTAAGTATTCACTAAACACGTCAGCATGGGGATTTGCTCTGTTATTGGTTCTTAAAGTTGTTCTAATCAATGTAGGAAGTTCCAGAAGAGGGTATGTGATATGTGAAAGTATCTGATGAATTATGATGACAGCGTATGTGTGTGTGTTTCAGTAATCTGTATGTTTGTGTAAGAAATACAAAGGTGAAAGATCCCTAATGATAACCATACAAACGACTGTATACATGTTTATTAAATGCTCAGGTAAAAATTGTGGGGTAATTTTTTTGTAAATAATCACATTAAACAAGTGACAAGTGGTTGATTCAAGAGGGATTAAATTCTTTTAATTTCAAAATACTTGAAACCTTTCCATTATAAAGATGAGAAAACTGAGTACAAAACAGCCAGGGACCACCATGATGGTGACTGTTTATGTAATCTGGTATTACAGCTTTTTATGACTTAAAAAGCAGTTTGTTCAGTTCTGAATTTTCATCCATGTTCTGAACTAGGTTTGTAAGTATTTCTTGGCTATTGACAATTGATTTTAGCTAAATCTTTAAATGTATTACTTGCACTGCTAATACATGGTGAATGCTACCTTTTGCTACAGTGACTGAGATGATACTGGAGCCCTGGTGTAGCGCCGTAGGATAAACTTACCAGCCACGCCTCGGAAACCCTATCCAGGGTCGCTATGTGTTGGAATCAACTCCGTGGCACTTAATAACATTAACAACAGTAAGAAGATGATTTTAGATAAATGTGTAGATACGTCTTAAGACCAGGGAATAATTCAAAAATGGAATCCCATTGTCGTTGAGTGAATTCCAACTCATTATAACCTATCGCAACCCTATAGGTCAGAAGAGAACTGTTCCATCAGGTTTCTGAGCCTTCACATCTTTATCAGAGCAGACAGCACTGTCTTTCTCCAGTGAAGCAGCTAGTAGTGAGTTTGAACCAGTGACCTTGTGATTCGCAGGCCAATGCTTAACCAACTATTAAACTGGTTGACCCAACAACTGTAGCTTGTATTAGTTAATAAATCCAGAATTAATTTTAATAATAGCTATTGGTGTTTTGTTTAACAATGCAGGCATTTGCATTTGAACATTTTTTTGCTGCTTAGGAGAAAAGTGATCAAAACTGTATTCCTGAAACAGGGTCATCTTAATTATAAAAGAGTTGTATGAGTCTTTACTGGTTTACATCACTGATGTCTTTCAATATTATTCCTGAGTTTACTTGAAAGACTGAAGCTTAGATGCAGAGCAGTGTCTGTTGGTTCTTCCTAAAAGCCTAGCTGTCAAAAGTGCATTGACCCTCTTGGCTTCGATGATGGAATAGTTACTTGAAATGAGGGACAGTGGCAGTTTTGTGAGAGAATTCCTGCCCATTCCATGTTGGAGTTGTTGTTAAATGCCATTGAGAAGGTTCTGACTCATAGGGACGTTGTATAGGGTTTTAGAGGAGCAACTGGTGGGTTTGAACCCACAACCTTGCCATTAGCAGCCCAGTGCTTATCCATGTGGTTTAATTTTGGCCAGTGCACTGCGTGTGTAGCTACCACCCATCTGCTTGTGGAGGCTGAAAAGGCTTCAACAGAGCTTCCAGACTAAGGCAGAATAGGGAGAAAGGCCTGGCAATCAACTTCCAAAAAACCAGCCAGCGGAAATCCCGTGGATCTCAATGATCTGATCTGCAATTGATGGTGGGGATGGCACTGGACCACACAGCTGTTCCTTCCATCGTGTGTGCAGTCATCATGAATCTGGGACCCACTTAATGAGTACAAACAATAAGAATGGCATGAAACAAAGTCAGTGGAAAATGGATAGCAGTCTGTGCAGTCTCTTCTGTGGATGGCAAAGCCTAGACTGGATGGCCTCTTTTTGTCCTTGGTAAGATCAAGTAAAGTCCTACATTCTTATTGAAAACATTCCTTTATGCTTATACACAATACCCACTGTGGGTTAATGTGTTGGACTGCAAGGTCTGCAATCACTATGAGTCAGAACTGACTCGACAGCACTTAACAACAACAACAACAACAAGAAGACATGGTTTATTTCTCACTTAACACTTCGAATGAAATAAATTATCCTAAAATAGTCCACTGAAAATAAACATGATTACATGTACTGGTTTGTTCAGACTTGCTTTTAGCTCTTGGAGTGTGTTGGGGGACCCTTAACTATCACTTCCCTTTGAGTGATACTTAATACTGTTTTGTTAATCTCTCTTAGGATTCTGGTCAGAGTAAAGACTGATGGGTGTTCACTGTTGCTTACCAGAATGTAGTCCCAAAAATGAACCAGTCCTCCTCCTACTCTGGATTCCTTACCATGTGTTCTTTCTTCCAGTCTTAGGCCTCCTTACTCCATGTCTCAGGGCTTGGCAAAGATCAAGTTACATATCCAACTGTGGCTTCATGCAGCATGAAAAAAATATATTCTCTGCAAAGTGGTGGGTGTTAAAAAGAAACAGTAGGTTTATTAATTAGCAAGTGGGTTTCCCATTTTAATTTCCAAGTTCCTTACATCAATACTTTTTTGAGATTTAATGGTTTTTGCCTGGATATGGTACTGGTATTTCATTCAGAAGTTGTCTCCTGGTGTGTTGCTGTAGGATAAGCACTGGACTACTAACCATAAGTTTGGTGCTTCAAACCCACCAGCTGCTCCTTGGAAAGCCTATGCAGGGTCACTGTGGGTCAGAACCGACTGGATGGTACTTAGCAACACTGGTGAGAATAGAGATACACACACAGAGCCACACACAATGTGCTTTTAATTCTTAGCAGGAAAAATACAATTCAAATTGAACTGCTCTCCAAATTCTTTTCAGGACTTCCACACAGTGAAAGATGCCTGTCTTCCTTCTAGAACTAGAGGAGGGTAGTAAGTCACCTCTCCGTTCACGGATGGATAAATGGACTTCCCATTGCAACTGCTTTTGTGTTGCTAAGAATTCCTTAAGAGAATTTGGTTCTATGTGAAAAATAAAAATTACAAACAGACCTCCAAACGAGCAAAAGTAGTCTGAAACAGTCCTGATTTGCGGGTAGTTACTAACCACCAGACTATTGTACGTATGTATCTTAAAAATGAAAACAACAAACCAAAACCCATTCTAGGCAAATATTATAACTGTATTATATCTATAACCGAACAATTGAGTTGTAAAATATAGCCTGTGTATTTTCTCTTAAAGAAGCAAATACATTTAAGAATCTGCTGTGACAAATCAATATCAAAATGTGTACCAAATTACAAGAACAAATAGAATGTTGTTTTTGACTGGTTTGTTTATATTGAAACGATATTATTTTATGTGAAGTATGTGTAATAGAGCATTAGATTTGAAAACTCTGTGTTGAATATCATTTCTGACAGCCTTTTTTAGGGTCACTAAAATTCCAATAATTCAGTCCAGAATTGAAGTCGATTCCAGAGAAAAATTTAATATAGTCTGCTTGCCTGCCAGTTTCAACATAGTTTCAGAGCATTGAAATGGTTTGACACATTGAAATATAAAGTGCATTTGTCATCTCTATTGGTGGAGTATTTTATGTGATCGCATCTAACAAAGATCAAGTTAGAATAAAACTTATACTGTTTTTTCTTATGTGTTTGTGAAGAGGATTTTGTTTTATCTTGTTTTCTTTACAGTCCTGATTTGATTTATTACAAAGTCCAATAAACTATTCCTAGTAATAATAAACACGTTGCCTGAGCCAGTTGTGAAGTGCAGTGAAGTTGTCTCTATATTGCCACAATCATTTGCCATTTCAAAGAGTCATATGAATTCAGGATTGGGTCACAGAAGGGGTACCTTTCTCAGCAAACAGATTAGGGTGGATTTTAAATTCCAACTCCTGGTGAAAAAACTGGGTCATTAAAGGAAAGTTTTTAAACCTTTGAACCTCAGTTTTCTCATCTGTAAAATGGGCGGGGCAGGGGGGGCAGATACTACTAAGTTTGTAGATATTTGGTTTGTGTCCAAGTTTTGTCTCGGTAGTGATCTAAAATATTGTCTGAACAATGCTCCCTGAATGCCTGCCACCTTGTAAGTGTCCTCTCAGAACTTGTACTACTAGTCTTATAATTTCTGGGAATTGGATTTCATAGAA
This sequence comes from Chrysochloris asiatica, assembly GCF_000296735.1. Taxonomy (NCBI): domain Eukaryota; kingdom Metazoa; phylum Chordata; class Mammalia; order Afrosoricida; family Chrysochloridae; genus Chrysochloris; species Chrysochloris asiatica. The sequence goes on along the minus strand of NW_006408535.1, from coordinate 15,107,575 downwards.
AGAAGTCTACAGTATACCCAGATATTAGCATACCTTAGAAAATAATTGAAATGGGACTCCAGTATAGTTTGTTTCTTTGGTAAAATAGTGTACTAGATACTGCAAAAGTAATGCAATTTTCCTGGTATATAGCCAGTCCTGCATGTTTATTTATATGTTTGAGCGATTTGGGGATTCTTGTGGTGAGAGTGTAATGATAAAGCTGATTTCGTTTCAGATCTCTTATTGAACACAGATTAAACTGTGATGGACCTTAGCATTGTGCAGTAGTGCTATTTATGAAATTACACAAATGCCTTTTCATTTTTGCATACAACCATGCACAGATAACCTTCTATCTACAATTTAGATGTCGACTTTAATAGTTCTAAATACAAATGGACAGCATTTAAATACAACTCTTAATACTGGTTCTTTGTATGAAGACTATTTTCACGTCCTGGCCAAGCGCTCCTGTAATAGTATTTTTTCATGATGCAGTCACAGTTTGGAGTTGTGGTGTACCGCTGTGGGCTAATGTGCGCTTGACTGCAAAGTCGTTTGAACCACAGGGTCACCAGCCATTCCTTGGAAACCCTGTACAGGGTTGTTTTGGGTTGGAAATGACTCGACAGCACTTAACAACAACAGCAACAGCAGTCACACTTTATTGTTGAATGAGGAATTCTGATGAACGGAAGTTATGTCCCTATTTTAAAAAAGACGCTAATGTGTACCAAGGAGCTCTGGTAGCGCAGTGATTACAAGTCGGATTGCTAGCCTCAAAGTCAGCAGTTTGAAACTACCAGCCTTTCCATGGGAGAAAGATGAGGCTTTCTGATCCTGTAAAGCCTTAGAAAACCTATACAGGGTCACTGTGAGTCAGAACCGACTCCATGGCACATCACCACCATTACTCGTATACTATTTAGCATCTAACTTATTTAACAAATATCTGTTTAAAATTATTTTACATACAAGCACACATGGGCAAAAATGAGGGGGCTTCAAAAAGTTCATGGAAAAATGGAATTAGAAGCTAACGTAGGCTGAATGGACATGGGCAAGTAGGAGTATACCCACAAATATGTCAAGATTTGACAGAGGGTTATTTGCACATAGGTATTTACCTTTGCTGCAAATGTATTTTTGAGTGTGGTTGAGTAAGCAGGGGGCAACATGATGAAAACTTCTTTAGGCATTGCCAAACACTTCGAGGCAGCAAGATGCATGGGCCTGGGGCTCAGGACTGTTGTCTCAGGGGATAGACATCATGGTCAGCTGGTATAGCATAGTCCACAAAGACAATGTTCTGTATCCTACTTTGGTAAGTAGAGACTGGGATCTTAAAAGCTCATGAATGATCATCCAGATTGTAACTGTTGGTTTCTACATGTGCAGATGAAACAGTGATGAAATTTGAAGATGCTTGAAATCAACTCGGTAATTAGACATGTGAAAATCTCCATGACTCTTTGATACCTGAAGAACTAGATGGTTTCCAGTTACCACTACCAACTGCTCTGGAAGGGATTACATTTCAAGGTCCAGAATAGAGTGACAAAAAATGTGGAACAAAATTAAAAATTATAAAAATGATCCAGCTTACTGGTCAGAAACCCTATACAGGGTCACTGTGAGTCGGAACCAACTCGACAGCACTTCACAACACCACCATGTCTAATATAAAGTGATTTGCTAAGGCTGTAAAATAAGTATGTGAAGGATAACTAACAGTTTCTAAAATGTTTTCAGCAGAGTACAAGTTCCATAGTGGTGTTTGTGATATTGTTGTTAAGTGCCATTGAGTTGGTTCGGATTCAGAATGATCCTGTATAAGCTTTCCGTAGCTGTATATGCTTGCAGGAGCAGAAAGCCTCATCTTTCTTCCGTCTACCTTGTGGTTCTCAGCCCAGTGCTTATCCTTCAGAACCACGACACTCCGTCCTTAGTTTTAGTAGTGGTGGCGATGACTGTGGGCTGTGGAATTGGATCGACCCTGTATAGGATTTCTGAAGTTGTAAATATTTATGAGAGCAGATAGCCTGATCCTTCTCTCTTGGAGTGGCTAGTAGATTTGAACTGCTGACCTTGTGGTTAGCATTCTAGCTCATAATCCATTATGCTACCAGGGCTGCTTGTATTGTTAAGTGCTGTTGAGTCAGCTCTGACTCATAGTGACCCTGTATAGGGTTTCTGAGGAGCAGCTGGTGGGTTTGAACTGCTGACTTTTTTGTTAGCAGTCCCATTCTTATCCTACAGCACCACACAAGGACTTCTATAGTGTTAAGTGCTGCTGAGTCAGTTCCAACCCATAACGACCCTGTATGTAGTTTCTGAGGAGTGGTTGGTGAGCTTGAACCACCAAATTTATAGTTCAAATTGACTTTTCAGTACAGTGCACTAACCCACAATGCTACACCAGGATTTCTATATAGCAGTGTTGTTGTTATTAGGTGCTGTCGAGTTGGTACTGACTCATAGCAACCCTATGCACGACAAAATGAAGCACTACCCAGTCCTGGGCTGATCTTGCAATTGTATATAGTGTTAGTTGTTGTTGTTAAGTGCCTTCAAGTCGATTCTGACCCATAGTGACCCTGGTTAAGGTTTCCAAGGAGCAGCTGGTGAGCTTGAACCACCGATCTTTGCAGTGCAAATGACTTTGCAGTCTGATGCATTAGACCACATAGTGTTAGTAGGAATTATTTAAAAGAAGTTTCCAAGTTGAAATAAGTTTGATAAACATTTGAGTTTTAACACGGGTGGTGGTGGTGTGCCATAGAGTCGGTTCCGACTCATAGTGACCCTGTATAGGATTTCCAAGCCTGGAAATCTTTATGGGAACAGAATGTCTCATCTTTCTCCCACGTAATAGCCGGTAGTTTCGAACTGCTGACCTTGAGGTTCACAGCCTGATTCATAACCACTGTGCTACCAGAGCTCCTTGAGTTTTAAACAGTAGGACTTCTTAAAGCATTAAATTTGCTCATTAGTAAATTACATAGTAATAGTCCCTGGGAGAGTTGTAATATGCTGTTTTCCTAACCTTTATGAACACAAAAGCCTTTTTAATATTTTAGAGCATTTTATACAATTAATAATTATTAGATCACACTTTGGTAAATGTAATCTTAAATGGAAATGAGTACTGTATTCATTTCTGTATCAGTAAATGCAGGTGAAAGAACCACACCAACCATGTGAAGGGAGAAATTTTCATATAAAGAATTGCTTACTAGGTATAATGTTGCTAACTAAAAAGAGAATTTTGACTTAGTATACTGATAACAATTGAAACACAAGTAGTTGCAAAAACAACTATTGCCTCTAGCACTTGGTGTGGGGCAGGGGACGACTAGAGAATTGGTTGGAATTCTTAAAACTTAGAATCTTAGCGGAGGGAACCCGTGAATCGGAAACTCAGATCTTGGATGGGGCTAGGGGACACTGACCAGGTGATGCTGATACCTCTGAAGGTGATGAGTTTGATGTGTAAGTGTTGGGAAAAGCGCAGACTCAACTCAGCCTCTGCCACAGGTAGGAACTAGTTAATGGCACTAGACAGCAAATGCCCATCTCATTCTTTCTACCTTGGTGTCTCCTTTTAGTTCCCCTAATGGCAGAGCCTGAAGTCCTGGTGTGGCATTGAAGGATAAGCAAGGTCTGTTTGAACAGAAAGGTCAGCGGTTGAAACTCATGAGCCACTCCTTGGATACGGGGTGACTATGAGTTGGAACTGACTCGATGGCACTTTATAGTAATAACAACAACATGGAAGAGCCTACAGAAATGTGGTTTTCAGAGTTCCAGCACCAACATCATTGAAGTGTGGGCTTGAAATGAAAAAAATACACACAAAACAAAACCCTAATAACTGGTACAGTTGCTTTTTAATAGTCTTGCTCTTATAAATAAAATAGTGTGGTTCCCATCTTAGATACCATTTCCATAGCAGTTCACGAAGCAAACCAACTCACTTTGTAATTTATATTTACTGTGAGCTAACCATATATAGAGTGCTGGTGTGGCGCTGTGGGTTAATGCGCCAGACTGCAAAGCCGTTTGAACTGCAAGGTCGGTGGTTCAAGCTCACGAGCTGTTCCTCAGAAACCCTATACAGGGTCGCTACGGGTTGGAATCGACTCGACGATACTTATCAACAATAACAACAACCATATACCTGAGTCCTGGTGTGGCTCTACGGGCAAATGCGTCAGATGCAAAGTCGTTTTAGAGCATTTTATAGCGCTGTGGGTTAGTTAATATGCCAGACTGCAAAGCCATTTGAACTACAAGGTAGGTGGTCCAATGCTCACCAGTTGCTCCTTGGAAACCCTACACAGGGTCGCTGTGGGTCGGAACCAACTCGACGGCACTTAACAACAACAATGAAATTAATAATTAATGGATCACACTTTAGTAAATGCAAGGTCAGTGATTCAAGCTTACCAGCTGCTCCTTGGAAACCCTATACAGGGCCACTATGGGTTGGAACCGACTCGGCAATACTTAACAACAACCACCATATAACATTATTGTGCAATTTCCCCCAAACAGTACAGAGGTTTAGTTGCAGCATGAAGCAATACATTGTTGCTAGACTGCACCATTTCTAACTTTTGATGCTACTCAACATGTTTCTGGTACTTCTGAGATCCAAGGTATTTGGAAACAAATGCACATAGATCAAAGCAGTACTGCTTAGAATCAATGAGAAGCTAATATGGTGGTAAAGTTACTTATAGAACACTTGAATGCTTAACAAATTTCCTAGATTATAAAAAGTACACTTCTTAGCTATCTGTAATGATTGAGAGATACAGTTACACAAATTCAGTCAACACTGAGAACCTCCTTTTCTGTCAGTCTTATAGTTACTTAATCCTGCAGCACTGTCTGTGTTGTTCATGTTGAACTCTCCTTATTGGCAGATTCCATTTTGATGTTCATAATGTCTGAGGGAACAGTCAAGCAATAGTAGAAGTCAAAATATTAAGGAAACAACAACTAATTTGTAAAATGACTCATCAGTGGAATATGAAACATTTAGAGATTATTGCTTTGTTGTTATTGTTGTTATTAAGTGCCCTGGAATTGGCCCCAGCTCATAGCTACCCTGTATGGGGTTTCCAAGGAGCGGCTGATGAGTTTGAACCACCGACTTTGTGGTTCAAACTGACGTTGCAGTCCATTGCTTATCCTACAATGCTGTCATTGAAAGATGAAATAAAATGAGGAAAGGGATCATGGAAACGTTGTCTTTAGAAAATGGGAGGAAAAGGAGGAGTTTTTGACCTCAGCAAAGCAATCAGGATAGACGAGAATAAAGATTGCTATTCTGAAGAACACAGGATAAAATAGAATTTCAAGAACAAACAATAAAGATATTACTAACATTACTGAGTCAGCTTACCATGAACCAGTCTTTGCTCTGAGTGCTTTACGTATACTATGGAAAAGGATCCTGAAGGCTGTGGACTGAAGAAAAATCTTGCTATTTGGTAACAAACAAAAAGCATTGTAATGCAGTGAAAGGATTGAAACTAAGTTTCAAAGGTTTGAGGAAAACGGGAGTAGCAAGATAGTGCAGTGAGTCCAGGCTACTCTTCCGAGAGATTTGTTAGTGGGCAAAGAATGATTATGTATGTGGTCAGTCGACTGTTGCTGAGTGCTTAATGATTCTGTTGGTGCTACTTGCTGATCCAACTCATGTAGCCCTTATGTAAAACAGAACAAACCACTGTCTAGTCCCATACCATCTTCACGATCACTGCCGTATCTGAGACCATTGTTGCAACCAGTATTGCCTTCCAGTCGAGGGGGCACATCTTTCCATGTTATATTGGACAGAATTTGGGGGGAATTTGTAAAGTTTTATTTAACTGTATTTTGGGAGTGTATTGCCAGGGTGTTCTTTTTCATCTGTTTAAGACTGTAAACTCTTCAGTCTTCGACTCTAAACTTTGGAGAGTTGTCCATTATTGGTAACCCTGTTGATATTTGACATTTCTGTTACATAGCCACAAAAAGCCATCCCAGTGTGACAGATTGGAAGATGAGCAATAGACTTATGACTCTAGGTATGTTTTCAAGTTCAGAAGATGAACATATAGTGCAGATGCCATAAGACATCTCTTCTGTGAGTCTGAGATTATGATGGGCCACCAACTTCTTTGGGAGGATAAGAAAGTATGATTATGAAAGGAACTCTGTGTGATTAGAATCTAACTCGAGTAGAAAGTTGTAGAAAAGTAAAAAGTACCTAAAACAGACTTATTATTATATATCTACATGAGATATCTGAATATAAAAATAACTTCTAAATGAATTTTTGCTATTTTCCTCTTAGGTACTCATCATTGTTACTCATATTTGTAATCATAAGGAGTTTGTTTTCATGGTAATTTTTACTCCTTCTATATGCAATGACTTAGAACGAAGGAAAATATTATGAAGGACCTCTGTATTTTGGTAGACTGCAAAAGAGTCTCTCTTAAATATTTATTTCAGTGAATGTTTCAGTACTTATTAACTGTAATACATATATGGGAGCCTCATCCAGATTACCATTTTGTAAAATTAAAAGTAAAAAAGAGTCAATTAAAATGCTCTGGTAGCGTAGTGGTTACGAATCAGGTTGCGAACCTTAAGGTCAGCGGTTTGAAACTACCAGCCGCTCCGCGGGTGAAAGATGAGGCTTTCTACTCCTGTAAAGATTTACACCCTCGGAAACCCTGTACAGGTTCGCTATGGGTCGGAACCGACTCGACAGCACTTAAAAACAACAACAATACTATTGTGCTGCCTTTAAGTGCGTTTTTGGAGGAAATACGTTGTTAAAAGCTTTGTACTCTTTCTTATTACTCAAAATTCTATGCTGTTACTTAAGAGCAGTTTCCCAGTTGAATTATGAAGAGGTTGTTGTGTCTTATTTGACTATCCATACATACTTGGTGTTAATTTGGCAATTTAACAGTCTGCTGCATTCTGCTCTTTATGAAACTCCCCTTTATTTGTTTTATAACAAGCCTTAACCCTTGTTAGGAATTGTCTGTATTATTGTGTATAGTTTCCCAGTAACTTTAAGTTGGGCATGTACTGTGTTTTTCATTGGAATCTGTGTAGAATACCTTTATTTCAAAAGTATGTATGTGTAGATAATATGTGTGTTTTTTGTGTGCATATATGTGTATATGTAAGGAGTCTCTGGGTGGAATAAATAGTTAATATGATCAACTGCTAACTGAATGTTTGTAAGTTAAGTCCAACCAGGGCACCACCCAGGGATGAAAGATCTGGTATCTACTTCCAAAATATCAGCCATTGAGAACACAGTTTGACTTGGACACACATGAAGTCACTATAAGTGTCAATCAACTTGAGAGCAACTAGTTATATATATATGTGTGTGTGTGTGTGTGTGTGTGTGTGTAAATTCCTGGTGATGTGCTGTGAGTTATATAAAAGGAAGCAATTCATAAGCAGTCTATCAATCAAATCGGGGGAAGTTACATATATGCATTTGTTTAATTTTATGTGAGAGTGTGTAAATTAGATAAATGTTACATCTATGCATTTAATTTTATAAGGAGTCATGGTGTGGCACTGTACCATAAAGCACCAGACCTCAAGGCCGGTTTGAACTGCAAGGTATGTGTTTCAAACTCATTTCTATAAAACCTGTTGTTGTTAAATGCCATTGAATCATTTCTAACTTTTAGTGACCCTATATAGACTTTCCAAGGAGTGGCTGGTGGGTTTTTCATGTAGTCAGAACTTAACTGTGACCCTCTTAGACCACTATCAAAACCCCTAAGACCTTGAGTGTTTATCTTCATATTACAATTGCAATAGAAAAATAGACAGTTGTTATATATATGCATTTCTGAAAGCAAAAAAACAAAATCCTGTCAAAATTTGTTTGTATCTTTTGTTTGGTAAAACCCCAAGCGCTTAACCACTGTGCCACCAGAGCCTTAACGTTCCTACTAATCTCATTACCAAAAAAAAAAAACATCGTAATTAATACACGTCACCAATATTTAATGAAAGCAACAAATTAATTCTCTAATGTCAAAGTCTTCCCTGCTATTTTTGTGTGTCACTTGACTCTTGCAGATGAACTTCTGTAGCGCTGCTCTAATTTATTCTCTGAATATTCCTACAATTTAGGCAAGATGGAGTGATACTTACTTTTTACAAGTCAGAAGTCGGTTGAGGCCAGTTGTCGATGTCAGAATTAGACCTGAAATTTGGTTCAGTGTCTTTCTACCCCAGGTTCCTATTTTCTTGTAGGGAATTATATCATGACATTGTCTTATTTTTCTCTCTTAATTGCTATATTGTGCAGTTCACATAGTCAAAATCACCTGAACTTTAAGACATAAAAATATGCTGATTCATCAAGTATCTGAACCCAACAGTACTGCTTGACATAGGATTGGCACTGGCGGTATGAAAGTGTACTTAAAAGGAAAACAAACATTACAAATAAGTATTTTTTTTAAGTTGATTTAATAACACCATCTAGAACAGAATTCTGGAATGTTAACAACCCCATTTTCCTTAGGAATGAAGCTAACTATAAATATTTTACATGTTTAACTTTCAGAAAATGTAAATCTCACTTTCTCACATCCCGTTTGATACTCCCTTATAAACCTTGATACTTTTTCCACACATGCTACATTAATTTGGAGAAAGCAAGTTGTATGTTTAAGTTTTTTAACTTTACAGGGTCTGCAAATTGTACAAATTAAAAACAACAACAACAAAATACTTTTTGTTATACATATGCTTGTTATTCAGTAAGATCAACAAAATATTTAGGAGCACAAACAAATTCATTAATTAACTTTTGTATCCAGGGCAAAATATAGCAGGCAAGTTGAAAAATGAATTGTTTATTTTTGGAGGGGCTGGGACCAAAGAACAATGAAACTTTCAAATAAAAGTAGTTGGACCTTTTTGCCATGGATTTGAAAATAAGTCCAGAAGGCTGAGCTTAATATAACATGTGGCAGGTGGCCTGCGATTGCCTGGAGAATTCCTTTAGGGCAAGACAGCTCAGCAAACACATAAATCCTTTTTTCTCTGTTATCTAGTAGCACATTTAGTTGCCATGGGGATTTTATTTATGCAGCAGATCCTCTGCAGTTCAGTTTGTGCCTAAAGTTTAACCGTACAGCTGTTACCGTAAATGCTACATGGCAATATTTTCCAAACACAGAACCTAGAACAAAAAGAACAATTTTTTCCCCCAGCATTGATTTTGCTTTTTATGTTCTGAAACATCTTAGTGTAAAGCATTATTATATACCAGAAAAAAATTTCACAACTTCCAGTCAAGCAGTTGGTATCATGTAATGTGGCTTAAATTGTTCAATTGCAAATAAATTGTATGAAAAATGTGGCCAGTATAGTTTAGGTAAGGGTAAGTTAGTGCCAAGTTTAAATGGGAAACTCATTACACTGTATTTTTAAGGGATTTGATTTTTCTCAATGCTGTTACTTCTTGAAGGAGTTTAGATCAAATGATAAATAAGATAGAAAAGCTTGCTACTCTGTAACTTCTCACTTCTGCGGCTCTTTTAATATTTCTTTGTCACGTTTTTTTTTGGTGGCAGAAGGAGGAAAACAGAAAACTGATGATTGCTTTCGCAACAATCAAGAGGTATCCAAGTTTCTCCATCTCAGGGCTAGGTCCTGATTTGGAATGAATTGCTTTTGTTTAGTCTTGATTTGTACTACACCAGATAAATCACCAATATGTCTCTTTTGTGTGAAGCAGTACAGATTGGTCAATGAAAAGGGGAACTGATGCTTTTAGGTGGACTGCATAATATTACCTCCTACCATCTGTGTCCCAGTGCAGCAAGAAAATGATGAAAAGAAAACTGGAAATCCAGGTAAAGTTCCTCCCTTAGAAGAGAAGTAAAGTGCTCTGAATCAAGATACATTGTTCATCTCTTCTTCCCCCCAAATACATTTCCCCGTATGCACTGTTGACTGTTTCAGAGCACTCTAGAGACATCATCCTTTCAGATGGTTCTGCTGTAGTTTGAGGGTCAAAATAGAACATTTTACATGATAAATGAGGGCCTTCTGCTTAATGCTGTATGTTCTTGGCAGTAACTAAACAGCTTATCATTAAAACTGCCCTTCTGTATTAAACATCATCTCTGCTAGGAGAATGTACCTATCAGATTCTTCTTTTTTCTATTTTAAGTGGCTACACAAGCCTGAAGATGAACTTTGATATAATTACTGAAATAAATTAGATTTTAAAAATAGCAGCTGTTCAGAGGCTTCGTCTATAGTGGGTACTCTGGACTTCGAATGTACCACACCTGTTATGAGGGCTAACTTGAGTCTCTTGCTTCTCATTGTAAAGTCTTAGCAAGTACTTCATGTCCATTTTTAAAGGACTTGGGAAGACAAACACACATGCTTCCTTTACCTACAAAATGAAAAATGCTGTTTTAAGTATTCCATTTCATTACAAAGCCATTGAGAAACAAAATGTCAGCAGTCTTACTCATTATGTGACATTATCACTCCAGTGTTTCTGTGGACCAGTAGCATTGGCATCACCTTGGAGCAAGTTGTTGTTGTTGTTGTTGTTGTTAAGTGCCAGCCAGTAAGTTCCAATTCATAGTGACTCTGTATAGGGTTTCTGAGCTTTGAATCATTGCAGGAGCAGAAAGCATAATCTTTCTCCTACAGAGTGGCTGGCAGGCTTGAACCATGGACCTTGTGATTTACAGTCCAGTGCTTGTCCTATAGAGCCATCTTGCTCCTTTGGAGCCAGTTAGAAATACAGGAATTTAGCATTCACCTACCCGACAAACATACTGAATAAGAATCTACAATTCAGAGGCATAATGAATTTGAGAAATATTGAGCTATAATAGGAAAAAAATATAAATAAAAATTATATTTAAGCTTTCTGTGAAAAGAAAATATGATTTCATCAACTACTATAGGACCTATTAGTTAGCCGAACACCTTAATTCTCTTTATTTTTCTTCTGTGTTTGGAACTTACACACAAAACCCCCTTCATCCTTCATTCTTTTCTGTCTCCAGAACTGCAGGTAGACTAGAAACTACCCATCAAGTTAATTCTGACTCATAGCAACCCTGTAAGAACAGAGTAGAACTGCTCTTTAGGATTTTCAAGGAAGTGGTAAACCTCTATCAGAGTGGATAGCTTTGTCTTTCTACTACAGAGTGGCTGGTGGGTTTGTGCCACTGATTTTGCAGTTAGCAGCCCAGTGCATAAACCACTATGCCACCAGAACTCCTTGATCAGTCGTTATTATTGCCATCGAGTCGGTTTTGATTCATAGTGACCGTGTGTAGGGTTTCCAAGGAGCAGCTGGTGAGTTTGAACCACTGACCTTGGGGTTCAAACTGACCTTGTGGTCTAGAGCTTTATCCCACAACACCATACCAGGACTCCTGACTAGCCATTACACTATCTGAAATGTTTTAATTGATCTGTCTTTGCTTATCAGCCCAGTCCATGTTGTCATCCTCATCTCTTTAACAGTCTGTCACTTGTATCCTGATCCAAAATCATACCCTGTGACTCCACATGCCCTGGCTGCAGCATACATTTTACAATCCCAGATCCTTGTACATGATGTTCTCTCATTTGGGTGGGAATGTTCTGTTCCTTACCTGGCAAATTTATTCATATTTGAAGACCCTAGTTCCTGTGTCTTCAGGATGAACTAGCATTTAAGGACAAACGGAATTAGTTTTTCTCCCCATTGGGTGCCTGTAGCATTTATGCAAACTTCTAATACAACACTAAGACACCATATTGTATTTACTTACAAGGCTGAATCCACAACTAGACCAATTCATCAGTGCATTCTCTGAACCTAGGAAAGCACCCAGACCATAGCAAGAGTTCAATAAGTTCTTCTTGAATGAATAGATGGTGGTCAAATCCAATTAAAAGAGCAGATTTGTTTCATTTTTAGCTGTCAGGAATGCTAATAAATTGTGACTTCATGGGAGATCATTTCACTTTCCCTCTGCCATAATCTTTATAAAGGAAAAGAGCTGCTTCTTCTGATTCATGTAAGATACCCTGAAAATAGGAAGCGTAATGAAAGACCACATATAGGGTAAGGGGCAGAGGAGAAACAAGTGCTTAATTTGGGAAATGGTGGAAGCTCAGATGCTAAATGAGAAGCAAGGTGGTGCACCTGGGAAGACCAGAATGAACTAAAAGTGGGTTCCAAGGATTTGATTAGACTTCAGTTATCCTTATTGGAATATGAGGCTTTATCAGCCATCACTTTGAAGTTCAATTGACGGTTGGAAGTGTATCCATGAACAACATATAACACTTATTAAAACAGTATATTTTACTTTTATAAATAAGATTTTCATCTGCACAAATGAACTTACAACGCTAATGTATTAACATAGGGAAAAAATAACATAGCTGCTTAATGTTCATGAAAATGATGTGAAATAGGACATTTTAATATTTGGATACTATGTAAACACTATATTGTTGTTGTCATTTGGTGCCTTCAAGTCGGTACTGACTCAGTGACCTTACGCACAGCAGAATGAAACACTGCCTGGTCCTAGGCCAACCTCACAATTGTTGCCATGCTTGAGCCCATTGATGCTGCTACTTTGCCAATCCATCTAGTTGGGGGTCTTCCTCTTTTTCTCTGACCCTCCACCTTACCAAACATGATATCCTTCTCCAGTGACTGGTCCCTCCTGACAAGGTCTCTAAAGTATGAGAGACAAGTTTGGCCATTCTGGCCTCCAAGGAGCACTCTGGGTGCAATTCTTCCAACACAGATATCAAACACTATATGATATATAGGAAATCCAGATTCTGAATTAATTCCATTCGTGTCTGTCTTTAAAATCAGTTAGTCAAATGTTTGTCTTAGTATATCGCATACCTTCCTAGGAATAAAAATGAAAAAAAATAATAAAAGAAACATTGCCATAAAAATGAAAACCTTTTGACAAAACAATATAGTAAAAAAAAAAAATAATATAACATTTTGATTTCTGTCATAAGGCAGTGCCTATTTGTTATTACAAACCATTGTACCGCAAAAGAATTTTTTTTTTAGTGTGAAAAATTTTCTTGATATTTTACAATAATAGTCTCATATAGTATTTGTCCTTTTGTAATTGACTAATTTCACTCAGTATATCAGGTTCATCTAGGTTATAAGCTGTTTTGCCAGTTCATCATTATTTTTTAACATTGTGTAGTACCCCAATGTGTATGTGTACCATAGTTTGTCCATTATTCCATTTTGGGGCATTTAGGTTTTTTCCATCTTTAAACTATTGTAAATAGAACTGTGATAAACATAGGTACATATCCATCTATTCATGCCATGACTCGTATTTCTTTGTGATATATACCAAGTAGATGGGTTTCTGGGTCACACAGTACTTTTATTTACAACTTTTAAATGAAGTACCATAGCACTTTCCACTGGTTGCTCCATTTTACAGGTCCAGCAGCAGTGTAGGAGGGCTTTAGTCTCTCCACACCCTCACCAACATTTGTTGTTTTCTTTTTCATGACTTTGTTGTTCGTGCTGGTCACCATTATCCTGCCAGTTTGTCATATTGTAATGGCTTCCATGTTGTTGTGATGCTGGAAGTTATACCATCCGTGTTGTGTTTTGAATACCAGCAGGGGTCGCCCATGGCAGATGAGTTTCAGTGGAGCTTCCAGACTAAGACTAGTAAGGAGAGGCGAACTACTGCTGAGTGTTTAGCCACTGAAAACTTGATGTATAGTAGCAGAGCATTGTCAGATATACTGCCGAAGATGAAAGCATTATGAATAACAATAGAACATTGTCTGATGTAATACTGGAAGGTAAGCCATTCTGGATTGAAGGTACTTAAAACACAATTGAGGAAGAGCTGCCTCCTCAAAGTAGAGGTGACTGTAATGATGTGAATGGATTAAAGCTTTCGTGACCTTAAATTACTGATGGGGCACACCTCAAATTGAGGAGAAACAGCTGTAAATATCCATTAGTAATCAGAACATAGAATGTATGAAGTATGAATCTCGAAAAATTAGAAGTTGTCAAAGATATAAAAGTGTGCCTGACCCAAACCATGGCATTTTCAATTGCCTCATATGCATGTGAAAATTGGTCCATGAATAAGGAAGACCATGGAAAAATGGGTGCATTTGAATTATGGTATTGAAGGAAGAGTAAAAGTATCATGGACTTCCAGAAGAACAAACAATGTCTATGAAGAATCACAGCAGAATGCTCCTTAGAAGCCAGGATGGCAAGACTTATCTTCCTACTTTGGACATGTTATCAAGAGGGACCAGTCCCTGGAGACGGATGTCATACTTGGTAAAGTGGAATGTCAGTGAAAAAGAGAAAGACCCCCAGTGAGATGGATTGACAGTATCAGCAGCAATGAGCTTAAAAAGAACAACAGTTGTTAGGCTGATGCAGGACGAGAGAGTGTTTTGTTCTGTTGTGATAGGGTTGCTGTGAGTTGGAACTGAGGAGATAGCACCTAATAGCAATTAATAATGATACTGAGGTGAGATGCTTTCTCACTGTTTTGATTTGCGTCTCCTAAATGGCTAACGTTAGCAAGCATTTCTTTATATGATTTTTGCCTGCCTGAACCTGAATGTCTTCTTCAGTAAAGTGTCTCTGACCACTTGTAAATTGGATTATTTGTTTGTTTCTTGTTGAGGTATTGCCATTTCCTTTAAATTTTAGAGATTAGTCCCTTCTCCAGTATGTCGTTGCCAAACATTTTTTCCAAGTTTATGGGTTTTCTTTTTATTCTTTAGGTGAAATCTTTTGATGCACAGGTGTATATTTTTTAGGAGATTCCTGTTCATGTGTTTTCAGTTATATTTGATAGTGTATTTATGCCATGTGTTTGAGCCCCTATTTTTTTATTGATATCTTTATAGTTGTAAGCTTTACATTTAGACATTTTGTCCATTTTGAGTTTGTTTTGTGTATGGTGTAAGATAGAGGTCCTGTTTAATTTTTCAGAAAATTATAATTCAAATTATAATAGGCTTTATGGGGGCTGGGGTCTCCTGGTGTGGAGCTATAGGATCACTGCTGGACTGTGAACCTTAAGGTCGGTAATTCAAACCAACCAGCTGCTCCTTGGAAACCCTATACAGGGTCACTATGAGTCAGAACCTGACTCGACAACACTTAACAACAACATGGGGTTGGAGCCGTGGATGTGTATGTGGTTGGACGTTGTCCAAATGGACATCGTGTGATGCATGACTCTTAAGTGGTAGTAGTCTCCATCAAGCTATGATTGTCTTGTTAGTGTATGTGTTTGTGTAGAAATAGCATAGGGTTATAAAGAAATGTATTTATGCTTTTGGATCAGGTTTGCTTGTATGTGTTTTTATCTTGTTTACCTTATACCTATGGCTACAGTTAGAATTGATAGTGATATTTGTCAGTTGCACTATTGGAAATGTAAAAGTAAAAGTGGGAAATTTGAACTACATGGCTGTTGCATTTCCCTAGAAAAGGGAAGCTTTAGATGGAACTACAGAACATAATTAAATAATAACAAAGAAGACTAGTAATGCTTAGGATGAGCCATTGCTGTGGAAGTCAATGACATTTTTTACAAAATGGTTGCCACCAAGTAGATTCCCTGTGTGTGTGAGAGTCAAACTGACCCTGAGTCTTCACTGGCTGAGTGTTCCATAGTAGATTGGCAGGCCTTTTTCCAAGATGCGTCTGAGCGAACATGAACCTCCAACCTTGTGGTTAGTAGCTGAGTCATCAACCGTTTGTACCATGAAAGCACTCTATGGCATTTCTAATTGCTATTTATTCAGTAGCCTTTATATTTAATTTGTCTGTATTTTGCAAACCAAAGTTCACTGAAACTAGTTTTAGGTTTTTATTTTAATTATACTATTTTAATATTGGGCAAGTGTTTTAAGGACTTCGTGGTTCTTCTAGTTCTCAGTGGAGTGTTCTGATTCTCTTAGATATAAACTGTTGTTTTCTTTCTTTCTTTCTTTCTTTCAACTGTTTTAATCGTGGTGGCGGCTGTGTGCCCTGGAATTGGTTCTGACTCATAGTGACCCTGTACAGGGGTTCCGAGGCTGTAAATCTTTATGGGAGCAGAAAGCCTCATCTTTCTCCCATGGAACAGATGGTAGTTTCAAACTGCTAACCTTGCGGTTCACAGCCCGATTCGTAACCACTACACTACCAGAGCTCCTTGTTTTAATAGTAAATGAAGAAATTGACTTTAAAATAATCCTAGTAGGGGTACAAGATATAGTGGTGTGGTTTGGCTTTTTCTTTCCAGCAATAATAATTTTTTAACTGTTTTATTGTGAATTATGTGGTAGTTTACATGGTTACAATCCCCTCCATGCATCATCTACCAACCAAAGGTTATACCCTGCAAGACTGCCCCTTGGTCGTCAGCACACAGCCCCTCTCCCACTCTGGGTCTAAAGTCCCCAGCCACTCCATCTCTCCACATCATCGTCTCTGCCTCCATCTCTGGTGTCACTGCTTCTCTGGATAGTGACACTGCTCTCTGCTCTTCTCCCTTGATGGTCCCAGGGACCTCCACTCCAAGACTACAAAGTCAACCAGTCCCCTCCTTTTGCTACAAAAAGTCTACCTTTACATTTCCAACCCTCACAATCAGTCCTGATAACAATTATTCACTATTGTATCACAAGAGACCTATCTTCATCTCCTTTCATCAGCCCCGCCTAGACAGATTGGATACTACTCAGTGGAGATTCTATCTTCCTCTGTACCCTCTGGATCTAGGTTCCCTCTTGAAAGCTTGTAAGCCAGTCACTTCTTGCCTTTGTAGCCTCCCCCCCTCCACCCCATTTTGAGTAGCCAATGTCCAAGTTGCCCATCCCTGCTTACTCTGTGTATGGAGGGGGGCGTGGGAATGACCCTTGCTATAAAGATTTGTTCCCTCTTTTGAGCTACTGCATCTATGTCATTTTCTTTTGACTGTACATTAGAAAGGTGCTCAAATGCTTAACTGTCTTTTGCTTTCATTCTTACTGCAAGCTTGATAGATATGAAATACAGTTTTTCAGAAGGTTGAGATGAGTAAGAGTCAGCAAGAGGGGGGATGACAAAGAACCAAACCTTTTAAAGGATTGTTGACCATTGAGAAAGGAGACCTGTTGGCACATTTGGCTGCTAACAGAAAGGTTAGCAATGTGAACCAACAAGTCATTCCAGAGGAAAAGAAATGGCAGTCAGCTCCTGTAAGATTCACAAGCTTGGAAACTCTACAGGGTAGTTTTCCTCTCTTTAGGGTTCCTGTGACTCAGAATCCACCCAACAGCAATAGGCTTAGTGACTGGTTTTACCACTGAGAAAGTTTCCTGGAAAAGTCATCAAGTAATCACATAATCTTTATGTAATCTAGAAAGTTTATTTGGATGTCTTTCATTACTTGCCTGGGGAGGCTGGTCCAACTGAGTATTTATTGCTTTCAACTGTCCAGAGTATTTAGTGTGTAATGTGGCACATACATGGTGGTTAATAAACATGTGCTCAGGGGGATGGGTGACAGGTAGGTGGAGACAGGAATGGGATAAATCAAAACCAAAATATGCCCCTGGAGGAGAAAGAAGGAAACTGCAGAAATCAAAATGTGCCCTGCCTACTGTGTATCTATAGAAGATAATCGGAGGGAGAGGAGGAGTTATATATAATTTCCTCAATTTATGCCCATGCCATTGAGTTGCTTTTGACCCTTAGTGACCTGTAGGGCAGAGTAGACCTCCCCACAGGGTTTCTAAGACTATAAACATTTACAGAAGCAGACTGCCACATCTTTCTCCTGTTGGAACAGCTGGTAGTTTTGAACCACTGAACTTACAGTTAGCAGCTAAGCACTAAACCACTGTGCCACCTGGGCCCCTCTCATAACTTATAGGCTCTCAATAAGAACAAAACCTATGCAATTCTAGAGAAATAATGGTAACCTAAAAACTGATAACAAATATCAAAATGAGATGGAAAAAGATCTCATTTGAAATATAGTCTGTTGTTGGTTTCTTTCTTCTGAAACCTTAAGAAGAGGATGAGTTAGAAATGATACGATGAAATCCATAAGGCTGGCAATATTATGAAGTTTTATAGGGGAAAGACTATGTATATTTCTTTGAGTGACAATTTATTGAAACTTTCCCCCTAATACTATTAGGGTAGATGTTTGGGACTAAATAATTTTCGTGTGACCCATGGGATAAGAACAGGAAGCTCGTTTCTTTACACTGTTAAGTGCCGTCGAGTCGGTTCCGACCCATAGCGACCCTGTACAGGGTTTCTGAGGGTGTAAATCCTTACGGGAGTAGAAAGCCTCATCTTTCTCCCGCGGAGCGACTGGTAGTTTCGAACTGCTGACCTTAAGGTTCGCAGTAGAAGAAGCATATATGGGTCAGTAGATGAGGGAGGACAGAGACCTGGAGGCAGATCTCTTGAGTTTCAACTCCTGGCTCTACCTATAACTGATGGAGGAAGACTGAGCAAGTCACATGATCACTTTGTGCCTTAGTTACCCGTTTATAAAATGTAGTTATTAATGCTATTTATCTCTAAAGATTGTAAGAGTTCAATTAAATATGATGTAACCCAAAGCACTTTTAAGGACAGTTCTTGGTATGTTATTGTTGTTGTTGTCAGGTGTCATCAAGTCGGCATTGACTCAAAGTGACCCTATGCACAACAGAACGAAACACTGCTCAGCCCTGGGCCAACCTTATAATTATTGCCACACTTGAGCCCATTGATGCTGCCACTTGGCCAATCCATCTCGCTGGGGGTCTTCCTCTTTTTCTAGGACCCTCCACCTTACCAAACATGATTTCCTTCTCCAGTGACTGGTCCCTCCTGACAAGGTCTCTAAAGTATGAGAGACAAATCTGACCATCCTGGCCTCCAATGAGCACTCTGGATGCCCTTCATACAACACAGATCTGTTTGTTCTTTTGGCAGCCCATGGCAGTTTCAATATTCTCCTCCAACACCATAAGTCAAAAGCATCAATTCTTGTACTGTCTTCCTTATTCACTGTCCAACTTTCACATCCATATGAGGTTATTGAAAATACCATGGTTTAGGTCAGGCCCACCTTAGTCCTCAAGCTGACATCTTTGCTCTTCAACACTTTTACAAGGTTTTGTGCAGCAGATTTGCTTAATGCACTACATCGTTTGACTTCTTGACTGCTGCGTCCATGAGAGTTGATAGTAATTACCAAAGTATTATATAAGGGTGCTTCAAAAACTTTGTGGAAAAATTTAATAATTAGATAGTGGAATTTTTCCATGAACTTTTAGAATCCCTGATATAATATTATCACTACTAAGAAAT
Organism: Chrysochloris asiatica; assembly: GCF_000296735.1. Taxonomy (NCBI): domain Eukaryota; kingdom Metazoa; phylum Chordata; class Mammalia; order Afrosoricida; family Chrysochloridae; genus Chrysochloris; species Chrysochloris asiatica. The sequence continues at coordinate 15,088,185 of NW_006408535.1, read as the reverse complement.
AACTAAAAAAATTACTGGTTACAAAATACAGAAAAACTTAATATTGACAAATGTCTATGTTCACAACACAAAATGAAATCATCTGGACACTAATGTTTGGAGGAAAGTTAACATAGCAGAGAAATTGGTAGGATGAGAATTTTGCAAGACAGAGTATGAGGAGGCTCCAAAATGATCATGGAAAAATTCCGTATCTTTTCATTCCATTTTCCCCTGAGCTGTTTGAAGTGTCCTCACAATTAAAGAAGAAGAAAAACATTAAGCAAATTTTGTAATGCAGTGTAAATAAGAAAGGTTGTTAAGTGAATTTTTAGAAAGATGAAGAAGATGCTGCAAGACAAAAAGCCTAACCATGAGTTGTAAGAAACAAAAATGCCTTTCAGGATCTGTGTTAATAAAGTTCTTTAAGGAGCTATAGTAATAGAAACAATTCAAGGTAAATTTTTGCTAGAATTAGTTTGACAAGCTAAAGCGCTGCCTGTAGGAAAATATTGAGAGGAGGAAGAAGAAACAAGGGAAAAGGACAGAAGAATGAGAATATACGTTTTTTTCCACTAACACAACAGGTTCTGGAAAGGAAGACATTGTCTTTCTTCTTTGACTTCCCCAGTGCCCAGCCCTGGTGCTTGGCCTGTAATAGATTCTGATAAGTACTTCCTGGATTTATGATGCAGTGAATTTAATTAATGAACTTAATGAGCAGGTGTTTTCTCTCCTGAAAAGTCTATTAAATGCAGAGATATTTAAGAGTTAAGTCAGAAATAGGGAATGGAGAGGTTTAAAGGGTGATGATCAATCCATGACAAAAGGTAGGATTTTTGAATGAGAATGCTCTTCACCAACCTTTATAGAGAACGTACTGTTTCTTCCATTGAAATGCTTTAAGAAGTTCACATTATGCTACTTCTTAGAGAGGGAAGGACAAATGTCTGTGGAACACAGTTCAGCTGCTTTGTTTTGTGTACCACAGGCCTTGGACATGTTCATATGGAGTGTATAAAATGTATGTAGGACTATTATGACAACCAGTACAAGTAGGGATTAGAAATACAAATCTTTATAGAATCAAATCCTCACGAAAGAATATCACAAACTGCATCAATACTTAAAATGCTAACGTTAGTAGGTGGCTGTTGTTAATTGCTGTCCAGTCAATTCCTACTCAGGGACACCAGTTAGGGTTTCCAAAGAGTGGCTGATGAGTTTGAACTTCCAGTCCTGACATTAGCAGTCCAGTGCTTAGCCTACAGTGTCACACCAGAACTCTAATGTTATTAGGTAGGTTGGGTTCTTAATTTTAATCAAGTATATATATATATATTAAAAGGAGCCCTGTTGTGGTCCTGTGGAATAATGCATTGGACTGCAAGGTCAGTTTGAACTGCAAGGTTGGAAGTTCACATTCACCAGCCACTCCTTGGAAACACTATACAGGTTTGCTATGAGTTGGAACTGACTCAAAGGCACTTAACAACAACAACATTTATATTAAAAGAGCATAG
>NW_006408535.1:15067743-15086428 GCF_000296735.1 Chrysochloris asiatica | reverse complement strand
CTCTGGTAGCGTAGTGGTTACAAATCGGGCTGCAAAATGCAAGGTCAGCAGTTCATAACTACCAGCTGTTCTGTCGGAGAAAAGATGAGGCGTTCTGCTCCCATAAAGATTTACAGCCTCGAAAACCCAGTACAGAAACGGACTCCAAGGCACACAGCCACCACCCTAAGGACATTGAATACAAATGGAAATTTGTTTTGCTAATCAGTTGGAAAAGGATCACTAGCCTTCAATTGTATGCATGGGCCATGAGTGTTCAATGAGAAGTCAGCCAGCAGATTTAAGAGCTCTGTAGCACGCTGGTTTTCAAACTATGGTGGTAGTTGTGTCTCTTGGAGTTGGAGCTGGTTCTGACTCAGAGCTATACTGTATAGTGTTTCCAAGGCTATAAATCTTTACGGAAGCAGAAAACTTCATTTTTCTCCCTTAAAACAGCTGGTAGTTTTGAACTTCTGATCTTCCAGAAAACTTACATTTGTGAACTGTTTGTCAGTTGCTAAATTTTTTTAATTCATGGAGGTTTTTTCAACTTTTTTTCCTAGTATTTTTTCTTAAATCTTTGATGTCAGCCATCTCTTATCTTTAGTAAGAAACAGTAAAGGACAAACACATTAAAAAATACATGGTAAACTGCATGCATCCTTCATTCATTGTACGAGCACTTACTGAGTGTTTATTACATGCCTGACAAAGGCTACCACAAAACAAAATGAATAATGCTCCTGCTTTCTAAGCTGAGTTTTGCATCTTTCCTACTTCTCAAGAATTTCGTAAAGATGTTTTGAAAATGTAAGTCTCAGTATATTACATGGCAGTGCCTTCCGTTTGCTTTGTGTGTTGTTAGGCTGGAGTGGTCAGAATCTGTGTGTTATCAAATCATCTCGTGTTGGTGTTGGGGAGCATGCTTTGTGATTCATTGGCCTAACAGGAGATATAGGATTGTTGCTATGGTGGAGAAAGTCAGGGAGTTGTATGGGCACAGTAGGACAGGTCATAGGAGTTCAGTACAGTTCTACGGTGACATATTTGGGGAATCTACTTGATGGTAACTGGAATTTAGAAATGTCATTGACTTATATGGCAGTGTCTCATTGCCAGACGTCATTAGCTGATGTTTGTAATTATTTCATTATACTTAAAAGTCCATTTAAAACAGGTAGCCTTGCCCAGGAGGTGGTGGAGTGTGAGACAGTCACAGAAGAATTTATTTTAGCTTTTATTGTTATGCTGATTCAATTCCAACTCTTAAAAAGCTTGTATGACAGCGTACAACTCTGTGTAGGGATTCCTAGGCTATAATCTCTATAGAAAAGGAGCTCTGTTAGTGTAGTGGTTACGAATCGGGCTGTGAATCTTAAGGTCAGCAGTTCGAAACTACCAGCTGTTCCGTGGGAGAAAGATGAGGCTTTCTGCTCCCATAAAGATTTACAGCCTCGGAAACCCTGTACAGGGTGGCTATGAGTGGGAACTGACTCCACTGCACATAATAACTACAACAACAATCTGTATGGGAAGGAGCTCTGGTAGCGTAGTGGTTATGAATTGGGCTGCAAACCACAAGGTCAGCAGTTCGAAGCTACCAGCTGGTCCGCAGGAGAAAGATGAGGCTTTCTTCTCCCATAAAGATTTACAGCCTCAGAAACCCTGTACAGGGTCGCTATGAGTCGGAACCGACTCCACGGCACATAACAACAACAACAATCTCTATGAGAGAAGATCGTTACATCTTCTGTCCATGGCACCGCTGTGGGTTCCAATCACTGACCTTTAAATGGTTAGCAACCAACTGCTCAACCATGGTGTCACCATGGCTCCTTTTTCCTAATGTTGTTGTTGATGTTAAATGCCACTGAGTCAGTTCCAACTCAGCGATCCTATACACAGTTTCTGAGGAAAATATAACTTTGTGTTCCAGTGCTTATCCTATGGCACCATTAGCCAGAAGCATTAATATGAAAAAAATGATGAATGAGAACGTTTGGCCAGGAGACAGGGTTGGGATGTTGGGATGGTTTGGAGGAAAGGGTAGTAGACTGCTTCAAATAGAAGGAAGAGCATGTGTCAAGATTCAGACAACTCCTGTCATTGTTCTATATGGCAGGCTCATTACTCTGTTCCCAAGTTCAATAAACAGGTACTAAGCACCCCCTATGTGCAAGATGTCACTTACCATTAATGGTTATTCTCACTCCCATTCCTAAAGACGCTCCCATGATGGGGACATGTACATTAACTTAAATGTTTTCACATTTTGAAATGCTTGTGCATTATAAAAATGCTTATAATACAAGTCAACTGTTGTTGTTAGGTTCGCCAGTTAATTGGCTGTGACTCATAGCAACCCTTTGTACTACAGAAGGAAACCCTGACCCTACTTCTGCCATACTCCAACAATTGTTGTTACGTTTGAGCCCATTCTTGACGCCACTGTCAGTTTGTCTGGTTGGGGGCGTGTTTGTCTTTCAGGGACCCTCCACTTTACCGTGAATGATGTCTTCTTCCAGCGACTGGTGCCTCCTGAGAACGTGTCCAAAGTCTATAAGATAAATTCTCTCACCATCCTCACTTTCTAAGGAACATTCTGGCTATACTTCTAAGACAAATTTGGTTGTTCTTCTGGAAGTCCATGGTGCTTTCAGTATTCTTTGCTAACATCACAATTCAAATGCATCAATTCTTTGATCTTCTGTATTCCTTGTCCATCTTTCACATGCATATGAGGCAACTGAAAATACCTTAGCTTGGGCTGGCCACACCTTAGCTCTTAAAATGACTCTTTTGCAGAAGATTTACCTAGTGCAATATATCTTTTGAGTTTTTGAGTGCTGTTTCCATTCACATTGATTGTAGATCCAAGTAAAATTAAATTCTTGAAAACGTCAGTCTTTTCTAGATTTATCATTGATGTTTATTGGTCAGGATGTGAATTTTTGGTTATTTTTTATACAGTGAGTTTGAATCCATTTTAAAGACTAGTTTTTGACCTTCATGAGCAAATGCTTCAAGTCCTCTTCACTTTTAGCAAGCAAGGTTGTGTCATCTGCACATCAACAATGAGCCTTCCTCCAAATCTGATGCCATGTTCTTCTTCATACCGTCTAACTTCCTAGATTATTTGTTCATCATACAGATTAAGTATGTTGAAAGAATACAACCCTGATGCACACATTTCCTAATTTTAAGCCATCTAGTATGTCCTTGTTTTGTTTGAATTACTGCCTTTTGTTCTCTGTACAGGTTTTGCATGAGCACAATGACATATTCTGGAATTTCCATTCTTTGCATTGTTACCCATAATTTGTCAGGCTCCACAAAGTTGAATGCATTTGCATCGTCAGTAAAGCACAACCATCTTTCTGGTGTTCTGTACTTTCAGCCAAGATCCCTCTGACATCAGCAATGATGTTTCTTGCTCTGCATCCTGTTTTGAATCCAGCTTGAATTTCTGGCAGTTCTCTATTGATGTGCTGCTGCAACCATTTAAAAATTATCCTTAGCAGAACTTTACTTGCATGTGATATTAATAATATTGTTACATAATTTCCGCATTTTTTGGGGGGCTCACCTTTCTTTGGAATGGCACAAATATGGCTTCTTTCAGTTGGTTGATCAGGTCGCTGGCTTCCAAATTTCTTGGTAAAGACCTAGTAAAAGCCTTCAGTACTGCCTTAGTTTGTTGACATATTTCCATTTGTATTATGAAATTTTTTGGAGCCTTGTTTTTTCACCAGTGCCTCCAGTGCAACTTGGATTTCTTCCTTCGATACCATCATTTCATTAGCATGTGGTATCTCTTGAGATGATAGAACAGCGTACAGTTTTACTGTTATTATTTTTGGTTTGGTGACTCTGTGTATTCCTGCCACCGTCTTGTTACGCTTGTTGTGCCAGTGAATATTTTGTCTAGCGAATCCTTCATTATTTCAAGTTGAGGCTTGAATATTTTCTTCAGTTCTTTCAGCTTGAGAAATGCTGTGCATGTTCTTCACTGTTGGTTTTCTAACTCGAGATCTTTGCTTAATTCATTAGGATACTTGACTTTGCCTTCTTGAACTACTCTTTGAAATTTTCTGTTCAGCTGTTTTACTTCATCATTTCTTCCTTTTGTTTTAGCTATTCTGCATTAAAGAACACATTTCAAAGTCTCTTCTGACATCTTCTTTGATAATTTCTTTCTTTTCTTTCTCTCTAATGAGTCCTGGTGTGACTCTGAAGTCAATATACTGGACTGCAAAGTCAGTTTGAACCACAAGGTTCAACAAGATTGGTGGTTCAAGCTCCTTAGAAACCCTATACAGGGTTGCTATGGGTCGGAGCTGACTCAATGTTGCTTAACAACAACAACAACAATGACCTTTTGCTGTTGCTTTTGATGTCATTCCACAACTACTTTGGTATTTGGTCACTAGTCTTTGGGTCATCAAATCTGTCCTTGAAATGATCTCTAAATTCAAGTGGATATGCTCAAGGTCATATTTTGACTCTTCATTTTCTTTAGCTTCAGCCTGAACTTGTTAAGTGCCATGGAGTCAGTTCTGACACAGGGACCCATATAGGATTTCTGAGAAGCAGCTGGTGGGTTCTAACTGTTAACCTTGTGGTTCACAGTCCAGTGCTAATTCTATAGTTCCACACCAGGTGTCCAGCCTAAATTTACATATTAGTAATTTATGTTTTGTCCCACAGTCTACCCCTGGCCTTGTTTCGGCTGATGATATTGAGCCATCTCCATTGTCTTTTTCCACAGATGAAGTCATTTTGAATCCTGTGTATTCCATCTGGTGAGGTCCACTTGTATAATTTCACTTGTTGTTGTTGTTGTTAAGTGCCATCGAGTCAGTTCCAACCCATAGAGACCCCGTATAGGGTTTCCAAGAAACCACTGGTGAGCTTGAACCACGGACCTTGCAGTTCAAATGGCTTTGCAGTCTGATGCATTAACCCATAGTGCCACACCAGGACTCCATAGTTTTACTTATGTTGCTCAAAAAACATATTTGCAATGAATAAGTCACTTGTTTTGTAAAACGTTATCGTGAGATCTTCAGAGTCATTGTTGTCGCCAAGGCCATATTTTCCAACCACCAGTCCTTCTTCATTTCCAACTTTCACATTCTGATCTCTAGTAATTATCAATACATCTTATTTGTATATTTGATTAATTTCACACTGAAGAAATTGGTGGTGGTTGTTAAGTGCTGTGGTTTTGACTCAGTGTTTTTGAGGCTCTACATCTTTTGTAGGAGCAGAAAGTCTCAGCTTTCTCCCTTGGAGTGGCAGGTGGGCTCGAACTGCCAATATTGTGGTTCACAGCCCAGTACTTATCCAATGGAGCCACCATGCTCCACAAAAAATTTTCAGTTTCTTTATTGACATTGGTGGTTGGTACATAACTTTGAATACTAGTTGTATTAACTGAGGTTACTTGTTGGTATATAGACACTATCTTGTCACTAACAGATCTTGGAATGTTCTTTTTGACAATTAATGTAACTCCATTCCTCTTGATTTTGTTTATTCCAGCATAATATACATTTGATTGTCTGATTCAAAATGGGCAAATACCTGTTCATTTCAGGACAGAACATTGATCTTTATGTGTTCAGTTAATTTCTGATGAATTCCAATTTTCCTACATTTGTACTTTGTACATTGCACATTTTCATTTTGCATGTACAAAAGCCCATGGATAGAGAATGTCTGGCGTATTAACCTTTCTTACATGCTCTTCAAAGTTTTATATAGTTGCTCTCAATTTGCAACAGTTGCACTAGCCCTGATCACAACCAATTCACCATAGTCACCATTGCCTGATACATGTGCAACCTAAAATCATTGAGACACCTTTCAACCTTTCTTTACACTAAAATAAGACTAACTCAGCATTCTATACACATGTTCTGATTTACCTACAAATTTGACTTAAAAAAAACACTTGGGAACAGATTTTGTGCGTAATCCAGGAACTGCCTGTATTTTCATTTTTCACTTTTAACCTATTAATGTATTCAGTTACATTGTAATATTTTTCTAGATTATTATACTTCTAACTGGCACTTAACAACAACAACAACAATATAAAATTATGGAGTCCTGGTATGGCTCTGTGGATTAATGTACTGGGCTGCAAAGTCAGTTTGAACACAAGGTTGGTGGGTCAAGCTCACCGGTCACTCCTTGGAAACCCTGTACAGGGTCACTGTGAGTCGGGACCAACTCCACAGCACGTAACAAAACCAATATAAAATCAGCTTGACCATGCTATTTCTCTATTATATATTCAACTAATTTTAGTTTCCTAACATTTTGTTGTCATATTGTGATAGCTTGTGGGAGTTTGGTAAAGTGACATCTATTTTAGTGTTAATGAATGATCACATCCTATGGATGCAAGCATTTCAAACAATTTGATTGGATTATGTATCAAGTTTTTATTAAATCTCTATTTTAAAAAGCATGCTTGCAAGTATTGGACATTATTATTTTACCAAAATTGTGTGCATGCTAAGCTTGTTAAATACTGCAGATACATAAACTTAAGAGTACAACTATTTGAATTATTGCAGTGCTTGAAAAATGTATTGCGTATCCATCAAAGAAAAGAAGACATCGCTGTAGAACTAGTCTTGCTATATAGGTTGGAGAACTGCTCCTCCATGATCCATGTGCCTTCTTAGATCCCACCAGTTCCCAATGGTCCTGTTTCTTCTTTTTGCTCAGTCCTTTGGTTCAGGTTTCTCTTCTCTGGATAGCCACTGCTACTGACATTACATTGGGGGTCTTTCTCTAAAGAAACCATGCTGCAGAATGGATATTACTCTGTCATCCAAAGGATGTGAGATACTCACTTAAATGTTTACAAAAAGAGGTTCTGACTTTGCATGTTATAAATTTTGCCACTTTTCACCAGAGAAACCTGGCAGGTGCTGACTGAAGTAACAAACGTGAAAGTTAGAACGTTTCTAGAGTTTCCATTGTATAGGTCTCTAGTTTTGTTGTTGTGTTTTCAGAGAAGAATATGAAAATTCTTGAGTTTTATTATTGAGAGTATAGCTTAACCTAAATCTCCATCCCATAAATATATCATGCCTTGGACTCCTAGCATGGCACTGGATGATAAGTATAGCATATAAACTATGAGATTGAATGTTCAAATCCACCAGCTCCTATGAGTCAGAACGGACCCAATGGAACTTAACAACTGGATCCACTAAAATCCATGTCCCTTTTCTGCAAATAGGCACCATGTAACCCTAAGACTCTCTACTGACTGGAAATTCCAGACCAGGAATTACCTGACTGGATCTATCATTGCTTATTAAAGTGGGGATTCTGCCGTTATTGATAGCAGAGAAACACATGAAGTTTTCCCCTTTATCACATCTCTGAGCTATATACAAAGTTGTCATGGTTTATTGTCAGTTATATAATTTGGGGGCCTTGAAAATCCTATACAAGGTCGCTATGACTCAGAACTGACTTAATGGCATATCACAATCGCAACAGCAGCAACAGCAACAACAACAAGGTGAGGAAAAACATACACACAATTTGTGAACTGAAAAACTTGACCTAAATTCCAATACATTGTTTTTTGGGGTGAAGATTGGGAACAACATCTAAGAACAATTTCAGAATGAGTAGAAGTAAAGAAAATAATAAAAGAAGAAGAAAGGGGAGGGTTCATCAAATTGTTTTTATAAACTTAAAAAAATTAATATATATTATATATCAAGAAATGGGTGTGTGATTTAAGTGGATAACTATTTTTCATTAGGTAAAAACATTTAATGCAGGTTAAATCCAGCTAGAGGAAATGTCAAGACTTTTTTCCATTTTTTTATATACTTGAATTTTGCATAAATAAGTTAGAAACATGTTATTGAATGAAGGTTTTAGTTTTGTGATTGAAAAAATTGATAGAACTGAATGAAATACATCAAAGAAAATTATTTGGTATTACGATTTTTGCTATATATTCATAAAGAATGGGGCCTTGGGTCAATATTTACATTGTTCTTTTTACAGTCTCACCAGATTCCATGCACTATGAATGATGTATGCATTTCTGAGCACTGATTTCCACAACTAAACTGGTGACTGAATCCTTTGAATCCTCAATAAATATTTTAAATGAATAACTGAAATTAATAAATACTGTCAATTCCTAGTAAAGTTTGTGCCAGTAAGGCAATGTCATTATGTTGGTTGTATTAAATGTTTTCAGACAGAATGCCCTGCTTGATCAGAAGAGTTTTACTCACATCTTGTGTGATATCATGTCTGAAAAGCCTTCTTTTTGTTTGGTCTTGTTGAATTGGAAAATGGTTAGTCATCATCCCTCATATCCTCTTTTCATGTACTGACTATCTTCTAAATTACCTACAGCCTAGAAATTTCCCATAGGATTTCCTCCAGGTTTTTGTAACCTGGGAAAACTGTAGGCCAGGATTTCTAGCCTCTATGCTCTAGGTGACTTGTGGTGTCGTGAAAAAAAACCCAAAAACTTCATCTCTGGGCTCTAGATAAACCATCTGTAATATGATGGATATTGGTACATACCATCTTTAGAGTACCTCCCATTTTAGAATTCCATGCATTTAAGCAAAATTATAGTTTCTTTATAAATTTATCTGTTTCTTTGCTAGCGAATAATGATAATGTGTTGAGAAGGGACATGTAAAAATAAGTCATTATGGGATTTATGCAGTTATATCTTTGGTCCAATAAGAACGAATATTACATGATAGCTTATTCAAAACTATGCCAGTGATTGTCTGAGTTAGAGAATTTCTATTTTCATCATGCTGTAACATTCCCAGTTCTCCACTCTATTTAAGTATATGTACCATAAGATTATAAGAAGATCTCCCATAAATAGACCATCTGCATAATTTTTTCCACTCATTGAGCCTGCTAAAAGGACTTGGTGTTCATGAGCTAGTGAAGAAAAATCTTGTATTAATGAAATGTCTTTCACTTGTCAATCACGTAAATAGTTTGATTTCCCTCACATTATTCTAAAATACTGAGGTGTATAGCAGGTACATTGTTAGTTGCCAATGTATAGAATCATGCATCCAGAGGAAGAATTGATCCTTGAAAACCAAGGATCAATTGTTTGATATGTTGCTTTTGTTAAGTGCCATTGAGTCAGTTGCTACCCATAGTGACCTGTATAGGGCTTCTGAGGAGCAGCTGGTGAGCTTGATCTACCAACCTTGAGTTTCAAACCTTCTTTGCAATGCAGCGCATTAACCCACAGTGCCACATTAACGGATAAATATATTTTTTAGCTCTTCAAACACTGATATTTTATTCACAGTTGCATGGTGGAACAACATATCAGACCATGTGTCTTTATCAGGACCCCCTCATAGGAAATATGATTTTCTTTTGTCGCTTTTAATTTGAGATGTTATTTATTTTTTGTTTTTTTACCACACTTGACAGGAAGTTAAGTAGTAGCTATGTGTTACTTTTTTTTTTTTTTTTTTTCTGTGATGGCAATTATTGTGGTTTAAAAAAAGTAATGGAAATGTATATAATTCAGTTTCTAAACCTTATTTAATGATCAATTGCTTAAGGCTTTGGCACACCATAATAGAAGTCATTTTTCACATTTTTTGACTTCTTATAAATAATTTCTTTTTCAGTTGACTGTCCCATTAATGCTCCTTATGGTATATTAATATACTCCCTTGTTTAGTCTCAGTAGATGATGTGTGACTTGGAGACACACATCCTCTTAGCAAATATAAAACAATCCTTATGGCAGTGTAGAGTTCGTCACTGCAAGTGAAGAGCTTGAGAAAGTGAATGGGAAGAGGAATAGTCTTTGAACTCAAGATTATTTTTCCTTCCCATAGAAGTAAAAACTTGATGTAAAATAAATTCATGAAGGCATAAATTAACAATAAGTAAGATACATTAAATTAAGCCTGGCATGGGCTTAAGAATCATTGGTATTTCTATTGCCTCCAAGATTGCTTTGAAATCAATTACATTTCATGGAAGCATCTTCATTCCTATTTTGTAATCACATTGGGTGTTTTGGAATATGTATGCCATTTGCCAAAAAATAAAAGAGGAAGAAGATTATAACAAGTAAAATGTAATGATTGTCTTCTGCTTTTAGGAAGACTTGGCTTCCTAGTAAATTTTTAAAAAGGGTTTCTTGAATCGATGCCAAATTTTGCTTGTCTTGTATTTGTTATCCAAAATGAAGTAGTTCATTTTCTAACAAGTTAAATACAGAAATAGAACCTCAATGTCAAGAAGTGTCATTATTCACTTCCACCTTTCATAACTCAGCTCTCCTTTCCTGAAATTCTTGTTCACGAAGTATCCCGGACAACTTGAAGCTTGTATTGTAAGACATTTTAAGAAATTTGCCAGCTCAGCTTTTCACCTTCAGAAAAGAAACTAAAGCTTTCCCAGCAGATAGGTATTTAATCTGCTCTTAAATAAGTCCAAAAAAGTTACCTGTATGGCGGGGTCCGTCTCTGCTCACTGGTAAGATGAGTTTTATTATCTGACCCCAGCCAACCCTTTCCCCCTCCCATTAGAGTTCCCTTGCTGTCTGTACTTTGGGGAGCACACTAAGAAAAGTTTCCATATTATGTTCTATCAGAGTGGAAAGAGTGCAAAGCAAGGTTTTCCCTGAAGGAAAAACTAGTTTTCAGGCCCTTTTTTATGCTAAAGGCTGTAATTAGGTTATCCATTTGTAATTAGGCCACTTTGTCTTCTAGACCAAATAATCAAAATATTAGCTTTGTTATAGATCTGTTGATAATCCTTTAAACATTTAGCTTAAATGACTCCTTTAGACCTTCTCCAAGTTCTCCTGCTCCAGTGGTATAAAACTCTATGTTCGTTTTACTTCCAAGCGATAAAGATAGTTTCCAGAGTCAAACTGATTTTCTTAAATTCTCTCAAATAAAAAACAAATCTGAAGTTGGACTCCTTTTTAGTTACACATATTTAACATGAACTGTAGATTTTGGGGTTTATGCATTTAACTTTCTGTAACTATAGAAAGAATCACATCAATTTTTAAAACATATATATAATATAATGGTGATGATAATAATAATATGCTTAACTCACCCCAACCCCTTGTGAATGAATGCAAATTATTATGTCAATATTTGTTAAATGCTTACTGTGGGCTTAAATAAGACTAAATCTGTCTCATTTGATAAGGCAAGGATTTTTTTTTTTTAAAGGCCCAGTGATCTGTTTTATCTACTATCCTAAATTTAAACTGGGGATATAATGTTTGATCTGAGTCTTTCAGGATCTACTGAGATTTATCAGGCAGTGTTGATGGGAGAAGGCTTGTTGGGAGCAGGCTCTTTAGGAAACTCATGATTGGTTGCATGTGTCGAGATCCAGAATCACTGGGACATAGGGCTAAACAGCTAAATTGAGAAGACTTTACAAGCTGGCTGACTTAAATGAGCTGAAATCATAGGGAGTGAAGAGCCATAAAAGAAATTTCAGTGGTTTATATCTTATAAAGACCAATCTGGAGATGTATGGTAATTGGTTTAGGGGTGTTGAGAAAAGAAAGAATGTGGAAGACTAAGAATGTGGAAGACTTAGTCTAGGTAACATGATGAAGATCAGGTATAAGACAGTCAAGTTGGGATGGATGGATGTTTCGGTTCCAAAGGGTTGGTAACCAGTTTGATATGGTCAACAAGAAAGCAAAAATCAATGTTACATATGGGCTTCTGAGAGCAGAAGAAATCAGTTTAAGAGTAGAGGGGGCATTAAGAAGGGGATGATTATCTAGACAACTTTGTATCTTTGAGTTGTCTGTGGGCTTGTGAGAAGACGTTTTGATCTGAAGTTCAGGAAGCAGGTTAGAGATGGAAATAGAAATTGGTGGTTCACATAATCAAGACATCCTGTGTAGTAGAAAGGCTACTGGGAATCTCCCAAACACCAAGCAGTAGGGGGTGGTCATAGGAAATGAATTTAGGGAGAGAGGTAGAGATGAGCAGTTCATGTGTGAGAAAGAAGAGGGGAGAATGGAGACAAGAGAACAACATGTTAGGAGCCCGAAGGAATGTGGTCATGCAGGGAAGTACACTTGCTGTAAAGTGTCTCATTCCACACAATGGCCGAATTAAAAAAAAATAAAATAAAGGCTGAAAAATGACAATTAAGGCTATTGAAAAACTTAATGAGAGCAATTTAACTGAAGTACTTATGTTAAAAATCAGGTGACAGTTGTTTTAGAAGTGAATTGTTGTTGTTATATGCCTTGGAGTCGGTTCCTACTCATAGTGACCCTATACAGGGTTTCCGAGGCTGTAAATCTTTACGGGAGCAGAAAGCCTCATCTTCCTCCCATGGAACAGCTGGTAGTTTTGAACTGCTGACCTGGAGGTTCGCAGCCCGATTTGTAAACACTACACTACCAGAGCGCAGGATAAGTGATATACTGCAAGCTACAAACCTACCAGCTGCTCATTGGAAACCTTGTACAGGGTTCCTATGAGTCAGAACCAACTCAACAATACTTAAAACCAATAGTAGCATTATACATCAGACATTTCATTACTTTCCTAGGTATTTTGTTTTGTTAAATTTTCTCATGAACTTTGTAAGGTAAGTATTTTGCACATGAGAAATTGGTCTTAAATGTGTTAAGTTGTTGTCAGACTTTGCCAATTAAGATGTTATACAGCCTAAATTCAAGTCATGCCTTATTGTTAGTCTTAATTTACTTGGTCTGTGAATATAGGATTGATCATTATTTTCTTAATAAAAGACCAATTTTCATGTATAGTTTAAGAATACTGATAACCCTTTACCTTTCTATATGTTATTGTTAGGTCAGTTCCAATCCTATGTACAACAGAACCAAACACTACCTGGTGTTGTGAAGTGCTATGCAGTGAGATCACTGTACCAAACTCACAATCTTTATTAGGTTTGAACCCATTGTTGCCCACAGTGCATCAGTCCATCTTGTTGAGGGTCTTCTTTTTCACCGATCCTCTTCTTGACCAAGTATGATCCCCTTCACCAGGAACTGGTCCTGAAAATATGACTTACATACATGAGAGGAAGTCTTACCATCCTCGCTTCTAAAGGGATTTCTGACTGTACTTCTTCTAACACAGATTTGTTATTTCTTTTGACAGTCCATAGTATATTAATTTTTCTTGTGAAAACACCATAATTCAGAGTCATCAATTCTTTGGTCTCCTTTTTCATTGTCCACCTTTTGCATGTATAGGAGGCGATTGAAAATACCATGACTTGGATCAAGCACAGCTTAGTCCTCAAAGTGACATCTTTGCTTATTAACACTTTAAAGTTTAAAATTACAGTAGATTTGCTCCCCCACCCACAGTACATCATTTGATACCTTTACTGCTTCTTTCATGAACACTTTTAGTGAATCCATGTCAAATGAAGTCCTTGACAACTTCAGTATATTCTGTGTTTATCATGATGTTGCTTATTGGTCCAGTTGTGAGGATTTTTGTTTTCCTCTCAGTAAGTGCTTTAAGTCCTCTCTGCTTTCAGCAAGCCATGTTGTATCATCTGCATATGCCAGGTTGCTAATGAAACTTTCCCTAATCCTGCTGAAGTATTCTTCTTTATATAGTTCAGCTTCTCAGATTATTTGCTAAGCATACAGATCGAATAAGTGTAGTGAAAAGACACAGCCCTGATGTGCACCTTCCTGATTTTTACACCACGCAGAATCTCCTTGTTCTGTTTGAACGAATGCCTCTTATTTTACATAGATTCCATATGAGTACAATTCAGTGTTTTAGAATTCCCATTCTTTATAATGTTATCCGTAACTTGTTATGATCCACACAGTGTCTTTGCATGGTCAATAAACACAGGTAAACATCTTTCTAGTATTCTTTGCTTTTAGCCAAGATCTGTTTGACATTGGGAATGATGATCCTTGTTCCATGTCCTCTTCAGAATCTAGCTTTCATTTCTGGCCAGTCTCTGTGGTACTGCTGCAACCATTTAAAAATGTGATGTTAGTAATGTTACTCAGTAATTCTCAAGTTCAATTGGATTCCCGTTTTTGAGAATGGACACAAATATGGATCTCCTCCAGATGGTTGGCCAGGTAGGTCTCTTCCAAATTTCTGGCATAGATGAGTAAGCACTTAAGCATTGGATTCATTTGTTGAAATATCTCACTTAGTATTCTGCCAATTTCTGGAGCATTGTTTTCCAGCAATGTCTTCAGTGTGGTTTGGACTTCTTTCTTTCATATTATCAGTTACCGATCAGGTGCTATCCCCTGAGGTGATCGAATGTCTCCTGATTCTTTTTGGTACAGTGACTGTGTGTTCCTTTCATCTTCTTTTGATGCTTTCTGCATCAAAGAATAATTCTGTGTGGTGCTGTAAAAACTCTGTTAGTCATCATCATTGCAATTGATAGCAACACAGCAATAATTTCAAAATATTTATCATAAAGTAATCATGGATATCAGGAATAGGAGTCGACTGTGGTGAAGGCAAGTATATACACATGCATATGCACACTAAATAAAAACACAAGAATATCTCTCTTCTAAGGCACATGACAACTGTAAAGAGATTTGGGTGCTATGTAAAATACAAAATGTAACAAAATACTTAGGAGAGCTGAATGAAATCTTCCCCTTTGTAAACATGCTTCACTGAGTCTTTAGGGGAGCTCTGGTTACACAGTGGGTTACATATTGAACTCCTAACAGGAAGGTCAGTGGTTCAAACCCAACAGCCGCTTTGCGGTAGAAAGACTAAGCTAACTGCTTACAATAAGATACATAGCCTCAAAACCCCTAGGGAGCAGTGCTTCCCTGTCCTATAGGGCTCTTCTGAGTTGGCCTTCATGGCTCCATGGTAATAGGTTTGAATTTTTGATGTCTTTGGGATCATTTGGAATTCAGCAGTATCCTGAAGATGTCACAAGTGCCTAAAAACACATAGGTGAAGCCAGCAGTCAGAACTTGACCACTAGGCTGGAATGATACAGATTGGTAACTAATGAATGTTTTAAGTGCTGGTGCCAGCTCATGACTAATAATCTAATAATCAAATAATCAAATAGTAAAGAGTAAAAGAATATGATTCCCATAATACTAAATAATATTAAGGAGTCCTGATGTACTGCTGTAAGCGCTGGACTGATAACCACAAAATAGTGATTTAGACCCACAAGCTGTTCTTTGGAAACCTTGTACAGGATCAGTGTGAGTCGAAACCAACTCAGTGACATTTAACAACAACAACCGCTAATAATAATATTAGATAATGTTGTATACATTGCAAAAATGTCTATGCTATAGAACGATTGCACCAAAGAATGAACATTGTAATCAGGGTATACAAGTAATACAGAAGTGGAAACTTTTGGAAGAATGTAATTTATATTCTATGTAATTTTTTTTCTAGACCTTTTCAAGCTCTTCTTGGTGACATAATTATTCTGGTACTTAAGGGAAAGGACAGTCCATAGATTTACAGGTTTGTGATTCTCATCAATTTAGAAAAAATGTTTGGATGAGGTGAGATTTCAAAAGCTGTGGGAAACACATATATCATTAGGTGATGGTGTTTCAGTTCATGATTGATAAAGTTTCAAATAAAGAAATGAGAAAAATAAAGTTGCTTCTGAGGGACTAAACACTTGTGCATAGAACTTTGCTTCTATTGGAAATTAATTACTAATAATAAATCATGTTTCTTCTACCCATAAAATCCAAATCAACTGGAATGTGACAATTGGAGATTTTCTTCGACATCAAAGTCTATAGGTATTTTCGTTGAGTTTCTTCCTTTGGTTCAGGATGGACGCTTGAACATTTTTATTACTATTTTTTATGAGATTTTAGTCATGTGTTCTTTTGTTTCAGAACAAAGAGGTTTTAAATGACCTCTTTATGAATGCAGTTGCTACTGTTTCCATTCTCATTTCCCTTGATGTCAGCATAGCTTTTGACACTGTGGACCACACTATCATTTCTGAGTGCTTGGGGGAGTTTCTATACTTAAACACTCAGTTTTATATCAGAATAACTCGTGAAAAGCACAGTTTTGTAGATAAATACTGTATCTAAATGGTTCTTCAAGAATACTGAAAATCTGTTTAGTTAAAAAATTAGCATCTCAAGGTCTGATCTGATTATTTTAATTTTGCTATAGAGACATTGTCCAATCTGTCCAGGGACCAGAGGTGTTTATACAGAGGTGTTTTGCCTCTGATATGTTTGGTTTGCTTTGAGTGTAGGTGGCACATGTGGATGTAGTCACCTCTGTCTTCCTGAAGTGAGCAACACGGTGAACCAGTGGTGCGAGCTTTGTTTAGAATTAGAATTTACCTGGCACTGTTTAGCTATTTCATTGGGTTGAAAGTAACCATTTCTCAACCCAAGACCTTGTTAAGTCTTTGTTTATTAAGTCTTAATATGGACAATGCCATTTCTGAACAATTATCTACGATTGGTCCTAGTGAGTGAACTTGAGGAGTGATTTTTCTTCTTAATAGATGCTGGCTAAAGAGGCATTCACAGGCAAATGCTGGACTTGAGCTCTAAGTCACCAAATCTAGGCCACTAATGTCACTGTTGTTACAGGAACCGAGTTCCTGATCCAGGATTGTTAGGTATAAAACAATGCCAGCTTTCACCCTTTAAGTATCCTTTGAGAATTGTGTTAAGCATAGTATTAAAACTTGTAACTGTCATTTGGGAAATACAGCTACATTTGCATTCCATTTGTTCCTCTCTAATGTACTGGAAGTCCTGGTGTGGCGCTGTGGGTTAATGCGCCAGACTGCAAAGCCAAGCCATTTGAACTGCAAGGTTGGTGGTTTAAGCTCACCAGCTGCTCCTTGGAAACCCTGTATAGGGTTGCTATGGGTCGGTATCGACTCGACGGCACTCAACAACAACAACAACAACAAATGTGAAAGTTGGACTCCTGGTGTGGCACTGTAGGATCATCACAGGACTGCAAACCACAAGGTCAACAGTTCAAACCCATCAGCTGCTCCTCAGAAACTCTATACAGAGTCCCTGTGAGTCGGATTCGACTTGATGGCATTGAACATCAACAGCAATGTGAAACTTTGCACTTTGATTTTAATATCACCAGGCACCCTTTTCCAAACCCTAGCTATTCCTGTATCTAAAATCTAGTAGTTACCCTACAGCACTGGACTGCTAACAGCAAGATTGGCAGTTCAAGCCTATTGGTTGTTCCTTGGAAAATCTATACAGGGTTGTTAAGAGTTGGAACCTTAGCACTTAGCAGCAGTAGCAGCAATTCCTAAAGCCAGAGGGATGTGCAAGAATGAGAAAACCTCAAGCTGAGACTGGACTCAAAATAAATGACGGTGCTTAAGGTATCTGTAAGGAGCTCTGGTAGCGTAGTGGTTAAGAATCGGACTGCGAACCTTAAGGCTAGCAGTTCGAAACTACCAGGTGCTCCGTGGGAGAAAGATGAGGCTTTCTGCTCCCGTAAAGATTTATAGCCTCAGAAACCCTGTACAGGGTCTCTATGGGTCGGAACCGACTCCACGGCACTTAACAACAACAATGGTTATCTATTGAGTTAGGAGTCTTTAGTAGGAATCCTGATTTAATTTTGAGAATTTCCTGTACCTGGTAGTGTAGTGGTTACGAATTGGGCTGCAAACTTTGAGGTCAGCATTTCGAAACTACCAGCTGTTCCACAGGAAAAAGATGAGGCTTTCTGCTCCCATAAAGATTTACAGCCTCAGAAACCCTGTACAGGGTCACTATGAGTCGGTTCCGACTCCATGGCACATAACCACCAACCACCACCACCAAACATTTTTTAAAAATTTTTTATTGCAAATGGAGTGAAAGTTTACAGGGCAGATCATCAGTATTACATTCAACAAATCATGTATTTTGTTTCATTACAATGATTATAATCCCCTCCATGTGCCATCAGTTAACAGTATTTCTTTCTAATCATTTTATCTCTTCACACTCAGGCATATATAATAATTTACACCACCAAAGATGACATTCTGCAAGTCTGCCTCCTGACCACCTGCTCTCAGTCCCTGTCTTTCCATGAATCTAGAGTCCTCAACTGCTCCTCTTCTCCATGTCCTCATCTCTGCCTCCATCTCTGGCGTCACTGCTTCTCTCGATAAGGTCCAGCATTCTGCTTGTGCTCTTCTCCCTTGATGGTCCTAGGGTCCTCTGTTTCTGGACTGTAAGATTAACTACTCCCCATTTTTGTTACAAAACTTCTACCTTTACAATTGTGACAGCCGCAATTAGTCATGATAACAATTACTCACTATTGAATCCTAAGAATCTTATCCCCATCTCTTTTCACCAGACCCATCTAGACAAGATGAAAACTCTTCAGTGGGGACTCTTATCTTTCCCTGAACACTTTTAAACTATACTCCCTCTTGAAGAAAGTCATTTTGTGCCTTTATCACTCCCTCATTTTAGGTAGCCAATGTCTAAGTTGCCCGTCCCTATCTACCCTGTATACAGAGGGGATAGCATTGATACTTGAAGACTCCTTCCCTCTCTGTTGGTATTTTGAGCTATTACATCCATGAGTATAAGTCAAGTTAATCAAATTGTAGCTATTTACCTTCGTTTCCTTTATCAAAATTATTATTATTATTATTATTTTTTATCTTCCTCTAGTTG
>NW_006408535.1:15046634-15067643 GCF_000296735.1 Chrysochloris asiatica | reverse complement strand
TTACTTTTTTTTTTTTTTTTTTTTCTGTGATGGCAATTATTGTGGTTTAAAAAAAGTAATGGAAATGTATATAATTCAGTTTCTAAACCTTATTTAATGATCAATTGCTTAAGGCTTTGGCACACCATAATAGAAGTCATTTTTCACATTTTTTGACTTCTTATAAATAATTTCTTTTTCAGTTGACTGTCCCATTAATGCTCCTTATGGTATATTAATATACTCCCTTGTTTAGTCTCAGTAGATGATGTGTGACTTGGAGACACACATCCTCTTAGCAAATATAAAACAATCCTTATGGCAGTGTAGAGTTCGTCACTGCAAGTGAAGAGCTTGAGAAAGTGAATGGGAAGAGGAATAGTCTTTGAACTCAAGATTATTTTTCCTTCCCATAGAAGTAAAAACTTGATGTAAAATAAATTCATGAAGGCATAAATTAACAATAAGTAAGATACATTAAATTAAGCCTGGCATGGGCTTAAGAATCATTGGTATTTCTATTGCCTCCAAGATTGCTTTGAAATCAATTACATTTCATGGAAGCATCTTCATTCCTATTTTGTAATCACATTGGGTGTTTTGGAATATGTATGCCATTTGCCAAAAAATAAAAGAGGAAGAAGATTATAACAAGTAAAATGTAATGATTGTCTTCTGCTTTTAGGAAGACTTGGCTTCCTAGTAAATTTTTAAAAAGGGTTTCTTGAATCGATGCCAAATTTTGCTTGTCTTGTATTTGTTATCCAAAATGAAGTAGTTCATTTTCTAACAAGTTAAATACAGAAATAGAACCTCAATGTCAAGAAGTGTCATTATTCACTTCCACCTTTCATAACTCAGCTCTCCTTTCCTGAAATTCTTGTTCACGAAGTATCCCGGACAACTTGAAGCTTGTATTGTAAGACATTTTAAGAAATTTGCCAGCTCAGCTTTTCACCTTCAGAAAAGAAACTAAAGCTTTCCCAGCAGATAGGTATTTAATCTGCTCTTAAATAAGTCCAAAAAAGTTACCTGTATGGCGGGGTCCGTCTCTGCTCACTGGTAAGATGAGTTTTATTATCTGACCCCAGCCAACCCTTTCCCCCTCCCATTAGAGTTCCCTTGCTGTCTGTACTTTGGGGAGCACACTAAGAAAAGTTTCCATATTATGTTCTATCAGAGTGGAAAGAGTGCAAAGCAAGGTTTTCCCTGAAGGAAAAACTAGTTTTCAGGCCCTTTTTTATGCTAAAGGCTGTAATTAGGTTATCCATTTGTAATTAGGCCACTTTGTCTTCTAGACCAAATAATCAAAATATTAGCTTTGTTATAGATCTGTTGATAATCCTTTAAACATTTAGCTTAAATGACTCCTTTAGACCTTCTCCAAGTTCTCCTGCTCCAGTGGTATAAAACTCTATGTTCGTTTTACTTCCAAGCGATAAAGATAGTTTCCAGAGTCAAACTGATTTTCTTAAATTCTCTCAAATAAAAAACAAATCTGAAGTTGGACTCCTTTTTAGTTACACATATTTAACATGAACTGTAGATTTTGGGGTTTATGCATTTAACTTTCTGTAACTATAGAAAGAATCACATCAATTTTTAAAACATATATATAATATAATGGTGATGATAATAATAATATGCTTAACTCACCCCAACCCCTTGTGAATGAATGCAAATTATTATGTCAATATTTGTTAAATGCTTACTGTGGGCTTAAATAAGACTAAATCTGTCTCATTTGATAAGGCAAGGATTTTTTTTTTTTAAAGGCCCAGTGATCTGTTTTATCTACTATCCTAAATTTAAACTGGGGATATAATGTTTGATCTGAGTCTTTCAGGATCTACTGAGATTTATCAGGCAGTGTTGATGGGAGAAGGCTTGTTGGGAGCAGGCTCTTTAGGAAACTCATGATTGGTTGCATGTGTCGAGATCCAGAATCACTGGGACATAGGGCTAAACAGCTAAATTGAGAAGACTTTACAAGCTGGCTGACTTAAATGAGCTGAAATCATAGGGAGTGAAGAGCCATAAAAGAAATTTCAGTGGTTTATATCTTATAAAGACCAATCTGGAGATGTATGGTAATTGGTTTAGGGGTGTTGAGAAAAGAAAGAATGTGGAAGACTAAGAATGTGGAAGACTTAGTCTAGGTAACATGATGAAGATCAGGTATAAGACAGTCAAGTTGGGATGGATGGATGTTTCGGTTCCAAAGGGTTGGTAACCAGTTTGATATGGTCAACAAGAAAGCAAAAATCAATGTTACATATGGGCTTCTGAGAGCAGAAGAAATCAGTTTAAGAGTAGAGGGGGCATTAAGAAGGGGATGATTATCTAGACAACTTTGTATCTTTGAGTTGTCTGTGGGCTTGTGAGAAGACGTTTTGATCTGAAGTTCAGGAAGCAGGTTAGAGATGGAAATAGAAATTGGTGGTTCACATAATCAAGACATCCTGTGTAGTAGAAAGGCTACTGGGAATCTCCCAAACACCAAGCAGTAGGGGGTGGTCATAGGAAATGAATTTAGGGAGAGAGGTAGAGATGAGCAGTTCATGTGTGAGAAAGAAGAGGGGAGAATGGAGACAAGAGAACAACATGTTAGGAGCCCGAAGGAATGTGGTCATGCAGGGAAGTACACTTGCTGTAAAGTGTCTCATTCCACACAATGGCCGAATTAAAAAAAAATAAAATAAAGGCTGAAAAATGACAATTAAGGCTATTGAAAAACTTAATGAGAGCAATTTAACTGAAGTACTTATGTTAAAAATCAGGTGACAGTTGTTTTAGAAGTGAATTGTTGTTGTTATATGCCTTGGAGTCGGTTCCTACTCATAGTGACCCTATACAGGGTTTCCGAGGCTGTAAATCTTTACGGGAGCAGAAAGCCTCATCTTCCTCCCATGGAACAGCTGGTAGTTTTGAACTGCTGACCTGGAGGTTCGCAGCCCGATTTGTAAACACTACACTACCAGAGCGCAGGATAAGTGATATACTGCAAGCTACAAACCTACCAGCTGCTCATTGGAAACCTTGTACAGGGTTCCTATGAGTCAGAACCAACTCAACAATACTTAAAACCAATAGTAGCATTATACATCAGACATTTCATTACTTTCCTAGGTATTTTGTTTTGTTAAATTTTCTCATGAACTTTGTAAGGTAAGTATTTTGCACATGAGAAATTGGTCTTAAATGTGTTAAGTTGTTGTCAGACTTTGCCAATTAAGATGTTATACAGCCTAAATTCAAGTCATGCCTTATTGTTAGTCTTAATTTACTTGGTCTGTGAATATAGGATTGATCATTATTTTCTTAATAAAAGACCAATTTTCATGTATAGTTTAAGAATACTGATAACCCTTTACCTTTCTATATGTTATTGTTAGGTCAGTTCCAATCCTATGTACAACAGAACCAAACACTACCTGGTGTTGTGAAGTGCTATGCAGTGAGATCACTGTACCAAACTCACAATCTTTATTAGGTTTGAACCCATTGTTGCCCACAGTGCATCAGTCCATCTTGTTGAGGGTCTTCTTTTTCACCGATCCTCTTCTTGACCAAGTATGATCCCCTTCACCAGGAACTGGTCCTGAAAATATGACTTACATACATGAGAGGAAGTCTTACCATCCTCGCTTCTAAAGGGATTTCTGACTGTACTTCTTCTAACACAGATTTGTTATTTCTTTTGACAGTCCATAGTATATTAATTTTTCTTGTGAAAACACCATAATTCAGAGTCATCAATTCTTTGGTCTCCTTTTTCATTGTCCACCTTTTGCATGTATAGGAGGCGATTGAAAATACCATGACTTGGATCAAGCACAGCTTAGTCCTCAAAGTGACATCTTTGCTTATTAACACTTTAAAGTTTAAAATTACAGTAGATTTGCTCCCCCACCCACAGTACATCATTTGATACCTTTACTGCTTCTTTCATGAACACTTTTAGTGAATCCATGTCAAATGAAGTCCTTGACAACTTCAGTATATTCTGTGTTTATCATGATGTTGCTTATTGGTCCAGTTGTGAGGATTTTTGTTTTCCTCTCAGTAAGTGCTTTAAGTCCTCTCTGCTTTCAGCAAGCCATGTTGTATCATCTGCATATGCCAGGTTGCTAATGAAACTTTCCCTAATCCTGCTGAAGTATTCTTCTTTATATAGTTCAGCTTCTCAGATTATTTGCTAAGCATACAGATCGAATAAGTGTAGTGAAAAGACACAGCCCTGATGTGCACCTTCCTGATTTTTACACCACGCAGAATCTCCTTGTTCTGTTTGAACGAATGCCTCTTATTTTACATAGATTCCATATGAGTACAATTCAGTGTTTTAGAATTCCCATTCTTTATAATGTTATCCGTAACTTGTTATGATCCACACAGTGTCTTTGCATGGTCAATAAACACAGGTAAACATCTTTCTAGTATTCTTTGCTTTTAGCCAAGATCTGTTTGACATTGGGAATGATGATCCTTGTTCCATGTCCTCTTCAGAATCTAGCTTTCATTTCTGGCCAGTCTCTGTGGTACTGCTGCAACCATTTAAAAATGTGATGTTAGTAATGTTACTCAGTAATTCTCAAGTTCAATTGGATTCCCGTTTTTGAGAATGGACACAAATATGGATCTCCTCCAGATGGTTGGCCAGGTAGGTCTCTTCCAAATTTCTGGCATAGATGAGTAAGCACTTAAGCATTGGATTCATTTGTTGAAATATCTCACTTAGTATTCTGCCAATTTCTGGAGCATTGTTTTCCAGCAATGTCTTCAGTGTGGTTTGGACTTCTTTCTTTCATATTATCAGTTACCGATCAGGTGCTATCCCCTGAGGTGATCGAATGTCTCCTGATTCTTTTTGGTACAGTGACTGTGTGTTCCTTTCATCTTCTTTTGATGCTTTCTGCATCAAAGAATAATTCTGTGTGGTGCTGTAAAAACTCTGTTAGTCATCATCATTGCAATTGATAGCAACACAGCAATAATTTCAAAATATTTATCATAAAGTAATCATGGATATCAGGAATAGGAGTCGACTGTGGTGAAGGCAAGTATATACACATGCATATGCACACTAAATAAAAACACAAGAATATCTCTCTTCTAAGGCACATGACAACTGTAAAGAGATTTGGGTGCTATGTAAAATACAAAATGTAACAAAATACTTAGGAGAGCTGAATGAAATCTTCCCCTTTGTAAACATGCTTCACTGAGTCTTTAGGGGAGCTCTGGTTACACAGTGGGTTACATATTGAACTCCTAACAGGAAGGTCAGTGGTTCAAACCCAACAGCCGCTTTGCGGTAGAAAGACTAAGCTAACTGCTTACAATAAGATACATAGCCTCAAAACCCCTAGGGAGCAGTGCTTCCCTGTCCTATAGGGCTCTTCTGAGTTGGCCTTCATGGCTCCATGGTAATAGGTTTGAATTTTTGATGTCTTTGGGATCATTTGGAATTCAGCAGTATCCTGAAGATGTCACAAGTGCCTAAAAACACATAGGTGAAGCCAGCAGTCAGAACTTGACCACTAGGCTGGAATGATACAGATTGGTAACTAATGAATGTTTTAAGTGCTGGTGCCAGCTCATGACTAATAATCTAATAATCAAATAATCAAATAGTAAAGAGTAAAAGAATATGATTCCCATAATACTAAATAATATTAAGGAGTCCTGATGTACTGCTGTAAGCGCTGGACTGATAACCACAAAATAGTGATTTAGACCCACAAGCTGTTCTTTGGAAACCTTGTACAGGATCAGTGTGAGTCGAAACCAACTCAGTGACATTTAACAACAACAACCGCTAATAATAATATTAGATAATGTTGTATACATTGCAAAAATGTCTATGCTATAGAACGATTGCACCAAAGAATGAACATTGTAATCAGGGTATACAAGTAATACAGAAGTGGAAACTTTTGGAAGAATGTAATTTATATTCTATGTAATTTTTTTTCTAGACCTTTTCAAGCTCTTCTTGGTGACATAATTATTCTGGTACTTAAGGGAAAGGACAGTCCATAGATTTACAGGTTTGTGATTCTCATCAATTTAGAAAAAATGTTTGGATGAGGTGAGATTTCAAAAGCTGTGGGAAACACATATATCATTAGGTGATGGTGTTTCAGTTCATGATTGATAAAGTTTCAAATAAAGAAATGAGAAAAATAAAGTTGCTTCTGAGGGACTAAACACTTGTGCATAGAACTTTGCTTCTATTGGAAATTAATTACTAATAATAAATCATGTTTCTTCTACCCATAAAATCCAAATCAACTGGAATGTGACAATTGGAGATTTTCTTCGACATCAAAGTCTATAGGTATTTTCGTTGAGTTTCTTCCTTTGGTTCAGGATGGACGCTTGAACATTTTTATTACTATTTTTTATGAGATTTTAGTCATGTGTTCTTTTGTTTCAGAACAAAGAGGTTTTAAATGACCTCTTTATGAATGCAGTTGCTACTGTTTCCATTCTCATTTCCCTTGATGTCAGCATAGCTTTTGACACTGTGGACCACACTATCATTTCTGAGTGCTTGGGGGAGTTTCTATACTTAAACACTCAGTTTTATATCAGAATAACTCGTGAAAAGCACAGTTTTGTAGATAAATACTGTATCTAAATGGTTCTTCAAGAATACTGAAAATCTGTTTAGTTAAAAAATTAGCATCTCAAGGTCTGATCTGATTATTTTAATTTTGCTATAGAGACATTGTCCAATCTGTCCAGGGACCAGAGGTGTTTATACAGAGGTGTTTTGCCTCTGATATGTTTGGTTTGCTTTGAGTGTAGGTGGCACATGTGGATGTAGTCACCTCTGTCTTCCTGAAGTGAGCAACACGGTGAACCAGTGGTGCGAGCTTTGTTTAGAATTAGAATTTACCTGGCACTGTTTAGCTATTTCATTGGGTTGAAAGTAACCATTTCTCAACCCAAGACCTTGTTAAGTCTTTGTTTATTAAGTCTTAATATGGACAATGCCATTTCTGAACAATTATCTACGATTGGTCCTAGTGAGTGAACTTGAGGAGTGATTTTTCTTCTTAATAGATGCTGGCTAAAGAGGCATTCACAGGCAAATGCTGGACTTGAGCTCTAAGTCACCAAATCTAGGCCACTAATGTCACTGTTGTTACAGGAACCGAGTTCCTGATCCAGGATTGTTAGGTATAAAACAATGCCAGCTTTCACCCTTTAAGTATCCTTTGAGAATTGTGTTAAGCATAGTATTAAAACTTGTAACTGTCATTTGGGAAATACAGCTACATTTGCATTCCATTTGTTCCTCTCTAATGTACTGGAAGTCCTGGTGTGGCGCTGTGGGTTAATGCGCCAGACTGCAAAGCCAAGCCATTTGAACTGCAAGGTTGGTGGTTTAAGCTCACCAGCTGCTCCTTGGAAACCCTGTATAGGGTTGCTATGGGTCGGTATCGACTCGACGGCACTCAACAACAACAACAACAACAAATGTGAAAGTTGGACTCCTGGTGTGGCACTGTAGGATCATCACAGGACTGCAAACCACAAGGTCAACAGTTCAAACCCATCAGCTGCTCCTCAGAAACTCTATACAGAGTCCCTGTGAGTCGGATTCGACTTGATGGCATTGAACATCAACAGCAATGTGAAACTTTGCACTTTGATTTTAATATCACCAGGCACCCTTTTCCAAACCCTAGCTATTCCTGTATCTAAAATCTAGTAGTTACCCTACAGCACTGGACTGCTAACAGCAAGATTGGCAGTTCAAGCCTATTGGTTGTTCCTTGGAAAATCTATACAGGGTTGTTAAGAGTTGGAACCTTAGCACTTAGCAGCAGTAGCAGCAATTCCTAAAGCCAGAGGGATGTGCAAGAATGAGAAAACCTCAAGCTGAGACTGGACTCAAAATAAATGACGGTGCTTAAGGTATCTGTAAGGAGCTCTGGTAGCGTAGTGGTTAAGAATCGGACTGCGAACCTTAAGGCTAGCAGTTCGAAACTACCAGGTGCTCCGTGGGAGAAAGATGAGGCTTTCTGCTCCCGTAAAGATTTATAGCCTCAGAAACCCTGTACAGGGTCTCTATGGGTCGGAACCGACTCCACGGCACTTAACAACAACAATGGTTATCTATTGAGTTAGGAGTCTTTAGTAGGAATCCTGATTTAATTTTGAGAATTTCCTGTACCTGGTAGTGTAGTGGTTACGAATTGGGCTGCAAACTTTGAGGTCAGCATTTCGAAACTACCAGCTGTTCCACAGGAAAAAGATGAGGCTTTCTGCTCCCATAAAGATTTACAGCCTCAGAAACCCTGTACAGGGTCACTATGAGTCGGTTCCGACTCCATGGCACATAACCACCAACCACCACCACCAAACATTTTTTAAAAATTTTTTATTGCAAATGGAGTGAAAGTTTACAGGGCAGATCATCAGTATTACATTCAACAAATCATGTATTTTGTTTCATTACAATGATTATAATCCCCTCCATGTGCCATCAGTTAACAGTATTTCTTTCTAATCATTTTATCTCTTCACACTCAGGCATATATAATAATTTACACCACCAAAGATGACATTCTGCAAGTCTGCCTCCTGACCACCTGCTCTCAGTCCCTGTCTTTCCATGAATCTAGAGTCCTCAACTGCTCCTCTTCTCCATGTCCTCATCTCTGCCTCCATCTCTGGCGTCACTGCTTCTCTCGATAAGGTCCAGCATTCTGCTTGTGCTCTTCTCCCTTGATGGTCCTAGGGTCCTCTGTTTCTGGACTGTAAGATTAACTACTCCCCATTTTTGTTACAAAACTTCTACCTTTACAATTGTGACAGCCGCAATTAGTCATGATAACAATTACTCACTATTGAATCCTAAGAATCTTATCCCCATCTCTTTTCACCAGACCCATCTAGACAAGATGAAAACTCTTCAGTGGGGACTCTTATCTTTCCCTGAACACTTTTAAACTATACTCCCTCTTGAAGAAAGTCATTTTGTGCCTTTATCACTCCCTCATTTTAGGTAGCCAATGTCTAAGTTGCCCGTCCCTATCTACCCTGTATACAGAGGGGATAGCATTGATACTTGAAGACTCCTTCCCTCTCTGTTGGTATTTTGAGCTATTACATCCATGAGTATAAGTCAAGTTAATCAAATTGTAGCTATTTACCTTCGTTTCCTTTATCAAAATTATTATTATTATTATTATTTTTTATCTTCCTCTAGTTGAGTTCTGATTATCAAGCCATCAAGTCTAGGTCAAATGTATACTATCTGCAAGTTTGGGCATTCTTGTGCATCTCCCCTCATTTCATATCAGCTGTATGCTTCACTTTCAGCTCTAGCCCTCTGTGGCTGTGTCCTTGTCCATGGGCTCAGGTGTCCCTAGGACTCACCACACTTTGGACCAACCAGCCCTTCCTCTTCTCTTTCTCATCTCCAGGTCAACAGGAATCTATGGACTGTGGTTGAACTCAGCCTATTTCTTCATTGATGCCTTTCCTCCTCTTTCACTCACCAGTAGGTCAATGTGGTTGCCAGCAAGCTTACATGTCTGCTCATGTGTTCCCTCTGAGTTTCAGTCTTAGAGAGTTTTTTGTCCTGAAGGGACTTGATTGCTTGTCTTGTTGGCTTCCTGGTGAACAACTTGCTAATTCTTGTAGTAGCCAATTATACTGCCATTTTTGCTTTGGTTTTTTCCTGCTGATCTTTCTCTGAAGATGTATCTTCTATTGCTCTAGCTGTTCCAGGCTGGTCTGCTTGTCCTTTCTAGTGGGAATGTTCCACCTCAGAAGGTTCTGGATAGGACTCAGGATTCCACCTAAGGTCCTATACACTGCAAAGGCTCCACAAGAGACCTATTTCACTGGGCAAGTTGTAGAACAACTTTTAGCTATTCCAGTCAGTTATAGGCTGAAGACAGATTTACAAGCTTTCTGTAATCATGTTTTCCAACATCCCTTTGTATCCCGCTCAAGTGTCTATTTTACAGTAGTAGGTGTGGGAAACCAATATTCATAAGACGGTCAAGCTTCTTAGTATTATTACCCCTCTTCAGACTATACCTCGATCCCTATATGAGAGTCCTGTTGTTGCAAGGTTGAACATGCATCACTATTTACCTCTGTCCCATTTAGCCCATACAAATCTGTCTCAGTGGTCCCCTATCTACCTTATTCTTCCAGTCCCTCCCCGTCTTGTGTATTGCCCTCCCCAACACCTGAACTATGATGTGTCTGTCCCCTAGTCTGTGCTCTACCATCACCTCCCTCCACCTCCCTTAAATCCCCACCCCATCCCCACTGGTAATCCACAAAGATTTTTTTTTCCTTTTAGTATGGGTATCTTTTCTTAAGCTTTTGCAATAGTGGTCTTATGCAACATTTGTCCTTTTGTGACTGACTAATTTCACTCAACATAATGTCCACAAGGTTCATCCATGTTATGTGGTGGCTTGCAGCTTTCTTGTTAGTCTTCAAGTTAGCATAATATTCCATTGTGTGTATGAACCAAAGTTTGTACCAGTGGAAGAATGGATAAACAAACTTTGGTACAGTAAACTTTTTAGAGCCTCTCACTATAGATCTTAGTTTGAGAACTATATATTTTCTGTTACAATAGATAAATTTTTATTAAAAATAACTACATTGAATGTATTTTTTTTTTACCATAAACAACTTAAAATTTAGTTACAATCACTCTGGTGCCAAAAATTTAAAAAGTATATTTCTTGTTACAAGAAAAGTCCAACATTTTGTGATGAAAAAAGAAGTTTGGAAAGTGAAGTAGCTTATTTTGGAGTCTGATGACAAAACTCACATTATCTAGGATTCAAGTCACTGATTATATACACAACAGTCTAACTTTTTCAGAAGGAAAAACGAATCCACAAAATCTGAATCTAGGAAATCTCCTTTGAATTTCTGAAGAAAAAATACCCAAAAGAAACAATAACATACCAGCATTGGAATGGGCCAGAGTGTAAATCATTTTTAAATGAATGAGAATAAACAGTTCTGACAACTAGTGCCCAATTTAGAAGAAGCCATTGATAACCAGTACAGCTATAGCCATAGACTCCGAAAGGAAGTAGGAGACACTTTGCTAGTGAAATGGGCCTGATACAGTTGGAATGAATCCAAGAAGGTTTTTCACTGGACACAGAGATTGTCTTGTGAAGTAAAGGTAACCCAAGTAGACAGGCTGTAAGTGAATATAAAAGCTGTGACCATTCATATGCAATATCTATTTTTTTAAAAGGAAAAGTTCCTTGGCTCTGGGAAAAAAAAACAACCCAAAACTGAAAAGCCATATCTATTTGCTAACTTGTCCATAAAATTTTGAACATAATGATAATTGTTGTTGTCAAGTGCCGTCGAGTCGATTCCAACCCATAGTGACCCTGTATAGGGTTTCCAATGAGTAGCTGGTGAGCTTGAACCACCGACCTTGCAGTTCAAACGGCTTTGCAGTCTGGCACATTAACCCACAACGCTACACCAGGACTCCACAATGATAATGTTGTTGTTGTTGTTAAGTGCCGTCGAGTCGGGTCCGACCCATAGCGACCCTGTACAGGGTTTCTGAGGGTGTAAATCTTTACGGGAGTAGAAAGCCTCATCTTTCTCCCGCGGAGCAGCTGGTAGTTTCGAACCGCTGACCTTAAGGTTCGCAGCCCGATTCGTAACCACTACGCTACCAGAGCTCCTTGTGATAATAGAGGCTGTGTTAATTCTGTTTCGTTTCCTGAGATATCTAAGTGATGTACACAATGGTAATTCAATTTTACTTCATCCCTTCCATCACTTTAGCAAGTTAAGTGGTAAGATTCCCATCCTGCATATGGATAAAATGAGAGTCAGAGATGGGAAGGCTTAACCTAGCTTGTGTCACTCACTTATCATAGAAGCCCTGAGAGTCAAGTTCATGTCAGCTTGTTTCACTGTCTGAGCTTTACCTTCTCTAGTGAAACAACCTTTTCTATCTTGTTGTTAGTTACCTTCTAGTCAACTCTGACTCACGGTGACCCTATGTACAACAGAAGGAAGCGCTGCTAGGTCCTGCACCATCATCCTGGTCATCAGCATGCTGAGGCCATCGTTGCAGCCACTATGTGTTTTGAGTACCTTCTAATCTTGAGGGCTTCTCCTCCAGCACTGTATTGTATAGTAGTTCATTGTGGGCCGTAGAGTATTCATTGGGTAATTTTTGGAAGTCACGTGTCAGAACTTTCTTTCTATCCTGTCGTAGTCTGGAAACTCTACTAAAAACCTATCCACCATGAGTGACCCAGTTGTTATTTGAAATACTCGTGGTATAGTTTCTAGCATCATATTAACGTACAAAGCACCATAGTATGAAAACTGACAGACTAGTTGTTTATGTCTTAGGCTTTCCTCAAAGGTAAGATCTTATGAAGGTAGTTACAAGGACAAATATATTAACATTGGCTGTTTCCTTTGGGGTTGTGTACTATGTATATCAATTAATAAGGTGATAGGGACAATTTGCATATGTCACATTTAACTAATCTATGGACAGTTGTTAAGTGCCTTTGAGTTGGTTTGATCCATAGCGATCCTGTACAGGGTTTCTGAGGAGTGGCTGGTATGCTGGAACCACTGACCTTGTTGTTCAAACCAACTTTGCAGTCTAGTCCAGTAACCCACAGCGCGGCACCAGGAGACAGTTTTAATTCAGTGTTTCCCTATAGGCAGATTAAGCTTTCAAAGAAGCAGGTTTAAACCCAAAGAAATATTTCTTTCTCTTACTTTTTCTTCAGGACCATTAATAAAAGTGAGAGAAACAAATTTCTTGGCCTTTCCCTTGAAATTTTTAAGAAGTAATGGAAGTTCAGTGTAATCAAAGCAAAACTAGAGTATATTGTTTAATTTTATGAAGAATAATTTACTAGAATTTAAAGGAGATTCAACTAAGTACTAAAGTAACACTTTATATAAAACTGTAGACTGAAACAAGACACATAATTGAATTAGCATGAGGACATTAAGTGCTAAAATGAATGTTTTTATTGACTAAGGGTGAGTAGTTGGACTATTATAGTGAAAATCTCATTCAAGGCATCTACTATATTTAAAACTTAAATGTAACTTTGATATAGCCTCTGGCATCATTTAAGGAGTTTCAAGACAAGAATGAATCCATTTGCAACACTTCTTATTACTGAAGAAATTTTACTTGATTCACCATCGCTAACATTATTAACCCAGATTATTATTTTTTTTTTTCTTAAACCAAGTGACCCATCAGTATTTCTAATATATATGTGGAATTTAAAAAGACCATTATAACTGGTGCTATTTTAAATGAAGTATAAATTTCAAAGTCAATATATGAATGAGTAAAAATGGGTACATGCATGTATCAACTTGGGTTTTACTGTTTGAGCCTTTTGCTAATATCAGAACTATTGGAAAATTATATATAAATTGTTGAATGGAAAGCAGATTTTCTCTGTAAACTTCCACCTAATCCACAATTAGAATAAAAACAGGGAAATGGCAACATTAATGAGAAAAACCTAATTCATGTTACGTATTTCAAGAACTAAATCTGAATTTATATTGCTATTAATAATCTCCAGAGTTAATTAAAGGTTGGCCTGTAAAGAATGACCCAATATCTCTCTCCTGTTGGCCAAAATGAAAACGTACTTGTTTGCAGGACTTCTAATTCATACTTACAATATGAATCCCAAGATTGAGAAATACCTTAATCTAGATCTAAATATGCTTTGTCTATTAAGTAGGCTAGGAATTATCAGTGGGTTGGGGGAGAGAATCATCAGGGAAATGGGGAGGGTTTTAAAAGTATAAACTCTCCTGCTCCTCCCAAAAATCAGCGTGATAGAACATCTGTCTCGATTATGCTTATAGAGAATTTAGTAAAATCCATTCTTTCCTTGATGGGAGTTTGCCCAACTTCTAGGATTTTAGGGCGGCAAAAGAAGCTTTCTAATCCATGAATAAGATTGATCATTATTTTCTCATTAGTGCCTACCACACTGTCTGACATATTGTAGTCATACAGTAATTATTTCTGTAATACATGTGAACCCATATAGAGAGAATCTACTGAAAACTGTTTGAAATTGATTAAGTTAATTAATCTTTGGATCCAGAAAGTAGAGTTGAAAAGAGCAATTTATTTAACCAATTAAAGATGAAAAGTCAGTGCATCCATACTCTAGTGCCATGCTCAGTCAGGAGAGCTTCTGTGCTTTCTTGTAGGGCCAGGGAGAGAGAAAGCATTTCTGTATTTTGAGATAAATACTGTCTTTCAAGGGAGTACAGTGGCTCCATATGATAAGCACTAGATTGTGAACCACAAGGTTCACAGTTCAAACCTGCCAGCTGCTCCGTTGGAGAAAGATGGGGCTTTTGGTTTCCTCAAAGATTTAAGAAACCTTGGAATCCCTCTTCAGACTAGCTGCTGACTCCACAACACTTTAACAACATCAGTGTAGTCTTTCATGAATTTTCCCATAAATTCCAAATGTACAAAAACTAATGGTGGCTAGGAATAGGGGGATTA
Organism: Chrysochloris asiatica; assembly: GCF_000296735.1. NCBI lineage: Eukaryota > Metazoa > Chordata > Mammalia > Afrosoricida > Chrysochloridae > Chrysochloris > Chrysochloris asiatica. The sequence goes on along the minus strand of NW_006408535.1, from coordinate 15,053,107 downwards.
AACAAACTCAGTGAGCTCATTGTGTGTGCTGCAAATTTAAATAAAAATTCTGTTCTGAACGTATGGATATTTTCCCAGAGTTCTTTCTCCAGATAGGTATGAAAATAAATTAGAGATGTTCTTTGAGTTCCAGGATTATGTGTATTTTTAGGTGGTTTTTTTTTTTTTTTTTGGCAACAGAAGATGAAACCTGACTTAAAAGCTGTTGAACACTGTTTCTGTCTATACAAAGGAAGAAAGCTATTGAACACTGTTTCTGTCTATACAAGGGAAGAACGCTATTGAACACTGTTTCTGTCTATACAAGGGAAGAAAGAGGAGAAGAAGAAAGTAGAATTGGATGTGGTATTAAATGCTGATTTGCCATTGAAAACAAGTTGGGGGCATTTTTGGCTTAATATTACCCCAGGAGAATTCAGAGGTTCATCTGTTTTCAATAGCTCCAGGAAGTCTGGATTCCATAAGAATTTGGAATGCTAGTTTGCATTTCTCCAGACTTCCACTTGGATCAGAAGTCTTCTATGGAATCTTTGATCACACTAGTCAGTAATAGTAGTTGGCACTGTCCAGTTCTTTTGGTCGCTTGACAAAGGAGGCAGTCCCTAAAGTCTTCTTTAAACTACTCTCCAATGTTTTTTTTTATCTGTAAATGATGTCTGCTTGGAACGCTATAGTAACTTAACTATAAGGGATCAGATTGAGAACAGCAACTTGAAAGTTTGGATAGGAAACTTAGGGGTAGTGAATTTATTAGGAAAATTAGAAAAAGGAGGGTAAAGATAGTGTAAAGAATGTCATCAGTGCCTAATTGTATATTTAGAAATTATTAAATTGGTGTGTATTCTATTGTGCATATTTTCAACAGCAACAATAAAAATAATTTTTTAAAAGTCAGCCCAGGAGGACATAATACATTTGAAGATTGGGAACTAGTCAGTTCAAGTGGTGTTCCAGAAGTCTGTTTCAGTGACAGAAATTGAACCAACCACTTTATTCCTATGGGATTAAGATTGTCTTATTCTCAATGACTTTGAATTTGAAATAGAATGTTGAGATGAGTACTAGTCTCTTTTCAGTACATCAAAGTACTCGTTTAGTCTCTTCAAGTAAAGATCACAAAATTGTCACTGGTTGCTAACAAAAAATCTTTCATACTCACTTTCCTATGACTCAGAGCAATTCTGCATAGGGTTTCTGAGACTGTACGTCTTAGCGGGAGCAGAAAGCCACCTCTTTCTCCTGTAATTTCGCTTTTTAGGCATTTACAGTAGTCAAATACAACTGTATAGTCACCTGTGGGTTTTAGAGACTGCTTCTGTTATGTATTCTTTCTGCTGCTCATTCACTGCACGTGTGCTTATTTGCTTTCCAGTATCCTATTGTGCAAAAATACGTACAAATCAATTTTCCTGTATCTGGTTTATTCATTCAGTGCATTCTTACTTTCAAAAGGACGAACATTGGTATAGGAATTAAGTGGTTTTCTTCACACCATTAACTTTAATTTGCCAACAAGAAGCAAATGGTTTTCATATATTGGAGCATATTGGCAGTTTGATGACTGAAGATAGGGGCAGGTGTGAAAAGGGTGATTTCTTGAATTTTTGGAAGCTCTGAGGTTGTTGGCACATTGAGTTCCTTGGACATCTTTTACAACTTATATCACCTTGTGCTTCTGTTGTGATTAAAAGATCCATACAACATTGTTGTTGTTAGGTGCCATCGAGTCAGTACTAACACATAGAGACCTTATGCATAGCAGAACGAAACACTGCGTGATCCTGGGCCAACCTCACTACTGTTGCCATGCTTGAGTCCATTGATGGCTGACGCTTGGCCAACCCATCTCTCTGGGGGTCTTCCTCTTTTTCTCTGACCCTCCACCTTACCAAACATGATATCCAACATTGACCTTTCCTATATGGTAGCAGCTTGCTCCCTGTGGCTACTTAAATTTAAAATTTATTAATAAAATGAAATGGAACGCGGATACATTATGTAAGTTACAATAGACATATCTTAAGTGCTCCAAAGTAACATAACAGCTGTTGCTGTTAAGTGTCATTGAGTCAGTTCTGACTTATAGCAACTGTGCACAGGGTTTCCAAGGAGGGTTTGATCTGCCAACATCATGGTTAGTGGTCCAGTGCTTATCCTACAGTGCCACACTAGGACTCTGTTGAACACACAGTACATAGATCTTCATCACAGAAAGTTCTAGTTGGTAGTATTCTCACATTTCATTATGTTTTCCTTTTGACTATGCTACCACTCTTGTTCATTCAGCCCCACAACATACTGCCTGCATAATTGTCCCTGTAAAAAAAGAAAAAGAGTAGCTAAGTTTGAAGTACATTTTCAGTATACTCTGCATGCTGTTTATTGTAGATGCTCTTTCTTAATAACAATATTAAGTACTCCCCTGTTCTGAATATCTATTAAACCTTTTTCAGTGAGGCTTTGATGAAGTACATTTTCGCCACTCCTTTTTGGTGGTGTGGTTCAGTGTCTTGGTTTTAATTCATAGAAACACAAGTGCTGCGCAGTAAATTATATTGAAATCAGTGTGGCATATCATGGCATAAATATCCCTTGAAAATGAGAACAGGTTTGACACTCAGGTGCTTACTACATCACTCGGATATGAGGAAATGGATTATACTCTTGTTGACAGAAAGGAAGGGAACAGAAGATGATTTCACTAATATGTAAGTAGGAAAAAGAACACAGAGAATCACTCGGCTTATTTTTAGCTCATTTGCCTTGTTTTGCTGCTTCTAAGTGTGAACTGGTACACCATAAACTGGCGACTGTTGTTTCACTATATTACCCTTTCCTGTTACTCCCTGGCTAGCCTGTCTCCAGTCTTTCTGGAATTGTTTGTGTTGGCAGTATTCATCTCTGTTGTTCTGTGAATTCTCTCATTTGCATTGCATTTATTTGTTGAATTCATGCATCCTCCACTGTGTCATTTCCCTTTCATACTTCAGTTTTGTCTTGCTTTTCCCATCGATGTAGGATTATAATTCATTGTTCTCAAATGCATTGGGTATTCAATAGAGAAAAATCACTTAAACCAATGTTTTTTCAGTTGTTATTTTTTTTACATAGCAAAAATGATTCCTTTTTTTTTTTTCTGGTATGGAGATGCAGAGAAAAGAGAGCATTCTTGGATGTGAAAGGTAAAGAATGAAAAGAAAGGAGGGAGTTCAAGAAAGCAGCCAGCACTGACTGCATTTGGAAGTACTCGATAGAATAAATAAACAGAAAGGCAAACAAAACTAGGAATTCCCCGTCCTTTCAAAAAGTAATCTGTGTGTTTGCCTCCCCTTTCCTTTTGGCTACAGAATGGCAGAGTTTTAGAATCGCATCCTCCCAAAGGGAGAAATAATTTCTCAATAGTATGATGTATTTGGGATGCCATTATCATTTGATCACATTGATACCAAAAACTGTACCATTGAATTCATTGTGAGACAGTGATTGGCACCTGCAGTCGCTTATTATTTTGTCAAGAATTTGACATGCCAGTCAATTGTGTGAGCGATGTATGCTTGCTTGAAATTGATCATGAAACACTTCATGCTAAGCATTTTGATATTCTCTGTCTGCCAATGTAGATCTTTGCTGGTCTTTGGAGCTTGCACACATGCTTCTGTTTTGTGACTCAGGGTGGGATGACAAAAGGTGTGAACAAGTTTTGAAAGCATTTATGGTAGGGTGATACTTTTATATGGAGTCCAAAGTGAGTTGACATACTTGCTCATTTATTTAATGGTTTCCTTCCTGATTATTGAACTGTAATCTGTGTACGCTAGAAAAATTTACAAGTACACACAAAAATAAAGGAGAAAATAGACAACCCTACAAATCAGAACTAGAGACTGTTTATAATTAATAGGCACTTCCTTCCAGTCTTTTAAATTTCCGTACATATAGGTGTTGAAAAAATTACAGCTAGATGCTCCTTCGAAGGCAGGATGTTGAGACTTCATTACACATATTTTAAACATGTTTTCAGAAGAAACCAGAGAAGGATAGCATACTTGGTAAAGTAGATGGTCAATGACAAAGAGAAAACTGCAACCGGATGAATTGGTGCAGTGGTTGCATCCATTGTGAGGATGGTGCAGGGCTGGGCTGGGTTTTGTTTTGTTGTACATAGCTTGCTTTGAGTTTCAAACAATGCTACAGCACCTAACAACAAGTATATTTTGGTAGAGTGATTTTTTAAAAATAATTTTGTTAGAATATCTCATGCCATTGGAGTCTTGGTGTGGTGCTGTAGGATAAGTACTAGGCTGCTAACTGTAAGGTCGCTGGTTCAAACTTATCAGCTGCTCCATGGGAAACCCTATACAGGGTCACTATGAGTCGGAACCAACTTGACGGCGCTTAACAACAACAACAGTGCTTGGATGGGGGTGCAGTGATTTTGTAGATTAAGCAGTGGACTGTGAATCACAAGGTTGGTGGTTGGAGGCCGCCAGCAACTCTGTAAGGTTGCTATGAGTCAGAATCAAGCTGACAGCCTTTAACAGCAACAACATGAATATATAGTTAGGTTGTTTCCTATGTGTTTACTATTATAAATGAACCAGTGATGACCACTTTTTTGTGCAAGTTTTAAACAAATCTTTGACTTCCTTAAGATTATTGCTTGAAGATAGAATTATATCAGTGTGCGCATGAAATGTTTTTGTTATGTATTGATTGACCAATGGCTTTCTATCAAGTGTACCATTATATCCATTAGGACTCTATGAGATGAATGCTCTACACATTTATTGACACTGGCAGGCTTCTAAAAGTATTTGGTCATATGATAGTGGCTTTGGTGGTCTTGTCAAGGTGGTTCCAACTCATAATGACCCTGTTTAGGATTTCCAAGGCTGTAAATCTTACAGGAGTAGAAAGCCTCATCTTTTTCCTGCAGAGCTGCAGGTGGATTTGAACTGCTGACCTTGTGGTAAGCAGCCCAACTTGTAACCCACTAGGATACCAAAGCTCATTTAATTTCATAATAGATACTGGTGGTGGTGGCTGTGTGCCATGGAGTCAGTTCTGACTCATAGCGACCCTGCAAAGGATTTCTGAGGCTGTAAATCTTTATGGGAGCAGAATGCCTCATCTTTCTCCTGTGGAGCAGCTGGTAGTTTCGAACTGCTGACCTTGCGGTTCGCAGCCCGATTCGTAACCACTACGCTACCAGAGCTCCTTTAGTATTTCATTTAACCAATGCATGATATAATGAAATAGAAAATTTTACATATTGGTTATTAGTTAAATTTTTTATTTCTATTACCTTTTGTATTTCTTCTGTCATTTAATGGGTTGTGCCTACTCTTCCGTTGGCATTGTAGTGATTTTAATTGATTGATGTGATTATATTTATAGGCTTAATACTTTTCACAAACTTTCTTCAATTCTTAGTTGCTTTAGTATATAAAATTTTTTTTTATTTGGACTATCCGCTCTCTTTTTAGAATCTCTTCACTCATCTTACACTTTAGGAATCCTTCCTTATCGGAAAACAAGATATATACTAATTTAAAGAATGTGATGCTTTATTTTTTAAACTGAGCTGCACAAGTTATATTGATGTTTATTGAGATGTGGTTCTAACTCTAGACCTTACTCTGGAATGTAGGATGCTGTTGTTAGTGTGGATAGATGCTGTTGAGTCAACTCTGACTCACAATGACCGTAAGTATAACAGAAGGAAACATTGCTTAGTCCATTCTGTCCTAACAATTGTTGGTATTCGCTCATCGCACAGCATTGTATCTGACAGCATTCTCTCATTATCCATAACATTTTTATTAGCTAAATTTTAGAGGATCATAGTCTCTGTAGGTTAAGCACTGAACTGGTAACCACAAGGTCTGTGGTTCTAGCTCACCTGCTACTCAGTGCAAGACAGATGACGTTTTCTGTTCCAACGATATGCTTTCTGAGATAGGGCATTATTTGATTTGAACATTGTGTGAACACTTTATTGTGGTCTGGTTCTGCTTTTCCCTTGAGAATCTTGAACAAGTGTTGTGCCTTACCGGTGGTCATCAATATGCTGTGAAGGATTAGCTTTTGTGTTTAGTCCTCCATCCACATGATGAGTAATTTCTCCGTATCTGATACAGGGCCCTGAATCATTTTCATCAGCCCCTGACTTTTCATTTCAAAGGGACCAATCATTTAATAACTTGGATAAGTTCTCTTTGCTTTTGAGGATCATCATGATTGTTCAGTGTAACATGCCTAATCGTGATCAATAGCCTTCCCTGATTTTCTACTTTCATGTTGTTTAATTATCCTTGTTCCACTCTCAAATTGATATTTCTCCTTTCCCTCTGGCTGCTGATGCCACCTGCCCTGGTTTTGCTGTGTTTGGGAGCTATGATGTACTTCATGGCATGTATTTTTAAGGAAAATTAAACAGAGATAATGTTACAACACTCAAGGGACATACATGA
>NW_006408535.1:15037946-15045694 GCF_000296735.1 Chrysochloris asiatica | reverse complement strand
CCAACTCAACGGCACTTAACAACAACAACAAATATATATACCATTATATGCCTGGCAGCACACTTTTATATAAGACACGACACATGAGCTACACATGTTACATGTAGGAAGCTGTTGCATTCACTGTGTTCACTGTGTCCTGCCCTCTTTGGCATTTCTAAGCTCTGTTATACCCTTATGGGATCACAGATGACTATGCAATAAGAGTTTGACCAAACGGATGTTAAGTGGTACATCACTATATATTTTATTGTTATTTTTCCATTATCTTTGTGAAGCCTCCCTTGCATATCTATATATTTACACATGCCTTCATTTATGTCCTTCCAAAAAATTGGGGAAGGTGTCATGATTTCAGTGAGGATTGCCTCTAAAGTCTCATCTTAAAGATTGTAAGATAGTTATATTCTTTGCCTCATATAGTTGATCAATTTAAAGAAGCATTCTTTTTAGTCCCTTTAATAAAAGTTTTTGTAAGTCCTTTTAATAAAGCCAATTGTTTTGAACCTATTTGTTATGCCAAAAACCAAATGCACGGCCATTGCATTGTTTTTTACACATAGTAACCTTGTAGGACTGCATAGAACTGCCCTGTAGGGTTTCCAAGGCCAGACATTTTTATTGAAGTAGACCACCGACCTTTTCTCCCATGGAGAAGCTGGTGGGCTCAAACCACTGACCTTTCAGTTAGCAGCCAAGTGATTAACCACGGCACCACAAATGTCCCTCCCAGTTGTTACTATCAATGTTATTTGTACAAATTTTTCATTAGGGTACAATTTTATAATGTTTTCAGCAGTTAACTTTTATATTTATGTTTGACTTTTCATTATCGAATTGCTTGTATAACACAGAATTAAATGATCAAGTACTTGGCAATCTGTACTTGGTTACCAAGGTTGTTAGTCTGTACATGACTCACAACTAAAGAGGCATAAATGGATGCTGTACCTTTACAAGTGGTATGTGCTATATACCTGTTAGAGCCTCACTTTATATGAGGGGATTTCAAAAAGTTTATGAAAAAAATCCATTATCGTTCAACAAAATTTTTCTTTTGATTCTGTGTATCTGTGAACTTGTTGGGGCACCTTCATATATAGTTATAGAATATGTCTTTCCAGGAAAAAGATGATACAATAAAGGAGAGTGGTTCATTTCTTCTCGTGCATCTTTTCTGTATCTGCAACTCATTTCTATATGTACATATATTGAATTATGGGAATAGCAGAACACTGCACAGACATCACTCTTTGATAGATTGTAAAGTAAAGAAAGCCTCATAGTGTTTACATACACGAGCTCACCACCTCCAAGTAGTCTGAGCGAGATCTTCCCTCATATCCGAGTCTGCAAGGTGTACAACTTCCCATCTTACAGGGCTTTGTGGGGCTGAATGATATGAAGATGATTTAATAAATTTAGGCCAGCACTTCACATATAGTAGTACTCAAAAGTTGCCTCTCTTCTTCAGTGCTCACTTGTTGAGCCCTATGCATGAGATTGTATGGTGTTGTAAGAACAGCACTGTACTGTGGACCATAAGGTTGGCAGTTCAAACTCACAGTTGCTCCTTGGGAACATTATATTGGGTCACTGTGAGTCAGAGTCAACTCAGATGCACTTAACAACAATATGAATGAGGTGCTCTCCTAGACCCTAGAGACTCAGTTGTGAATAAGACATAACCCCTGACTCATGGAGCTCAAAATTGAAGAGGACATGTAGAAAAGAAAAGCAACTATAAAAATTCTCTGTAATAAAAATGTACTGAAACAGAGGACCCTAGGACCAACAAGGGAGAAGAGTACAAGCTGAATGCAGGACCTCATCCAGAGAGGCAGCAATATCAGAGACGGAGGCAGAGATGGGGACATGGAGAGAGGGAGCAGCTGAGGACTCTAGATTCATGGAAAGAAAGGGACTGAGAGCTGGTGGCTAGGAGGCAGGATTGCAGAATGTACCCTTTGGTGATTTTAATTAATTTGCCTGAGTGTCCAAAAGAAAGGAGCTAAAATGAATACAAAGAAATACTGTTAACTGATGGTGCATGGATGAGATTATAATCATTGTAATGAAACAAAGTATATGATTTGTTGAATATAAAACTGATGATCTGCCCTGTAAACGTTCACTCAATTCACAATAAGAACTAAAAAAAGAATGTACTGAAGATTAGACTTCTTCAGGGCAGTAAATGTGTCTTACTCACCTTTTCACTCCAGTACCAAGGAACCCTGGTAGTGTAGTGATTCTCATTGGCTGCTAGTCATTTGATTAGCAGTTTGAAGCCACTAGCTGCTCTGTGGGAGACAGATGAGGCTTTCTGCTCCTGTAAAGATTTACATCCTCAGAAACCTTATGCAAGGTTGCTATGAGTCAGAATCAACTCTACAGCACACGGCAGCAGCAGCAATGGTACTCCAGTACCTGGCACAGTTTTGGGCACCTAAATATCTCTTCACTGATTTGCTGTATCAGTACTAGAATGCGGAAGTGCATAATGGCCCCGTTAGAGGTCCACCAGAGAGCACAGAGGAAGAGGAGCACAGAGGAGCGCCATTAAGTAAAGAAAGATTTCCAAGAAGTGACACTTCAGCTGAGTTGTTTTTTTTTCCTTTTCCCTCCCTGTTGTCTTTGTAAATTGAATTAAGTTTTTGCTCCACCAAGAGATTTGATATTTCAAGGAACCCTGCCACATATCTTTTTGTAAAGTGAAATCTATTGTAATGCAAATAATCACTTCCTAATTTATATGTGGAACAAGTTAAGATTTTTATATGTCAGGTTTTCTTTTTAAAATATGGGCACAATGGTCTACCTTTACAATAAGTAAAAACATCCTTAAAGTAATTGAATGAGAAATTATTGATTGAATTTTATCTGCTTTTCTTTCTTCCACATTCTGTAGAGAATAAAGACAGTTTTAAATGTTGCAATCCTTTTTTTTTTCTTAACCCAGTGGAGTGGGTAAAGAAGGGGGTTGACTTAAATGGAAATTCAGACCAAAACAAACCGACTACCATAGAGTTCATTCCAATTCAAATAAGCCACTGATTTTTACAAGTCCCACAATATCTCTAGTACTCAGCTTCTCCATATGCAAAGAGTGACGTGTTAGTAGAGAGTATTTCTAAACTCCATTGCCGCTCTTAAATTCTCTGGAAGACCCCCAAAAAAAGTTTAATGAGCAATTTATGATTAATGGAGTTAGTGTTTCTGAGGTTGGAGCAGCTGATAGATTCAAACTGCTGACCTTGTGTTCAGCAACCCAGCATGTAGCCCACATATGATGAGGGATCCTTAACTTATAATTATGGTTGTTGTTGTTAAAAGTTGTTGAGTCAATTCTGACTCACAGTAACTCTGTATAGGGTTTCCAAGGAGCATCTGGTGGGTGTGAACTGCTCACCTTATGGTTCACCATCCATAATTAGGGTGTTGTTGTTGTTAATGCCATCGAATCAGTTCTTACTCATAGCGAACCTGTATAGGGTTTCCAAGGAGCATCTGGTGAGCTTGAACCATTGACCTTGCAGTTCAAATGGTTTTGTAGTTTGGTGCATTAATCCACAGCATCACACCAGGACTCCGTAATTAGGGTAGTAAATTACAAATAGTAAGTGAGTTAGTACATGGAAATAGAAATGACTTTTTTTTTTTTTAATGCTTAGCATAAGCTCAAGAAACATTTTTTGTCACGTTTGAAATAAACTTATATTCCATTACCTCATTCCATCATCATAAAAATAATGTATAGAGATAAATGTTTGCATTCTAGTTTGGCAAGACCTGGGGACTTCTGGGCCCAGAGTCAATGGCATAGCCACAGAGGACTAGAGTGGAGAATGAAGCATCCAGCTGATAAGAAGAGAGGGCATATGCACAAGAATACCCACACTTGCAGGTAATACCCACTTGACCTGGCTTCAATGGCTGAATGATCACAGCTCAACTAGAGGGAAAAAAAGAGTAATCGGATACAATTTGATGAACTTGACGTACACCTATGGATGCAGTAGCTCAAAATAGGGAACAAATCTTTACAGCGAGGATCATTCCCACCCCTTCCATACACAGGATCGACAGGGATGGGCAACCTGGACATTAGCTACCCCAAATGGGGGTGGGAGAATTACAAAGGCAAGAATGGACTGGCTTACAACCTTTCAAGAGGGAGCCTAGATCCAGAGGGCACGGAGGAAGGTGGAATCTCCACTGAGTTGTATCCAGTCTGTCTGGGTGGGACTGATGAAAGGAGATGGGGATAACACTCATGTGGTACAATAGTGAATAATTAGTATCAGGACTGACTGTGAGGGTTGGAAATGTAAAGGTAGATGTTTTGTAGCAAAAGGAGGGGAGTGGTTGACTTTGCAGGCCAGGAGTGGAGGTCCCTGGGACCATCAAGGAAGAAGAGTGGAGAGCGGGACCCTGACCATCAAGGGAGAAGAGTGGAGAAGCAGTGATGCCAGACGTGGAGGCAGAGATGATGACGTGGAGAGATGGAGCTGCTGAGAACTCTAGACCAAGAGAGGGAGAGGGGCTGTGTGCTGACGACCAAGGGGCAGGCTTGCAGGGTATACCCTTTGGTTGGTTGATGATGCATGGAAGGGACTGTAACCATGGCAATGTAACAATATATGATAGGATGAATATAAAGCTAATGTTCTCCCATGTAAACTATCACATAATTCACAATAAAACAGTTTACGAAAGTTTGCATTCTAAATGACCTTGGAACATTTGATACTCTTCTTGGCTTCTCTTCTTATCCTAAAGAGTAAGAACATATTTGTAATTACAAGAAATGGTTTGGACCAAATAAAAGGCAAATGAATAATTTTAGATTTTCTGGTTCAAATTAGTTTTCTTCCTCAAGAAAACCTGTCACAAAAAAAATTTAAAAATTTAAAAAAATCAGACAATGTATTGCATTGGGCACCTGCTGCAAAAGATCCTGTTAAAGTGTTAAAGGATGATGTCACTCTGAGGACTAAGATGCCACTGACCAAAGCCATGGTATTTTCATTTTTCTTCTGTGTATGTGGAAGGTGAGCAATCAATAAGGAAAACTGAAGCAGAATTGATGCCTTCGAATTACAGTGTTGGTAAGGAGTATTGAAAATATGACTGGCTGCTAGAAGAACTGGTAGCATAGTGGTTATGAATCGGGCTGCCAACCTCAGGGTCAGCAGTTTGAAACTACCAGCTGTTCCGTGGGAGAAAGATGAGGCTTTCTGCTCCTGTAAAGATTTACAGTCTCGGAAACCCTGTACAGGGTTGCTATGAATCGGAACCGACTCCACAGCACATAATAACAACAACATCTAGAAGAACGAACAGCTCTGTCCGGTAAGAAGTTCAGCCAGAATGCTTCTTGGAATGGAGGTTGGTGAGACTTCATACCACATTCTTAGGACATGTCATCAGAAGAGACCAGTCCATGGAAAAGAAGATCTTGCTTGCTAAAGAAGGTCTATGAAAGAGAGGAAGATCCTCTTTGAGATGGACTGATGCAGTGCCTGTAACAACAGATTCAAGCGTAGCAGTGATGACAAGGCTGGTGCAGGACCAGGCTGTGTTCCGTACTGTTGCAGATTGAATCTCTGTGAGTCAGACCAACTCCAGAGCACCCAACAACAATATTTAAAAACTTCTACCAAGTCTGCGCTCTAGTAGCGTAGTGGTTACGAATCGGGCTGCGAACCTTAAGGTCAGCGGTTCGAAACTACCAGCCGCTCTGCAGGAGAAAGATGAGGCTTTCTATTCCCGTAAAGATTTACACCCTCGGAAACCCTGTACAGGGTCGCTATGAGTCAGAACCGACTCGAAGGCACTTAACAACAACAACAACCAAGTCTGCAGTTCAAACCCATCAGCAGCTCTGTGGGAAAAATATGAAACTGTCTGCTCACACAAAGACTTACAGCCTTGGAAACCCTGTTAGAAGGTGACTGTGAGGTAGAGGGTCACTGAGTCTGAATGGTCTGCATGGCATTGAGCTTGGTTTTGGTTTATCTGTTAGTCAAAAAAAAATCACACTTTTTCATATCACCTTCTTAAATGCTTACAGTGCTAAATATAATGTACCTCTGATGCTAATGCCGTTTCTCTATGTAATTTATAACAGTATTCCTTTTCTTGTTGCTTTCTCTTCATTTCCTTTAATGTCCAACCTGCAAGAGGCATATGTCATTATGTTATGCTTAGTTGCTTTACTACTGGTCCAAAACAAAGTGGGTACTCTTTAAAAAAATAATTACTGAATTAAAAGTGCATCTGTTGAGGTTTAAAAGATCAGCTGCCCTTCTTCAACCACCAGCCCTCATCAAAGTTATTTTGGCTGTCTGGTGTCACATGTTAGAATTCATTAGAAATTTGAATATGCCATTGTGGGAGTACACACTAGATGTAAACTGGTAGTTTATGTTGTTGTTTTCATTTTCTTTTTGATTTTTTTTTTCATTTGGAATTTGTTACGCAATGTTGCTATGTGCCGTGGAATAGGTTCTGACTCTCAGCGACTCTGTACAGGGTTTCTGAGGCCGTAAATCTTTACAGGAGCAGAAAGCTTCCTCTTTCTCCCGCAGAACAGCTGGTAGTTTTGAACTGCTGACCTTGCAGTTCGCAGCCCAATTCGTAACCACTTCGCTACCAGAGCTCCTATTATGCAATAGACTCATCAAATATTGATCATCTAACACAACTGCTTCAAATGAGCTTTTATAGATTTTAGTGTTCTGAGTTCACCTTGTAATAGATGAATTCCATATCTAAAGGTAAAGTACATTGTTTTCTCTGCTTAATCCTGAGATGTTCTTTGTTATTTTCTTACCTATTAATCTTCCCATATTTCTGTATTCAGATAGTGTCCCCACTTGACAATAGCTTAAATTATTTCACTAAGAATATACTGTGGCTAAGCCAGGATTCATCCTTCTCCCTTTGATCCCATGCTCATAGCTCCAGTTTAACCTAGGAGCAGTCTAAACTGGGAGTCATATTCTAGAATATGAAGTCATTCTGCTACCTTCCTGCCAGCTCACTCCTCCCTGAGCCAGTTTTATTGATGGCCTATATATGAACCAGATGGTATTTTCCTATTAAAAATAACCTTATATCATACTGAAAGGAATGCACTTTCTTGCTTTTTTGTGTTTGTTTTTAATTCAGCTTCAATAAGATGTTCCCAAATAGAAATGATTACTTGCTATTTGTGTTAATTAGATTGAATTTTTTAAAAAAACCTTTAATGCTCAAGATCCCGAATATATGATAAGAGTGGAGGAAAGAATGATAGTTGTTTCATTCTATTCATTATAAAATGCCTTTCAGAAGCATCATGGGCCTCTTTGTCACATTTCCTTGCAGTGTATACTTGAAACAACAGTTTCTGTGTGAGGGCCATGGGACTGTGACTGCCCCCTCAGTGAGGCCTGCTCAGACCTGGTTTGCTAGTGACATGTTGAGAAAATACCAGGAAAAACCACTGGAGCACAGAAGTTCAGTGGTGTAACTTTTATTTTAGTATGCATACGTAATATATTCACATCATTTAAAACTTCAAAGGAATAAATGAACATTGTTCCTGATGGTGGGCACCATTTCCACCAATTTGTATAAGAGAAAAGTGGGTGGGGGAAATGCATACAATTTTATTAAACCTTACCTTTTAAACAAAGACATGTTTTGACGATCAGTCCATGTTAGCTTGTGAATTTATGTGTCTTTTTTATGCCTGTGTA
>NW_006408535.1:15028653-15036844 GCF_000296735.1 Chrysochloris asiatica | reverse complement strand
ACAACAACAACTATTCCATTTTATGGGGAAGTGTAATTAATTCCATAGCAGTTTATCATCATACACAGCTTACCTATTTTTGCTATTATGAATAATGTTACAAATCATTTTGAACATGTAATTTTATATACAAGGTAGTATATTTTAGAGGACAGTTCATAGAAATAGAATGACAAGCAAGAGGAGAAGTGCACTGTAATTTTCTTTTAGGAAAAGCTTATACTTATATAAATTTTTGGAAATAAAATTCATGTCCATGAAACAATTTAAAAAAAAAATAAAGTATTCAAAGCTAATTTCTCTTACGAACTTTATGAGTGGTAACCAGTTCCCTTTTCAAGTTTGTCTGAGCATATGCAAGCATCTGTGTTGTGTGTCTGATAGATCTATTCCATATCGATCTTTTTACAAGAAGATTTGTATTTTCTTCTTCGTAAGCTCTGTGGTAATAATTCTCAATCAGGGCATTTCCCCCTAAAGAGATATTTGACAGTGTGTAGAGACATTTGTGATTGTTGCAACATGTGTATATATATATATATATATGTATACACATATTGACCTTCAGTGGATAGCGACCAGAGATGCTACTCAACATACTACAAAGAGCAGCACTGCACACTCACAAGAAAGAAATATCTGTCCCAAAGTGTTAGTAATGGCCATGGTGAGAAATCCTGATCTGTAAGGATTAGAATGCTTTGAACCGAGATGCTGTTGTTAATAGAGACACTTAGCTTTTCTTTTAGGAGCATCATCACTTCTCCTCTTCTTCCACTCGTGTTCCCCATCCTCTACTTTTTCTTCTCTGTCTGCCCTGAATCATCGCTGTTGTGAATGAGAGTGATGCTTTCACTAACATTCATAATACTTAGCTAATCTATCTATGATGGTTACAGCTATGGTGGCCCAGACTTTTCTGTGGCACACATTTTTGACCATGTACTTCATGGTATTCCACAGCATTGGTTCAGGGATCCTCCTTCACCTTCATACTGGAGATTGTTTTGCCTCTGTTCTGTGTAGCATCTCCTGTGTCTTGATCCCCTTGTTTTGCTGTAACTTGGTTTATGTTTTCATTTGATGGAGCAAATAGATCCATTAGAGTAGATGAATCTTCTGGTAGCTTGCTAAGAAAAGAGTAGGTGAAAGGTAAATATTGGGATACTTTAAATTTTAAAATATATTTTTGTTCCACTGTCTCACTTGATTGTTGTTTTGTGTGGGATTCTAGGGAGGAAATCATTCTTCTCTTGTCATATAGCTTTTGATTTTGTTGCTGAGAGGTATTCTGACATTTTGGTGATACTTTACATGTAACCTTCTGCCTACATGTTCTGAAATTTCCCACTAATGCATGTGATGTGATATGAATCTATTTTCATTCAATGTATTGGGTTCTCAGTGGGCTGTTTTCATCTGGAAATTGATATTTCACTAGTGGAAAATATTTTTGAATAGACTTCTTCCCTATTTGTTTTCATTTTGGCATTACTATTAGGATGTTGGTGTTCCTGGACCCTTCATTGACATTTGTTTTTTCCTTATCTTTTTTGCTTGACTTTCTAGAAGATTGCCTCAAATTTTTCCTCTAAGCTTTCTATTGATTTCATCTCCTTTTGGCTACTATGTTGTGTTTGTCTGTGTGTGTTTTAATATTTAGGTTTTTTTCTCATTTTGTTCTTTGAATATTTGCTTTATTTCTTTGTTTCCTAGTCTGCCTTCTAGATGCATTTCTGGATGCTTTGATGGTTAGTCACAAAAAATATACTTCTTTTTGTTTGTAGTTTCTTTGCTTCTTCTGTTTAGTCTGTTTCTTCCACGTCATCATTTTCTGTTTCTTTAGTCTGGTCTCCTCTAACTTTTACATTAGCGACTTTCTTCAGCTGCCTTGTAATCTTTGATTGTTCATTTCTGGTTGCATGGGTTAGACTTGTGGACTTTGAACTTCACTCATGAGTGGTGTGGGTAAGTCCTGCAAGAAATCCCAATGTCTGTTACTTTTCATTTTTCAGTCGTGAGTTCACTAAGTTCCTTAAAGAAGAGACTTTTCATTTCACTCTAGTAATAGGGTTTTAGGAATAAGAATTCAGTGTGAGTGGGTCTGGACTGCTATATTAATTCAAAGTCTTTGTTGTGGAAATCTAATTTAGAGGTATTATTATGGAAGGGTACTGGTAGAGTTGGCCTTCTTTCTTCCCTGTTTGCTTCTGCTATATTCTCATTTGGATTTCTGCTCTGCCTCTGGAGCCTTTAGCAGTTGGAACTTTTTCTAAAGCACAAACAGGTCACCAATTCACTGCACTGACAGTTGTGCTGATGGATGTGGCTCTGCTGCTAGTGTTAGATTAGTTGGTGCTTCATGAGTGTGCTATTGCTTTATGCTCCTGACTACACTTTTCCTTAACTCACCTTTGATCCTAAAGAATGTTTGCATAATCTTTTTGAAAATGTTTGCTATGCCAATAGACTAGATTCATACCTGGGAGTGTGTAGTGGTAGGAAGGTGTGATATGAGGCCCATCTACCAGGTGTCTCTGGTACTTTGTGGTTTATAGACTACCTTTGCACCAGAACACATGCTTTCTGACTCCTTTTTACGATCTAGAGGACACTGTATTTGTAAAATCACTTTTACTCACTGATCTTGAAGCCTTTTACAAATCAAATTCATTTATCCTTTTAAGGTGCTAAGGGTTTTTGAACCATCTAGACATAAAAAATGTGTGTGGGGGGGAGGTGGGGGTAGTGATGGCGACCTAAAATGAAATGACAGGAAAATAACTTCTGTTTTCTTTGAAAAGGATTCCATGTTTCCTAATTTTTATTTGCTTCCTCACAAAACAAACACATATGATTATTTATATACCAGATATTGAGCTGATAGTTGTTTTGTTCTTCCTTCAAACAGATTTTGTCATTATTATTATAAAAAAAAATAATTCTACGTGTAAAGTGGTCATTTAAGGTCTCTGTCCAGGGTTTTCTACCTAGAGTTTTGACTTTTAGTTTTTTTTTTTTGTATATTCGACTAGATAAGTGCAATTAATTTGTGCTCCTGCTCAAGATTTTGAGTTTTGAACAAATCCAAACATAAATTAAACTCATGTGATTTAAAGATCTCTTATCCTATAAAAGGGATACAGGGTCATTATCAGTTGGAACCGACTAGATACTTAACATCAAAAAAAAAAAAAAATTCAGGATAAGGACAAATTTTATTTTAAAATGATCATTGGCAGAGTTTTTCTGAAAAAGATCAGAAGGTATTTTTGCCTTTTGTGAGCTATATAGTCTCTGTTTTGAAATGACCCAACTTTGCTTCTTAGATGCAGAAAGCAGACCTAGAATATGTAAATAAATGAGTGTGGTCATGTTCCAATAAAATTTTATTTATGGATACTCAGTTTGAATTTCATGTAATTTTCATGTCTCAAGCATTAGTATTCACATTTTTTCAGCCACTTAAAATTATAAAAAATCATTTTTATCTCACAGGTTGTACAAAAGTAAATGGTGGGCCCACAGACCTTGGCTTGCTGTTGTTGTTATGAAGTGCTGTTGAGTCAGATCCAACACATAGCGACCCTGTGTACGGTTTCCGAGGAGTAACTGGTGAGCTTGAACAGCCAACCTTGTAGGACTTTGCAGTTCAAATGGCTTTGTAGTCCGGCACATTAATTCACAGTGCCACATCAGGAATTGCTAGCTGGGCTTAAAATTTTTGCCTTAGGATGAGCATTGTTCCTCATGCTGATCTTTGGCCATGAGAACATAATCTGAAAGTACCTTGGAATACAAAGACTGTTTGGAACTGGAGTAGTCCTGTTCAAGTTTTTGCTTTGATAGCAGACTTCTTCACAGTCAGCTCAAACAACTTCATGCATTTCTTCCATGCATTATTTTACTTTTATCCTTGATACTGTCAAATACATCAGAGTTCTTTTTTATTTGTTTTTAAGAGATAGGTGTTAAACACTGTTTTACACTGTTAAACACTAATTGCTTAGGAGATAAGAATACATGTCAGAATTACAACTTCCTTGTAGTTAAAACAAAGCCATGGAAGGGATTTCTTTTTTCTCCCAAAATGTAACAAGCTCATCTGAGATACCATATGAAGGAGTGTGGTTTGCATTATGCCTGTCAGCAGAAACTGTGTAGGTATTTTTTCCTGATTGTATATTGTTTGTTGTTGTTACCTTCAAGTTGGTTCTGACAGATCGTGACCCTGTATAGGATTTCTGAGACTTAAATCAACAGCATAAAGGCCTCATCTTTCCCCTGAGGAGCTGCTAGCAGGCTCGAACTGTGGACCTTCTGGTTCTCATTCCAGTGCTTATCGCATGGGGCCACTGTGCCCCCCACAACTGTATATGATCAGTGATATATATTCTGTGTGTATGTATTTTCATTTGGGGATGCCAGCAACATGGTGCTCAGTTTTAAATTTTTGATGGTATCATTTTCACTACTAGAAAGAGACTTTTTCTTCAGATACCCCCTGGCAATTTCTTTCTTAATTTAAACTAAAGAAACTTCTTTTGAAAGCTGTATTTCTTAGGCAAAAGTAGATTACTACTTAGTAAAGATTCATGATTGAATGAGCAAAGAGCGAGAGGGAGAAGTCGGTGGTGAAGTCTGTATACTGAAAATCATAGAAATAGGAACATTAAAGATGAAGGAAGCCAATCTAAGACTGTAGCATGAAAGAAGAGCACAATTATAGATTCATGGTAGTTATAGTAAGGCTTCCACTCTCAAATGAATTCTCCTTTAGTTCATAGAAGGCATTGGCATTTGTGCAGTATTCTTTAGTTAAATTTCAATTTATTGGATTTTTGCATCACTGCAGATTGATCTATTGAATTTGTCACAGTGGCCTTGTTTTTACCTTGATGTATTTAATACCTGCTGGATCAGAATGCCAATCAATTTAAGTTAATTTCATTAAGTTTGCTAACGCTTTTGAAATTAAAGTCACTGCTGACATCACCAGTAACAAAATGTAGGTAATATACTTTGATATATTACCATTCTAGAAAATAGATCAGCAGTATATATTCTCTTCTAACATTTTCTTACTAGGATTTTTAAATTCCCTTAATTATTTACAAGACGATAAATCATTTAACATTTAAAATTTTAATTATCTGCACTGATCATTGCTTAGTATTCTGCGCCAAAGTTTAAACTCAGCATAGATTTAAGTTCTCACTAAATAGATTTCAATTAAATTCCTTCCATCTTTTCTTGGAGAAATGGATTACTTTTTCAAAATTGTATTTTGCTTTCCATCAACAAATATAAATGGGGGAGTGGTTCACGGCATATTACCTTTAATTTTTCTATATTTTAGCTTTCACTGATGTCACAGTATACTTAGCATTTATATGAGGTAAAATCATTGTTCAGATTTTTTGAGTAATAAATTTTGCAATGAGCAATGTAATATGCAATTATGGAATTCAGCTTGCCTTATTAACTAATTTTATTAACTATAATTACTGCAGTAATTATAAATACAGCTTGGAGAGCTGTAGTTATATTTACCTAAGATAGGATCCAGAGGAAATCCAATAGTTTAGTGTACTAGAATGTTCTAAGAAAACAAGAGGGTGACTGTGTTGTTTCTCAAACCAACAGTCAATTCAGAAAGGAAAAAGAAAGAGTAACAAGCAAGCCTCCCACCCCTGGTTATTTGGCCACTTTCTCCTGTTTCATGGTCATGGTATATAGGCATTACTACAGTTATCTGTAGGGAAATGGACCAAGCAACTTTGGTATGGCATATGTTGATCTAGAATTAAAGAGATTTTAGTTATGTAGGGTTCAAATGGATCTTTACACTTTTTTTTTTCTTTACACGTTTTACAGTTTACTTACAAATTCCTTCCTAAACATAGGTCTCTTCTTTATCGGGAGCGTAACATCAGATTTTTCTGTACCCGCTGGGTTTTAGGTTCTAACAGTCCACCTGTCTCAGACATCTAAAAA
Source organism: Chrysochloris asiatica (assembly GCF_000296735.1). Taxonomy (NCBI): domain Eukaryota; kingdom Metazoa; phylum Chordata; class Mammalia; order Afrosoricida; family Chrysochloridae; genus Chrysochloris; species Chrysochloris asiatica. The sequence goes on along the minus strand of NW_006408535.1, from coordinate 15,030,847 downwards.
TTCACAGGACAGATGGGGAGGTGAAAGAACGTGCCCTTGGATAGAGATAATCTTACATTGCAGCAATGTTCACAGGCTGGTGGTAGCTGCGTGCTGTGGAGTTGGTTCTGACTCATAGCGACCCTGGACAGGGTTTCCGAGGCTGTAAATCTTTACGTGAACAGAGCGCCTCATCTTTCTCCCGTGGAACAGCTGGTAGTTTCAAACTGCTGACCTTAAGGTTTGCAGCCTGATTTGCAACCACTACGCTACCTACCAGAGCTCCTTGTTCACAGGCTGAGTTGGCCAATATATCATACACATACCCTGTATTTGTCTTGCTCTGAGTTACCATAATCACACATTTCCCTTTAATAGTATAAATACAGAATTCATTATTTATCTCCTGTTCTTTTGGTGAGCAAGCAAGATGTAAAAGCATAGCTTATAAGACATACTGTTGAGGTAATCTATGATTTAGGGACTATGTTTTATGGACAAGGTAGTATCTAAAAGTTCATGGAAAACTGGAATTAAAAGATAATAGAATTTTTCCATACACTTTTTGAAGTCCCCTGATATAACTTAAGAAAACAGGATCTGAGCTGGATTGTCTGAGTTTAGATTTCTTCCCAACTGTCTACAAGTACCCTTGTTGTTGTTAAGTGCCGTCGAGTCGGTTCTGACTCATAGCGACCCTGTACAGGGTTTCTGAAGCTGTAAATCTTTATGGGAGCAGAGTGCCTCATCTTTCTCTCGCGGAACAGCTGGTAGTTTCGAACTGCTGGCCTTAAGGTTCGCAGCCCGATTCGAAACTACTACGCTACCAGAGCTCCTTGTCACGTTGCCAAGTGTCATTGTGCAACAGCTTATCTGAGGGCCTTTTAGTAGGCCCTAGTAGGTCCTCAGAGAATTGTTTGGAAGATTGTAGAAAGATAACACATAAAAAGCCCGCAAAGCCTGAGTTTCCATTGATGCTTGTGTACTCATTTGCACCGTAGGATGAGGCACTGGACTTCAAGTTCAGTTTGAACTTAAAGGTTGGTGGTTCAAGCCCATCAGCTGCTCCTCGGAAACCCTTTGCTGGTTTGCTATCCATCAGAACCAACTCGATGGCACTTAATCACAACAACGACTATAATTGAAAACCAGTAGTAGTAATGATTAAACAACATGATGAACTGAATCAATGTCACAGACTTATCCATGTAAAAATACTTGAATTTACAAGTAGTTTGTGACATATATTTTTATTACAATTTAAAAAAAAAAATGACCTAGAGTACCCATGTGAATTGCAGCACTATTTATAATAGTCAAAAGGTGGAAATAATACAAGTGTCCATCAATGGATAGCTACACAAAGTGTGGTGTATACGTACAATGGATTATTTATTATTCAGCCGTAAGAGAGCTGAAGTTCTGCCATATGCTGGGTCAGTAAGTCAGTCACAGAACAAATATCTTATGATTTCACTTTTATGAAACATCCAGAATAGGTAGATGCCTAGTTAATCAGTGGTTACTAGGAGTATGTAGGTGTGGAAAAGGGGGAAGAATTTCTGCAAGTGTTCTGAGTTTCTGTTAATGAAGATGAACAACTTTATAGTTGATTGTGGTGTTGGTTACCAGCATGATGAAAACAGTTAAGGGCTCTGGATTCTACATGAAAAAGGTTGAAGTGACAATTGCTTTGTCATTTATATTTTACCACAATAAAAATTTTTGTATCAAGTGCCTAGAGCCTGGAATTTAAGAGTCAGTGTTCAATAACTGTGTGCTTTTAAAATAATAGGTGTAATGCTATAGGATAAACACAAGACTGCTAACTGCAAGATTAGAAGTTCAAACCCACCAGCCACTCCTTGGAAATTCTATACAGGGTTTCTGTGAGTTGGAATCAATTCTACAGCACTTAACAACAATAGTTTGGATATTGTGAGAGTGTCTTGTTGTTGTTAGGCGCCATCGAGTCAGTATCCACCTATAGTGACCTTATGCACAGCAGAACGATCCTGGGCCAATCTCACTACTGTTGCCATGCTTGAGTCCATGGATGCTGCCACTTGGCCAGTCCATTTTGTTGGGGTCTTCCTCTTTTTCTCTGACCCTCCACCTTACCAAACATGATATTCTGGTCCAGTGACTGGTCCTTCCTGACAATATGTCCGAAATATGAGATACGAAGTTTGGCCATGTTTGTCTCCAAGGAGCA
>NW_006408535.1:15024757-15027208 GCF_000296735.1 Chrysochloris asiatica | reverse complement strand
AACATTTGGCTTAATCTTCTCGAGCTGATTTTTGAAATTTTTTGTTCAGCTCTTGGACCTCCTTATTTCTTCCATTTGCTTTAGCATCTCTATGCTGGAAAGCAAGTTTCAGTGTCTCTTCTGACATCCATTTTGACCTTTTCCTTCTTTCTTGTCTTCTCAATGACTTTTTGCTTTCTTCATGCATGATGTTCTTGATGTCATTCTACAACTCTTCTGGTCTTCAGTTTTTAATGTTTAATGTATCAAATCTGTTCTTCAGATGATCTCTAAATTCAGGTGGGACATATTCAACGTCATATATTGGCTCTCATGGACTTGTTTTCATTTTCTTTAGCTTCAGTTTGAATTTGCATATGAGAGTATCTTAAACCTTCTTAAAAATATAGAAACTAAACCTGTTACCATTGAGTGAATTCTGATTCATAGCAACTCTTTAGGATGGTGTAGAAGTATTCCATGGATTTTCCAAGACCATCGAGTCTTGGATGGTTATTAAGAAAGGGCCACTGACTTGTTCTATGAAGTGTGGTTAGTTTTTACTTACTCCTTAGAGCAGCATTAATTTGGAACATGTTAGAAAAGCGAATTCTCATGCCCAATCCCAGACATACTAAATCAGAAGCTCAGAAAAGAGTCCAACAGTGTTTATTTTAACAAGCTCTCTGGATGTGTTTGATGAATTCTGAAATTGAAGAACGCTTCTTTGAGATATGTGTTTTTTGTTGAAAGTGCACCAAATTTGAGAACCTGAGCATGTGAGATTGTTGTTGTTGTTGTTAGGTGCCATCAAGTCAGTACCAACTCATAGCAGCCCTATGCACAACAGAATGAAACACTGCCCAATCCTGGGCCAACCTCACAATCGTTGATATGCCTGAACCCAGTACTGCTTCCACTGTGCCAGTTCACTTCTTTGGGGGTCTTCTGCTTTAGGTTCCTACTTTAATGGATATTCCAGAGGGAGGAGAGGGACAGACAAGAAATGCATAAGAAAGTTTAACTATCTAAAAATTTCAGATGCTACAAGTGTGAAAGACAAAACACAACAGAGCAATGGTGTGGATGAGTGCTTGGAGGCTTTAGAGACTGAATTCCTATGGAAGGCCTCAGGATATGATATCTGAGTTTAAATATTACTCTAAATTATGAGAAAAATATGTAAAAACTGGTGAGAGAGCACTCTGGGAAGATGAAACGGCAAGTGCAAAGGCCATACAAGCTTTAAAGAAGGGCCTTATTGCTAGCCTGCAAGTTATTAATATTAATAAATGGGGTTTTAATCAGCAATGAGGTGGATTTGACTATTGTAGACAAAAAGGAAGAGGTTTGTGGCTATGTTTTTAATTGCTACAATTCCCTATTTTTTTTTTTTTTTGCAAATAGCTAACTGTCAGACATAGTCTATCCATTAATTGATGGAGGCACCAAGTCACTCTGCGCTCTGGAGGCTGTTTTGATAATAATTTTTGAGGCATCTCATTGTTTTGGTGATGTGGTTATAGATGGATCAGGTAACATATTTTCTTGTAGAATTATGGGTTTCTAGTAACTTTAGATGTCTCTCATTTAGAACTTAAATCATGTTTTTGTTTTTGTTGCTTGCTGCATATATATAAATTAGTATGTATGGTGTCTAGTAATACATGTTTATTAAATGTCTATTGTCTCTTTCTTAAGTTAACTATTAACTAAAACTTCATAAGAAAAATCATCCTGAACATATGGTGAAAGCCATATGAGCTTACAATTTTAATTATAAGATAGGATACATTTTTTAAATTAATGAAAAGCTAAACAATGTAAAAATTTAAGTGAAATTATATTATTTCAATATTGTGCATCTTTTAAAAGATCTATTTTGTTATTGTTACGTGCAGTCAAGTCTGTTCCAACTCAAAATGACCCTATATAGTGGTCCCATGGGGCAGCTGATTGGTTTGAACTGGCAACTATGTGGTTCCCAGTCCAGTGCTGGTCCACACCAGGAGTCCTTAAAAGAGCTATAGACAGTTAATAATAGCTCACATTTTCTCAAGATTAAGAACACTAAGATTAATAAAACTTCTTTTTCTTTAACTTTTACATGATAAATGTCTAGCATACGACATGTTGGAAAGGATACGCTTAAATCCAGAAAAACCCGAGTTAAAGCCAAGCCTCTGTACTTTGTAGAGATAACATGATAAAGCTGTTCCCATTTTCTGGACCTTGATTTCACTGTCTGTGAAATGAGAACATAAAATCTTTCTTTCTGGTTGTATTAGTCCAGTTTGCCAATATTAAGATCATTTATCCAAGTGTCAAGCAAATAGTAATAAAACAGCGGTCACTATTTTATTATTTCTTCAGCTTTGATGAAAACGCTGAAGAAGTAGTTTGATCAACTATGAGCCAAAGAAAAATCTGTGACTCTGTGCATCCTACAGTGTTGTAGTTGTTAGGTGCCAT
>NW_006408535.1:14989887-15023522 GCF_000296735.1 Chrysochloris asiatica | reverse complement strand
TGTCTTATGGTTTCTGCATTCCATTGGATCCCCTCTCTTTGAAATGGGCACAAGTATGGATCTCTTCCAATCAGTCGGCCAGATAGTTGTTTTCCAAGTTTCTTGGCATAGATGAGTGAGTGCCTCCTGTACCACTTCACTTTTTTGAAGATTTCAGTTTTTATTCCGTCAATTCCTGGTGCCTTGTTCTTTGCCAATTCCTTCAGTGTACCTTGGACTTCTTCTTTCAGTATCATTGGCTCTTGATCATATGCTGCCTCTTGAAACAGTTGAACATCAACCATTTCCTTTTAGTACAGTGACTCTGTGTATCCCTTGATTTTTTTTCAAGATCCAGAAGGTAGAGGGAACACTGTGGAGAAAATGGATATATGACATATCTGTTGACTAATGCCATGTGCCTATTATGTGCCAAGCACGTTCTAATACTATGGTGATGGTGGTGGTGTGCCATGGAGTAGGTTCTGAGTTATAGTGACCCTGCACAGGGTTTCCAAGGCTATAAATCTTTACGTGAGCAGAAAGCCTTATCTTCCTTCCATGGAACAGCTGGTGGTTTCGAACTGCTGACCTTGAAGTTAGGAACCCGACTTGTAACCGCTATGCTACCAGAGCTCCTTGTTCTAATATGATATGTATGGAGTCGTAGTGTGGTGCTATAGGATAAGCACTCAACTGCAAGATCAGTTTAAAATGCTAGGTGGGCAGTTCAAATTCATCAGTTGCTCCTCGGAAACACTATACAGGTTTGCTATGAGTCTGAATCAACTTGACATAACTAAACAACAACTATGTGTGTGTGTTTATAAATATAGTTTTCTACTTCTCAGAAGCTTGTGAGTAAGATAATATCTTATCTATTTTATTGATGAAGATTGCAAGAATAAAATATATTAAATAGGTTGCCCAAGTTCACAGCAAATTAAAAGAATTAAAATTAAAACACAAGTATATCTGATTCCAAAGGTCAAGTGTTCAAAGCTCAACTTCTCTATCACTGTCATCTGATGGCTTGGTGGGTTACTCATTGGTCTGCTAACCACAAGATCAGCAGTTTGAATCCCCCAGCTGCTCCAAGGATGAAATATGAGGCTTTTTGCTCCTGTAAAGATTGAGAGCCACGGAAACACTATACAGGGTCACTATGAATCACACTGTGGTGCTGTGGATTAGTGCACCAGACTGCAAAGCCGTTTGAACTGCAAGGTCGGCGGTTCAAGTTCACCACCTGCTCCTTGGAAACCCTATACACAGGGTTGCTATGGGTCAGAACCGACTCGACAGCACTTAACAACAGTAACAACAAAGTGACTTGAGGGCACACAACAACAAAACAACTGCCCTTCAGGAAGTCAGGGTGAAGAGTAAGGATACCAATATTTCCACAATGATGCATTGATATGTCACTGTACTTGGCACCTGATTTATATGTTTCCCATACAAATTTCATACTCTCAAAGCAGTATCCCGGTTTGAGGATGCTAACAGTAAGCTTATGGTAGGCGTTTCCACAGTTTAAGGGGATCACTAGGGTTTTGGAGAGAGATTAGAGTTGCTATTTTATAGTCAAGGAATATGGAGCAGAACTGAAAAGACAGTGTGTTCTGAAGTGGGAGAAGGGCAGTGAGAATAGACTAGATAATTACAATTTACCCTGCAGATTTTATAGAAACCAGCAGTGAAGAGAAGACTAACAGGGTGAGGGGATGGCCACACATAAAATGGGAAATTCAAGGAGGTGGAAGTGAGGAGGTGATATTTAACTTTAGTCCTGAAGGATGAAAAGGATCCAGATTTTAGAGCTGATTAAAACCAGTTACCATCAACTTGGTTCTTACTCCCATGCATCTGAGAGTAGAACTGTGCCCCACTGAGTTTTCAATAGCTGATTTTTCACAATTAGATTGTCAGGCTTTTTTAATTTAAAAAAAATTTTTTTGGTGGGGGGGATTGTACACAAAAACACTCAGGCACATAGAATAATTTAAACAACCAAAAGGCACATTCTCCAAGCCTGCCTCCTGGACACCAGCACCCAGTCCCTCTCTCTCCATGAGTCTAGAGTTCTCAGCTGCTCCCTCTCTCCATGTCCTCATCTCTGCCTCCATCTCTGGTGTTGCCACTTCTCTGGATAGTGACCTGCGTTCTGCTTGTGCTCTTCTCCCTAGATGGTCCTAAGGTCCTCTGTTTCTGGACTGTAAGATTAACTACTCCCTTGTTTTTGTTAACCAAAAAAACAAACTTTTGCCTTTACAGTTTTGACAGTAGCAATTAGTCATGATAACATTTACTCACTATTGAATCACAAGAATCCTGTCCCCATCTCCTTTCACCAGACTTGTCTAGACAAGATGAATACTCTTCAGCGGGGACTCTATCTTCCCCCGTACACTCTTAAATTAAACTCCCTTTTGAAAACTTGTAAGCCAGTGCCTTTATTGCCCCCTCATTTTAGGTAGCCAATGTCTAAATTGCCCGTCCCTATCTACCCTGTATACAGAGGGGATAGGATTGACACTTGATGTGAAGACTCCTTCACTCTCAGTTAGTACCTTGAGCTACTGTATCCATAAGTATAGGTCAATCAAATTGCAACAATTTACACTTGTTTCCTTCATCAAAAATTTTTTTTTAAATCTTCCTCTAGTCGAGTTCTGATTATCAAGCCATTGAGGCTAGGTCAAATGGGTACTCTCTGAAAGTTTGGGCGTTCTTGTGTATCTCCCCTCACTTCAGACAAGCTAGGTGCTTCACTCTCAGCTCTAGTCTTCCATGGCTGTGTCCTTGTCCATGAGCTCAGGTGTCCCCAGATCTCATTACACTTTGGACCACCCAGTCCTTCCTCTTCTCTCATCTCCAGGTCAATGGGTGTCTATGGAACGTGGTTGAACTCAGCCCATTTCTTCATTGCTGCTCTTCCCTCTCTTTCACTCACCAGTAGACCAGTGTGCTTGCAGCAAGCTTACATGCCTGCCCATGTGTTCCGCTTGAGTTTCAGTCTTGGAGGGGGGTTTGTCCTGAAGAGACTGGAATGCTTGTCTTGATGGCTTCCCTGAAACAGGCCTTTCTTTTGAGGTGCCTATGTTTGGACCTGAACCATTAACTTTTTGGTTAGTAGCCAAGTACATTAACTGTTTGCACAACCCAGGAACTCTTAGAGTAGATTGCTTGTCTCAGGTATCTGAGGAAGTCTGAGTTGGCCCTGTAGAGATGGGGCACGGGGTCCCGTGTTTCTCATTTGTAGAGAGTGGCCATGCTTGATTCAGTGGACACTTTTTATTGAATAAATTATAAAAGACTGTGAAAAGAGCCTTATGTATTAATTTGAACAACCATTTGTGTCCATGATATTATTGGATACTCTTGGAAAAAGAAATGTTTTATTCCAGAAATTAACAAACATACATAAAAGAATATAGAATATTAAATCTCTATGAACCCAGATCTGGATTCAGTAATGATGACATTTTCCTATCTTCTTTAATCAAATCTCCACTTTCCATTTCTTCTGGGATATTTTGCAGCAACTTCCATTTCTTCATAATTGTAAATCCTTTAATGCATCTCTCACTGATGAGGACTTTTTGTTTACATAGCCCCATGTCGTTATCACACTTAACGGAATTAACGATGACTACTTCATCTCCTGATCCTTAAAAAAAATTGAATAAGGATGGCTTAGTAAATCTCATTAAAAATTGTGATGAAATTGGCATCAATAAGTATTTAAATGTAATTTTTATTCCCTTTTTGACTCTTTTTCTGCTTTAGATTTGACTATCCATTGTCTGTAATTCATTATTCTCCTCAAAGCCATAAGCCAAACATCATCAACTTCTTGTTTAAAAAAATAGAAGAAGATGCCACAAGAGTAGAATTTACACTGTAACTACTTGAACCTCTTTATTGTTCCTTGTAGTGAGATAGTATTAAATCTATACACGTGTCAAAAATTTGCTCTGATATTTCCATATGGTCCAAACATCACGAGTTGTTGGCTTGTCTTTATGAAATGCAAGTGTACTTGAGCATTGAGTAGACGTTGAACACACTTTTATCACTCAACAGACTATTGTAGAATTGGGGAGATGGTGACAACACACCAGTGAAGGTGTAGTGAAGTAGCCAATGCCTCTTCTAGCCATAGTCTGTAACTCCCATCAAACATTTCTGTCCTTCTGGGTCTGGGTAAAAGAAGGTGGGAGGAGATACTAATGGTGGTGGTGGTGTTAGTGTGCTGTGGAGTCAGTTCTGACACATAGTGACTTTGCATAGGGTTTCCAAGGATGGAAATCTTTACAGGAGTAGAAAGTCTCACCTTTCTCCCACGGAGCAGCTGGTAGTTTTGAATTGCCGACCTTGAAGTTAGCAGCCTGACTTGTAACCATTACACAGGTGTGGATATTAATAGTAATGGTGGTGGTAATGTGCCATGGAGTTGATTCCGACTCCTAACGACCCTGTACAGGATTTCCGAGGCTGTAAATCTTTATGGGAGCAGAAAGCATCATCTTTGCCCTAGTTTCAACCTGCTGACCCTAAGGTTAGCAGCCTGATTTGTAACCACTATGCTACCAGAGCTCCTTATAGATATTAATGAGTTGACTTCAATTCTGAGAACTTAGAACTCTAATGAAGGTTTTAAGGGAGCCATCTCGGAAGTGGAGCTCTCAGTCTCATCAAAAAGAAAGAACCAGGAATAGAGTACATTCTTTAAACCCCAAGATCACTGAGCATTGAACACTGTTGACCCAGAGACAGAAAGTTGTGACACTGAAGGAACCACAGAGCAGCAGAACCAAGAACTAGAGCGTGAGACTGAGCGGTGGGTGTCCTAGCCCAGAGTAAAGCTGAGTGACTTCGGTCAGATGCTTGCTTATAGAATGGCTGGTGGCAGCCACTTAATTAGGGAAACTAGATTTGTTGACCCATGAAGCTAGAGCCGAGTTCCTTCAGGCTGAGGCTTAAGGTGGAGTGTTGTGTCCTGTGGGTATTTGTCAGCAGCTGACTGGAACAACTGTCTCCTGGGCATTTCCTGATCCTGTATTGTACCCTGTTAACTTCCCAAATGAACCCCATTATTGTGAGTATGGTATCTGACTTCTGTGTGGTTATTTCTTTGAGCTATCAAACACAATTGAGTAGAGAGTGTTGTAAGAGAAATGGTTGGTGCAACATACATTTATTACATCACCCAACATTAGAAATCTAGAAAAAAATAGATTGCAATTTGTTATTATTGACAAATAAAGGGAAGCCCCAATAACATCTCTTAAAAATCATGAAAATCCTGACTCATGAACAACTGTCACTAAAAAAAATAAATAATAAAGCCATGCCATTTTAGTTTGGCTTAAAATTCTCTGCACTCTTCATTCATTATTTAATCTTATTTTACTTTGTTCAGACAAGCTATCTGGCCTATTGTGAAGCTTCACACAGCCAATTACCTGAAGGTGTTTAGTTCATTTATTATTTAAAGCATAAATCTTGTACAGGTTGTCCATTGACGACCCTCTGAGAAGATGTAGTAAATGCCTTTCATCCTGACGGCCTCAGTCAGTGCTCATGGACCTCCCTGCTGAGCTTGGCCGACCAGGCAAGGTGCTGGAACATGTAAGATACCAGAGCTAATTGCACTTTACTTTCTATTTAAGAAAACATGTGGAAAATGTGGACTCAGGAGCAAATTCTGAGTTCAGATTTAAAGGAGCTTCAGAATCACATGCTTGAAATGCACTATTGTTTTTGTTGCTGTTAATGTATCTTCACGTTGCTTCTGACTTAGTGACCCTATGCGCAATAGAATGAAACACCTCCCAGTCCTTACGATTGGTGTGTTTGAGTCCATTGTTGCTGCCACTGTGTCGGTTCATCTCATTGAGAACCTTCCTCATTTTGGCCGACATTCTTTTTTCCAAACATGAGGTCCTTCTCTAGGAACTAGTCCTTCCTAACAAAATGTCCAAAGCAGGAGAGACAAATTCTTGCCATTCTCACTGCTAAAGAGACTTCTGGTCATACTTCTTTCAGGACAGATGTGTTTGTTCTCCGGACAATCCATGGTATTCTCAGTATTCTCTGCCAACAGCATAATTCAAATGTATCAATTCTTGTACAGTTTTCCTTATTTGTTTGCCAACTTTCACATGCATATGGTGGTTTTGGTGGGTGTGCACCAACTCATAATGAACTCTGGGGTTTCAGAGGCTGGAAATCTTCATGGGAGCAGAATGCCTCACCTCTCTACCATGGAGTGGCTGTTGGATTTGAACTTCTGACCAAGTATTTAGCAGCCCAGTGCATAACCCACTATGCTACCAGGGCTCCTTCATATCCATAGAAGGCGATTTAAAAATCATGGTTTTGATCAAACACACCCTTGTCTTCAAAATGGCATCTTTGCTCCTAACTCTGCCCAGAGGTCTTGTGCAGCAGGTTAACCTAACGCAGTATGTCTTTCGATTTCTTTACTGTTGCTTCCATGAGTGTTGATCATGTATTCAAGCAAAATCAAGTCTTTGAAGAACTTTTCACTGTTTATTATGATGTTATCTATTGTTCCAGTTGGGATGATTTTTATTTTCTTTCCATTGATCGGCAATCCATATTGAAGGCTGTAGTTTTTTATTTTCATCGGTATTTCAAAGTCTTTTCCAGCAAGCAAGGTTGTGTCATCTGCATATTGCAGGTTATTAATGAGTCTTCTACCAGTCTTGATGCCATGTTCTTCCTGTAATCCAGTTTTTTGGATTATTTGCTAAGCATGCAGATTGAATAAGTATGGTTAAAGAGGATAACCCTGGCACACACCTTTCCTGGTTTTAAACCATTCAGTTTCCCTTTGTTCTGTCAAATGCTTCTTGCTTTATGTACAGGTTCATCATGAGCACAATTAAATGTTCTGGAATGCCCTTCACTACAATGTTATCCATAGTTTGTTATGATCCACACAGTTGAATGCCTTTGCATAGTCAATAAGACACAAGTAAACATCTTTCGGGTACTCTGTGTTTTCAGCCAAGTTCCATCTGACATCAGCAATGATTTTCCTCTTTTTATGACCCTTTCTGAATCTGGCTTGAAGTTTTGGCAGCTCCCTGTCAGTGTGGTGTACTGCAACTGTTTTTGAATTATCTTTGGCAAAATTGTAGTCACATGTAATGTTAATGATATTGTTTGATGGTTTCCATATTCTGTCAGGTAACCTTTCTGTGGAATGGGCATAAATATTGTTGGCCAAGTAGCTGTCTTTCAAAATTCTTGGCATAGATGAGTGAGCACCTCCATGCTGCATCAGTTTGTTGAACATTTCACTTTGTATTCTATTAGTTCCTGGAGTCTTGTTTTTTGGCAATGCCTTCAGTGTTGCTTGGATTTCTTCCTTCAGTACCATGGGCTCTTGGCTTTATGCTGCCTCTTGAAATGGTTAAACATTGACTAATTTCTTTTGGTACAGTGACTACATGTATTCTGTATTCTTTTCATCTTCTAACCCCATGTGCTCCCCACCACCCCCTTCAAGGCCAAACTGCATCCAGATTTATTAAATATACTTTTCATAAACAATCTTAGTATTCAGGCATTCATGGGCAGACAGTTATTAACACTATGTAACAACTTTCAATTGCCCTTCTTCAATGGACTTCCAAAATCAGAAAGTCTTCATCAGATGCTCTGAACACGGAAAGTTTAGAGTGATGGTTGACATTTCACCTTTAGCATATTGCTTAACAGTTGTTTTTCATAAGCCAACCCTGACTTTCAGAAAATGAAATGATAATGACAGACGTGCCAATCTGATGGCCCACTATCTAAACAAAGAAACAGCTACTCTTTTAAGGGGTCATCACTGAGATGGCATCACTGGAAAGCCCAGATGGCCTGACACAGGAATGTTGCCCGAATTCTGGTCCCAACAGGTCTCTCTGGGTTTATGGGAGTCAAGTCTATTCTAAAAGCAGAGAGTGAGAAGAAGATATGAAGATGTAAAAACAAATTGTACTTTTTCTACATCACATGGCATTTGTGTGAAAGTGGCTAACGTGTGTTAATGTTAACATCAGGGAATCCCTCCTTCTAGGAACTAAGAGGGGACCTCTCAATACTAGAAGGGAAAGGTATTTGCTTCCACATCAGTCTAGCTTTAGAGATTGTATTGGTGACATTTGCCCCTTTCCCAAAAAACATTTAAGTGTTTTGTGTGCTGACAACATAGTTTTTTTTTTAAAAGGTGAAACAAAATTTTGCATTTTTATAAAACTTGATAGAAAATAGTATTTCAAACTGTATAGTCACCAAAAGTACACATTTACCAAAAAATGCACACCCTTCACTTGGAATCTCCAGCGCCTTCCCCTTTCTGTGGTTGCTCTGTTTTCGTAGCTCCATTTTCTGCAGGGTTATTCCCATCCTTGCCAGCATCAGCTTCTCCTGTTGTTTTCTTTGGATACTTTCTGTCTCTTTTTTTTGCAGGGCCCCTTTTAGGCTTAGGCTCTGACTTTGGAGGAGCAGGTTTAGCAGATAACCTTGCAGATGTCCTCTGAGGTTTATCCTTCACCTTGGTTCTATCTCCCTTAGCATCCCCTTCAGTCTTTCTCTTGGACACGGTGGCTACAGCAGTGGGGTGTAGGTGCTGGACGTGGAGATGCAGCAATGCGTGTGGGCTTTGGTCAATTCTGGGTTTGTTCTCACCTTTTCTTCACACTGTTCCCTTTCCATCTTCTTTTGATGCTTCTTGCATTATTCAGTATTTTTCCCATAGAATTCTTCAATATTGCAAGTCAAGGCTTGAATTTTTTCTTCAGTTCTTTCATCTTGAGAAATTCTGAGTGTGTTGTTTCCTTTTAGTTTTATAACTCCTGATCTCTGCACCTTTTGTTACAATATTTCAATTTGTCTTCTCAAGCTGCCCTTTTACTTTCAGGTCTTTTACTTCCTCATTTCTTCTAGTTGCTTTAGACTCTCTACAATGAAGAGTAAGCTTCAGAGTCTCCTCTGACTTACATTTTGCTCTTTTCTTTCATTCCTGTCTTTTTAATGACCTTTTGCTTTTCCATGGTTTCTTCCCACAGGTACAATCAATTTGATTCCTGAGTATTTCATCTGGTGAGGTCAATGTGTATAGTCGACTTTTATGTTGTTGAAAAAAATTTTTTTTTCCAATGAATAAGTCATAGGTCTTACAAAATTACATCATGTAATCTCCAGTATTGTTTCTATCATTAAAGCCATATTTTCCAACTGCAGATCCGTCCTTTTTGCTCCCAACTTTTGTGCTCCAATCACCAGTCGTTATTAATGTGTGTTGATAGCATGTTTTAATTTCAGACTGAAGAAGTTGATTGTTGTTAAGTGCTGTTGAGTCAGTTCTCATCCATAATGACTCTGTGTAGGGTTTCCAGGGAGCAGCTGGTGGGTTTGAACTACCAATCATGTATTTAGTTATCCGGTGCTTATCCTACAGCACCACATCAGAACTCCAAAGAAGTTGGTATAATTCTCCAGTTTCATCACCACTGGCTTTAGTGGTTGGTTGTTAAATATGAATAATAGTGGTATACTCTGGTCTTGTTAATACTACTAATGTTGTCTGTGTATGCCACTGAGTCAGTCCCTTCTCACAGTAATCTTGTACAGGGTTTTGAGTCAATAAATCTTTTGGAGCAGAAAGCCTCATCTTTCTCCTGAAGAGTGACTGGTAGATTTGAACTGCTGACCTTGTTGGTTAGCTATCCAGTGTGTAACCCCATACACCACTTGGGTTCCTTGGTTTTCCTTGCATGCATGTGGATTTGTCCTACCACAGACAACATTACATTTCCAGATAGATCTTAAAAAGCTCTTTTTGACAATAATTGCGATTCTTTTCTTCAATTTGTCATTTCTGGCATAATAAACCAATAATTTTTTGTCTGATTCAACATGGCCAATACCAGTCCATTTCTCACCTCACTAATGCCTAAGATACCAATTTTTATGCATTTTCTGATGGCTTACAGTTTTCCTAGATCTATGTTGTGTACATTCTTCATTCCAAATATTAACGAATACTTGCTGCTATTTCTTCTCATTTTGAGTTGTACGCTGTCATCAAATGAAGGTCCCGAAAACTTTGCTCCATTCACATCATTAAGGTCCGTTCTACTTTAAAGAGGCATCTCTTCCCCAGTCATATTTTGAGTACTTTGTAACCTGAGGTGCTTCTGGTACTATATCAGACAATGTTTCACTGCTATTCATAACATTTTCAGTGGCAAACCATTCAGAACTGGTCTACCTCTCCACCTTCCCAGTCTGAGTCTGAAAGCTCCGCTGAAACCTGTCCACCGTAGCTGACCTTGTAGGTATTTCAAAAACCGGTGGCATAGCTTCCTGCATCATAGCAATGTCCAAGCCTCTACTGTAAACAAAATGACAAACAAATGGTCAGTTTCTTACTAAGGAAACTTGATTAGACATTTTAGCTATTGCATAGCATAGTGGTTATGAACTGGGCTGTGAACCACAAGGTCAGCAGTTCAAAACTACCAGCTGTTCCGTGGGAGAAAGATGAGACTTTCTGCTCCCATAAAGATTTACAGCCTCGGAAACCCTGTACAGGGTCGCTATGAGTTGGAACCGACTCCACGGCGCCTAACAACAACAACATAGGCATATATATAAGGTTGCTATGAGTCAGCACCGACTCGATGGCACCTAACAACAACAAATAGGTGGAGTATTGGAAATAACATCTTTCCAAAAAGTGCTCTGTGTCCTAGAACCCATTTTTCTTTCCCAGCTTGCTTTCAGTTTTGTGTCGTGATAGAAACAAGGGCCAGTATAACTGACTAGAAAGAAAAAAAAAAAAAAAAAAACCTAGCTCAAATAACGTGCTTATTCCACTGATGGGCTTATATACCATTAAGAGTCCCTGTCCGGCACTGAATGTGCCAGGTATTTAACTAGGGACTGCTACTAATTTCAGAGCTAATACTGAGCTGTTCCACATCAATGCTTTCAGCAGGTGGTTTGAACTGACAGTGTAAAGAAAAAAGTGAGAGAAAATTACCATTGTACTTTAGAATTTCTCTGATTGAATTGACTGATTATAACCGTCAAAGGAGCATTGGGAAGCTCACAGGGTTATGGGGAATGAAGAAATGACAGAATTCTTTCAGAAATAGCTTGTCTATTGGTTTTTGCACAGCCAAATATTTCATGATAATAAGATTTGATGTAAGGTTTCAATTCAGTACTTGTGAAAATCCGTGTACTCTCTGATTTGTCTTTTAAAGTTTGTATATTCTGTAAAGAGACCCACTGGTCTCCTTACTGCTTTTCTGTACAAGGCAACATATTAAAATATTGCATTCAAATTTTACCAGTAAATGTTAAACTATATTTTATATATGCACAATAATTTTATGAAGATTTTGATTATCTTCAGAAACATTATTTATTGGAAAATGAAAAAAGAGAACTTATCAAGTTAAGTTGTTAAGTGCGGTCCACTAGATTCCGACCCATAGCGACCCTGTATAGGGTTTCCAAGGAGCAGCTGGAAAGTTTGAACCACCAACATTGTAGTTCAAACAGCTTTGCAGTCTGGTGCATTAACCCACAGAGCCATAAGTGCCATCAAGTCAGTTCTGATGCATAGCGACCCTGTATAGGGTTTCCTAGGAGCAGCTGGTGAGCTTGAATTGCCTACCTTCTGGTTCAAAGTGACCTTGCAGTCCAGCGCATTAACCTAACCAGGAGCACCACACCAGGATTCCATGATGATAGTTGTTGTTGTTGTTAAGTGCCATCGAGTCGGTTCTGACCCATAGTGACCCTGAACGGGGTTTCCGAGGCTGTAAATCTTTAGGGGAGCAGAAGCCTCATCTTTCTCCCGCCGAGTAGCTGGTAGTTTCGAACTGCTGACCTTGCGGTTCGCAGCCTGATTCATAACCACTATGCTACCAGCTACCAGATTTCCTTATGATGATAGTAGCTACGGTTTATTGGGCACACCTTATCTGTTAGATACACTAAGAAGTACTTTATATTATCTCGTGTAATCTTCACTGTAACAACTGCAGATAATTTATCTTTATATTCCCATTTTACAGAGAGAAAATCAAGACAGAGCAGTTGAGTAGCTAGCTAAGATCCTCACAGCTAGTACAAGGCAGAGCTGGGATGCTGACTCTCAGAACCTAGTGTTCACCCTGTTTTGTAGCACAGAGGAAGGAAACTGATTATACAACTGTGACAGGAATTAATACAATGATTTTCCTTGTCGTGGTTATCCCATTATGAACTTAATATGACTTTTGATACAGAGTCATGAGAATGGTTTAAATTGTGAAAAATTGTATTGAAGTATTCGATGAAAGGTGTAAGAGAGACAGATTTAGCAGAGTGCAAGTTAGGTTTGGGGAAGAAAAAAAAAACCATCCTGAGGATAAATAGGTCAGCATTCATCATTTGTCCAACAAATGCTTATTGTACTGAGTGCCAAGCACTGGGTTTGGCCTGGCAGAAAGCAGTGGGTGATTTATTTTTGGTTGACTCCCTGGTGGGATTATTCACAAACACTCTTTACATGTAAATAACCAAAAAAAAAACAAAAAACTCAACAACAACAAAAAAACCCCAAACAAAATCAAACCATTGCCTTCAAGCTAATTCCAATTCATAGCCACCCTATAAATAGGTAGCTTTAGTTGCAGAAGAGAAGGGTTAAAGTCTTTCTGGTTGGACTATGGTGTGTGAGTTTTGTTTCTTTGTATAATCTAGTAGGCTATCCTCACATTATCATTATTCTGATGCAGTGTAACAAACCAGCAGGAAACTGCATTCCGTGAGATTTCTATGGGGACTACAGAGAATTCATTCCAATGCTTACAGAGCAGCCGCTTGTAGCTTTAAGTAGCTCCAGGGCTAATGTGAGGAGCTGTGTAGCTCTGCTTGCTACTGAACTGTGAAACTAAAAGCATGGATAGTGTAAATAAAACAATGTCAGTAGAATGCTGTCTGATCTGGAGGCCCTATCAGAGTGTTGGTTGATGGCTGATAATCTGATATTGTTGATTGAGGAAAAGATACAGGGAATTTTGAAATATTGTCCCACACTGAAAATGTGAATACTCGTTCCTTCACTTGGTTTAAAATATACATCCTCTTAAATGGCATTATAAGCTAAACATTCAACCACAAGTTTGTCAGTTCAAACTCAACAGCCACTTCTCTGAAACCCTTTGCAGGGTCTCTTATGAATCTGAACCAACTCAATGGCATGTAACAACAACATTATTGTTACTGGATTCCTGGTGTGGTGCAAAAGAATGAGCACTGGGTTGCAAGGTCAGTTTGAACCACAAGGTTGTCGGATCAAACTTAGCAGCTACTCCTCAGAAATCCTACACAGGGTCGCTATGAATCAGAACCAGCTAGATGGCACTTAACAACACTTATTACAATTATTTTGCCTTCCCACTGGAGGTTAATTAGAAAGAAAGAGGGAATAAGCATCATGTCACACGCCTTATCAAAGTACAAAATAACCTCTGCAAGCATAATGGCATTTTCAGTATCAGATGAGGCTTATATGTGGATAAAGGCATCTGTATTCTGAGATATATGTGTTTTGTGGCTATAAACTGCCTGCGTTCTGTTCGTATCTAGTTTCCCTCCCAACCCAATATGTTTAACAGTACCTCTCTTTTGTTAATAGGAGCATTGTCCTGTCTTCTTTAGCCATGTTAATGTCACTTTAGCCACATTAATGTTCCCAGTCCCACCAAGGCTGTCCCTGGTCTCTCAGCCAACCACCTATAGTGCTTCTTCCTCTGCCGTGTGCACTGCAAAGATGCCATTCTGCAGGGCTGACTGCATGCCATAGATTTGTAAAGTGGCACTTGACCTTGTGCTCAGAAGGGTCCCACACTGGCTTTCATGTTCTGCTTTCACCATTTTAAAATTCTTAGTAATGCTTATTCACACCTTCATTTTGTATTGGGCCTGACAAACCATGTTGTCTTGTCAGCCTTACCTATTTGTGTTAAGTCTCTTCCCCAACCCCACTCCCAGCTTCAAAGATAGCAGCCTTTAAGGACCAGCTCAAACAGTGCTTCGTTTATCAAACTTCTCCTACTTCCTCTGTCAACCCAGCTATCTTTTTCCTTTGTGTTTGCATCATGCTTTGTGTGTACCTCCATCAGTGCCTAAATCACGTGCAGCCTTGCACCCACAGTGTGCACCTCTGTCTCCCACAGCACATAGACTGCATGTGAAGAGACGGCAGGGACCTTCCAAGAATCTTTGTCTCCTCTTTTCCCCTTCCCCGATATCCTAGCCCAGTGCCTTTCCGTGCTCCATAACTGCTTGTTGAGTTGAAGTGAATTAAATAATTTGCCCTTTTATCTGGAAGAGTAAAGAAATTTACATTTAATACAAGGCCCCTTTGATAGACTTATGGCCTTCATTTCAGTTCTCTTTGGGTGCAGAATTACAGTGCTAGCTTCCATCCAACAGTGATGTGATGAGATGGTACACATTTCATTCTTCCTCACTTATAAATATGAGGAGAAGAAAATATAAAAAAATCATTTCACTAATTTAAAGATATTTGAAGAGTATGAAATGGAGAGTAGCAGGGTTAAGTTAGCTAAGATTAAAGTGAGTGCTTTGCTTTTTCTTAGAGTATCACTAAGGAGGTAGGGTGAAAAGCTCCGCTCTTTTCTCACCAAACTTTTCTATACTGCTCCTTGATTTCCTTTAGCATTCATGTCAGTAAGACATTGTTAACAGTTGAAATCGCTTTCATTCTGCTTGTTTCACAAGTACAATTTTTATATAGGGAACATTTCACGATACGGTTCTCAAACCTCTCGGAAGAACAGAATTTAGAATACTTGATATCTAATGGGAGATAGAACTCTGAAAGTTAAGTAACCTGCATAGAAATTAGGGGCTTTGTTTATTAGATATACAAAGGGAAGACAAGTTGGCACTGCCACAGAGACTTTTAACTGGCTGTTCCATATTGACTTCAGAAACCCTGTGAAGTTTCTCAACTGTCTAGAAAAACATATTTTGACAACATTCAAATGTTCTTCTGGAGAAGGGGCCCTTGAAGTAACTTCTTGAAGTGTTCAAGACAAGTTGTTGCTGTTGTTAAGTGCTGTTGAGTCAGTTCTGACTCAGTAGTGACCCTGTATTGGGTTTCTGAGACTTTAAATCTTCATGGGAGCAGAAAGCTTCATTTTGAATGGAATCACCGCATGTCCTCCAAGAACCATTAAATTAGCAAATGTGAAAAATACAATAATTGCATACACGCACACAAAAATCTGTCTGCCTATCTGCCTAACTACTTACATATCTATCTGTTAAAAGGTGTGTGGGCCGTGTCTGACCTCTAACAACTTCACACGGAGGAGGAGGAGGAGAATCATCAGCTCAAGCCCAAGGCTGATTCTGAATGACACTGAGATCAGACAGGCCTCCCTCCACCTTCTAACCTTTTTACTAATTTTGACAGCAACCATCCCTCCCACAGAGCTCTCTGCTTTTCAGCTTGGTTCAATAATTTATTGCAGTGGCCACACAGAACTCATAGACAATACTCATGATTATGGGGTTTATAAGGGGAATCGTTGTTAAGTGCCATCAAATCCATTCTGATTCATAGTGACCCTATGTAGGGTTTCTGAGGAGCAGCTGGTGAGCTTGCACCGCCAACCTTGTGGTTCAAACCAACCTTGCAGTCCAGCGCATTAACCCACAGCACTACATAACAGGTGACAGTTTAGGATCAGAAATGCTCAAAATGCAGTTCTAACATTCCGGACAGCTTCTTTCAATCATTCTGCAAACACACCTCTCTGGTCCTCAACCTCTGCCCTGCTTGGGCAAGTGTTACAAAGCTCCTTTAGTGCTGCTAATAAATATCCAGAAGGGCTTGCCACACTATTCTAAGCCTCAGCCCGAAGATGCTCAACTCTAGCTTCCTACATTAAATATCTGGAGGCATGCCATTTCCCAAGTGAGTCTCCTGCCCGAAGTCACTTAGCTCTTACTCACGTCATGGGCTGGGAAGCCCACTGTTCTGTCTCATGCTCTGGCTCTGGTTTTTGTTGCTGCCATTCCTTTGTTGGAGTTCTGGTGTGACCCCATACGATAAGCACTGGATGACAAGGTCAGTTGGAACCACAAAGTTAGCAGTTAAAAATCACCAGCCATTCCTCAGAAACCCTGTGCAGGGCTGGTGTGAGTCAGAACTGACTCAAAGGCACTTAAACAACAACAACAACAAATTACTTTGTTGCTTCTTTGAAATCTCTTTATGTCCCTGGATAGAGGAGGGTCAATGTTCAGAGATCTTGGGGTCCAAAGATACACTCCAATCCTGGCTCGATTTCTATCTTAATGGTTAGGAAATCCCCTATCCTGCTTCTGAGATGGTTGATTTTATACCCAGCAGGATGGCAAAATTGCCCAATTCCTATGTCCAGTTCCAAGTTTTTACCATCACAATTAACCCTGTTAACTGTCACTCACAGCTGAATCATATAATCCTATCAGGATCTCCCCTCCTTCCATCTTCTGACACCCAGATCCACCAGGGAAAGAAAATGAACTCATTCTGCTGTTTAGAGGTGTTTGCAAGAACTGTGGCTAGAAGTAACAGCAAACAATTTCTCTCCACCCACCCCACCAACTACCTACCCACTTCCCTACTCACTGTCTATCTACCTACCAATGTTCCTCTCTATCTGTATACCTACTTGATATAAAGATTCATTTAGAAGTTCAGTTGATTGAAGACTTAAATCCTGTTGAACTCGCATTTATATTGTTGAAATCTGAAATCTCTGGGCTATAGAATGTTGTCTCCATTGAGTATTTAAAAAAAAAATAAACATTTTTCTGAAAAATAGATCAATCTGTATATATTAAAATTATGTATAGAATAGAGTTTTGTGTCCTGAGTTTGCACATTTTGGGGTGCACATTTGTAAGTGATATAACATTGAGGAACATAGATATTAGACAAAACTAAATTTCTTCACCATGACACATAATAAGGAAAATTCTGACATCTAGCCAGGGTTATTCTTGGGTACGGGAAGGTTAAGAAAATACTGTTGGCATGCATTTGTACTGTTGAAATCTGAAGTCTCTGGACTATAAGGAAGAACTGCTTAGAAATGAATGAAAGAGCTCTGGGAAGTTGCTCAGCTTAGAAGAGGTGCTTGCCCTCACACAGCTTGACAATCTTTGAATTCCTTTTGCATTTTTGAAAGGTGGGATTGACAATGATGATGGTCTTGCCTAATTTCTGTGACTCTTCGTTTTTCCCATATAGCATGATTTTCATATGGGTTTTCTTTTCCTTGGTTGATTGGCCCCTAGGATTTTTGAGCTTGCTTCAAAGAAGCAGAATTAAGGAAGAGCCTAAAATCACATATAGAAACTTATCTTGGAATCTTAAGCACACTTACCATTCGATTATTCAACAGTAAAGTTGGTATGACCTCTGACATTAAAAACCCTGATATAGCTTCAGCTCAGTTTAGTATATTTTAGGTAGTACCTACTTAACAACAACAACAGCAACACTGTTCACAAGATAATGTATTAGGCAATAGAAGGCATTCAAAGATAAACAATACTGGTGCTTATCTTGAAGGAGAGAATAAGGTCACAAGGAAAGTAAGGCACCAGGCATCTGACCCCAGAAGTCTTCAGATGGTACAACTCAACCAAAATTCTGAAAAGTACATTCTTCAAAAGGAGAATGGGCCTTTCATAAGAAGGGAGGTAATTTTTCATTTTTAAGAACACAAAGTAAAATATTGTAATGAAATGTGCAAAGACTTGGAGAAAACCACAGGGGAAGAACCTACAGAGCATGTCTCAAGCTGAAAGAACTGAAGAAAAAAATCCAAACCTCAAGTTGCGATATTGAAGGCTAGTGGTGGTGGTAATGCTGGTGATGTGCTGTGAAGTTGGTTCTAACTAACTCATAGTGACCCTTCATAGGGTTTTCAAGGCTGTAAATCTTTATGGGAGCAGAAAGCCTCATCTTTCTCCTGTGGAATGGCTGGTAGCTTTGAAATGCTGACGGACTCATATCCACTATACTACCAGAAGCTCCTAGTATTGAAGCATACTATGGGTTGGAACTGACACGATGGCATTTAACAAAAACAAAACAAAAAATGGGTTAAATATTGAATGATACAGACAGCTTCAAAAGAAGATGGAAGGAATATACAGAGTGAAAAATAATGGTCAGTGTTTAACCATCTCAAGATGTGGTATATGATTAACAGTCAGTGGTGTCGAACAGAAGTCTAAACTATGCTGAAGGCATTGATGAAAAACAAGTCTTCAGAAATTGACAGAATAGAAATTGGATTCTTTCAACAAACTCATGCAGTACTGGAGGCACTCATTCATCTATACCAAGAAATTTGGAAGACAGCTACCTAGGCATCCGATTGAAAGACATCCTTAGCTGTACTCATCCCAATGAAAGGTGACCCAACGGAATGCAAAAATCATTGAACAGTATCATTAAGATCACAGACAAGGAAAAGTTTGTTGAACATAACTTGTAAAAGGGCTGCAACAGTACATCAACAAGGAACTTCCAGAAATTCAAGTCATATTCAGAAGAGTACAGGAAACTAGGCATGTCATAGATGATGCCAGAGGGATCTTGTCTGAAAGCAGAGAGCACGGGAGAGATGTCTACTTGTGCTTTAGTGAATGTACAAATACATTCTACTGTGTGGATCATGACAAACTATAGATAAAATGGGGAAGAATGGGTATTCTAGAATACTTAATTGTGCTCATGAGGAACCTGTACATAGTCATTCAAACAGAGAAAGGGATACTGAATCGTTTAAAATCAGGATAGTTGTATGTCAGGGTTGTATTCTTTCACCACTCATTTGTCAGTTTGTCATACTGTGGTTACTTTCATGTTGCTGTGATTCTGGGAGCTAAGCCACTGGTATTTAAAATACCAGCAGGGTCACCTATGGTGGGTATGTTTCAGCTGAGCTTCCAGACTAAGACAGATTAGGAAGAAGGAGAGACAGACTACTTCTGAATATTTAGTCGCTGAAAGTCTTGTGAATAGCAGTGGAACACTGTCAGATAGCACCAGAATATTGAGTATGGAAACATGGTGAAGAACACAAGAGCATTGTCAGATATAGTGCTACCAGAAGATGAACCCCTCAGATTGCAAGGCAGTCAAAATACGATTGAGGAAGAGCTGACCGTGATGAAACAGATGGAATAAAGTTTTTGAGCTCTTCATTTGCTGAATGGGCACAACTCAAAATGAAGCGTAACAGCTGTAAAAATCCATTAATAATCGGACCAAGGCATGAATGAAGTATGAATCTAGGAGAAATGGAAGTTGTCAAAAATGAAATGGTAATGCATAAACATCAATATCCTACAAATGGACTGGTATTTTGAATCGGATAATCCCTTGGTTTACTGTGCTGGGAGTGAAAAAGAGTAATAATGTTGCATTCACCAAAATAACATTTCATGTACTATCTTGAAGTACAATCAGGTCTGTGATTACTTACAAGGATAATGTCCATATGCTTACAAGGAAGACCAGTTAATACAACTGTTGTTAAAATATGTGCACCAACCACTAAAGGCAGTGATGATGAAATAGAAGAGCTATACCAATTTCTTCAGTCTGAAATTGATCAAATATATAATCAAGATGTATTATTACTGGATATTGGAATGCAAATGTTGGAAACAAAGAGGAAGGATATTCTTTGTTGGAAGATATGACCTTGGTAATAGAAATGCTGGAGAAAGCATGACAGAATTTTGGAAGACCTATGACTTCTTCATTGCCAATACCTTTTTTAAACAACATAAAAGATGACTATATACAGGGACCTCACCAGATGGGAAACACAGAAATCACATTTAATTTGTGCAAAGAGATGCTGGAAAAGCTCCATTTCTTCAGTCAGAGGCAGACTGTGGAACAGACCATCAATTGCTGAAGCCACAGATAATTGAAACAAGTCCATGAGAGCCAAAATATGGCCTTAACTATATCCTACGGTGTGGCACTGTGGGTTAATGCGCTGGATAAGAAAGCCAGCTTGAACTGTAAGGTTGGTGGTTCAAGCTCATCAGCCATCCTTGGAAACCCTACACAGGGTTGCTGTGGGTCGGAACCAACTGGAGGGCGCTTAAAAACAACAACAAACCTGAATGTTGAGATCATCTCAAGAACAGATTTGATGCATTAGACACTAATGATCGAATACCAGAGGAGTTGTTGGTTGACATCAAGACATCATTCAGGAAGAAAGCAAACATTCATTAAGAAGACAAGAAAGAAGGAAAAAACAAAATGGATTTCAGAAGAGACTCTGAACTTGCTCTTCAGCATAGATATGCTAAAACAAAAGAAGAAATGAGGAGGTACAGTTGAAAAGAAATTTTCAAAGGGCTGCTTGAGAAGACAAAGTCAGCTATTGTAATGAAATGTGCAAAAAACTGGAGTTAGATAACCAAAAGGGAAGAACATGCCCAGCATTTCTCAAGCTGAGAGAACTGAAGAAAAAATTCAAACCTCTACTTCCATTCCTCTACTTCACACCCAAACTATGCTTCCTTTTTTTTTTTTTTTCTGACATACACCTTTTCACCCATACACACTCCCTCTCAATTAAGATTTTGTTATAAAAGTCCTAGAGGAAATATCAAGGTGTTAAATATTGAAAATTAGATCTTCCTTAAAAAGATTTAAGGTGACTACTGGCTTTCCCTTTTGTCGTTCTTGGAAATGGAGGTGTCAGTTACAACTCGTAGCAATCCTATAGGGCAGGGCAGAACTGCTCCCTAGAGTTTCCAAGGTTATATATCTTTACAGGAAGTAAAGTAGCTGGTGGGTTTGAACTGCCAACCTATAAGTTAGTAGTCCATTATGCATGCTACCAGCACTTCTTGTGCTGTTAATACAGAAACTTTGTAATAGGGTGTATTTTCAAAAGCATAATTGCAGAAAATTGCAGTATCGCAGTACATATAAAAGAGCTGTGATAGCATAGTGGTTACGAATCGGGCTGCCAACTGCAAGGTCAGCAGTTTGAAACTACCAGCTGCTCCGCGGGAGAAAGATGAGGCTTTCTGCTCCCATAAAGATTTACAACCTCGGAAACCCTGCTCAGGGTCGCTATGGGTCGGAACCGACTTGATGGCACTTAACAACAACAAAATACATATAAACTGTATCTGAAAATGTTAAAACACTGTAAAAACCAATTTGGCAGTTTTGTAGCCCTCTGGTGGAGTATCAAGAGATCAGATAAAGGAAATATTTGATGGCCTGGATTTTAATTATTTTCAATATGACCAGATAATACGAGGGGGCTTCAGAAAATTTACTGAACAACATCATTATAAGAGAAAGATATTTTTCCAGGAACTTTTTGAAACCCATCCTACACTTTTTTTTCCCACACTCTTTTATATGCAGGTAGCTGTTTTGTTCAAATATATTGCTGAAATCTTAATGTTTATTTTTAATACTTTCATTTTTTTTTATTATTACAAATTTGTGTGGATAAAGTGTACATATATATATATATATATATTTAATTTGCCTATGCATTCCATTTTTGTTAGGATTTTATCCACTGCCATGGTATGGTTTCCAAAACATAGCAACCCTACAAGACGGAGTAAAACTATTCCTTAGGGTTTCCGTGATGATGAATCTTTATTGGAATCAACAGCTTCATCCTTTTCACGTGGAACACTTGGTGGGTTCCAACCACCAAATTTTCCGTTAGTAGCTCAATACTTAGCCCACTGTGTCATCATGATGCCTTGCCAGGATTTTGTTGGTGTTGTTAGACGCTATCAAGTTGGTTCTGACTCATAGTGACCCTATACACTCCAGACCAAACAACTGCATGGTTCTAGGCCATCCTCACAATTGGTGTTACATTTTAGCTTATTGGTGATGCCACTGTGTCAGTCCATCTTGCTCAGAGTCTTCCTCTGTTTCAGTGATTTTAACAAGAATGATATCCTATTATAAGGACTGATCCTTCCCTGACAACATGTCCAAAGTACAAGAAACTAAGTCTCATCATTCTCAGTTCTAAGGTGCATTCTGTCTGTATTTCTTCCAAGAAAGATATGGTGGGGTTTTTTTGGAAGTCCATAGTATATATGTTCAATATTTTTCACCAACACCATAATTCAAATAGACTATTTTCTGGTCTTCCTTATTCATTGTCCAAGTGTCATAAGCATATGAGGTAATTGAAAATACCATGGCTTGTGTCAGGCATACCTCAGTTTTCAAACTGACATCTTTGCTCTTTAACACTTTCAAGAGACCATTTGCAGCAGATTTGCCTTTGCAATATGTCTTTTGATTTCTTAACTGCTGCTTCCATGAGTATTGATTGTGTATTTAAGCAAAATGAAGTCTTTGACAATGTCAGTCTTTCTCTGTTTTTTTTTTCATGATGTTTTTAGTCCATTTGTTAAGGATTTTGTAAGGATTTATTAGTCCATTTGTAAAGATTTTGTTTTCTTTACAATGAAGTGTAATTTGTATTGAAGGTTGAAGTTTTTGGTTTTCATTAGTAAATATTTCAAGTTCTTCACATTTTCAACAAGCAAGGTGGTGTCATCTGCATATTGCTGGTTGTCAGTGAGTCTGCCAGTATTCCTGATGCCACATTCTTCTTCATTTAATCCAATTTCTCGGATTATTGAATAAGTATGCAGGTTGAATAAATATGTTGAAAGGATACAACTTTAGCACATACCTTTCCTGATTTTAAGCCATTCAGTATCCCCCTGTTCTGTTTTAACAACTGCCTCTTGGTCTTGTTGCAGGTTCCTCATGAACACAATGCAGTATTCTGGAATACCCATTCTTCACAATGTTATCCATAGTTTGTTACAATCTACACAGTTGAATCTTCTTTTGATGCCTCCTGCATTTTTCAGTATTTTGCAAGTTGATGCTTGAATTTTTTTCTTCAGTTCTTTCAGCTTGAGAAATGTGAAGTGTGTTCTTACCGTTTGATTTTCTAACTCCGTTTCATTATAATACTTGACTTTGTCTGTTTGAGCTGCCCTTAGATATTTTCTGTTCAACTCGGTTAGCTTTTTACTTGTTTAGCTACTCTACACTCACGAACAAGTTTCAGAATCGCTTCTGACACCATTAGAGTCCTTTCTTTCTTTCTTTCCTATCTTTTTGGTAACGTTTGCTTTCTTTATGTATGTTGTTCTTGATGTCATCCACTCAACTCTCTGGTTTTTTGGTCATTAATATGTAATGCATCCAACTGATTCTGTGATGATCTCTAAATTCAGGTGGTATATATTCAATGTCATATTTTGTCTCTCGTGGACTTGTTTTTATTTTCTTCAGCTGCAGCCTGAACTTGCATATAAGTAATTGATGGTCATTCCACACCACAGTCAGCCTCTGGCCTTGTTTTGGCTGATGATACTGAGTTTCTCCACTGTCTCTTCCACAGATATAGTCAATTTGATTTTGGTGAGATACACTTGTATAGTCACTTTCTATGTTCTTTTTATGTCTTTTCTACAGTCAGTATACTTCAAGTTATTTGAAGGTAAGAGTGTTTTAATTTTTGTATTCTTAGCCTAACATAGGAGTCCTGGTGTGGCATTGTGGGTTAATGTGCTGGACTGCAAAGTCAGTTTGAACCCCAAGGTTGGTGGTTCAAGTTCACCAGTCACTCCTTGGAAACCCTGTACAGAGTCGCTATGAGTAGGAAGTGACTCAATGTCACTTAACAGCAACAACAACAACTAGCCTAACATAACACCTGGTGCCTGAACAACATTCAGAAACTGTTGAAAGTGAATGCATGAAAAACATTTTCTAAGGTTTCATCCAACAATTGCATATATCCAGAATAAATTTCAATGGAATTCCTCTTGTTTCAAGAGTTGTCTATTTAAATAAAGTAACATCTAATTTTATTAACATAGACCATTTAATAGGTCTTGGGTAATAATTTAAGTCATATGTAATTACTTAATTTCTAACAAAGGATGCTATTATGATCCATCTAATTTTACTAAGAGAAAATTCCTAAAAATCAGAAAAAAATTATTTTTCTAAACTATATGGGAAGTCCTTATACTTTCAGAACTTTTTTTGTTTGACTAGTTCTGTAAACTGGGCAGAAATTGAGGTACATAAATTAGCCTAGCAAATCATGAATATAATAGTTTTATAATTCAACATGTATGTGAGATCATTTAAAAAGTCTTTCAAATACCTTTGGCATGGAAATCACTGATTGCTTTTTATTTTTTTCTCTTGAAAAATTACTCCTGAACTGGAGGATAGCAGGCTGAGTTTCATCATCATCATCTGGCAAGTTTTATATGCCAAGTTATAAACTCCCAGAAATGAGAGTTTAAAATAGCAGTGATGCCACTATAATACTAATGATAAATGACATACATTTGAAAACATTTAAAAATGATCATAGCCTTAAAGCCAAAAAGAGCAGGAAAAATATTAATGGTACAGGAACTGTCCTATGTGGATCTGAATTATGTATAGCAGAGAGAGATAGAGATAAATTGCATAATAAATCAAAGTGCACTTGGTGTATTGTTTATTTAAAAAAACTACACAAACTTTCTGTTTATGCAGAATGTCAGTCGTTTAAAAAAAAAAAAGATGAATTGGTTGAGATTCAGATTTATTCCATGAATGAATATTTAGCACCCAATGGTGTCATGCTGAATGTAGGAAAATAATTACAGTGTATGTTTTACCATGAAGAATTCTAGGAAAGCACTGACTTTTCATACTTTGAGTGTGCTTTTATTCTCTGATCAATTTGCACCTTTTATGTCTTTGTGATTTATAAAAGCCAGGTGTTTTAACCTTCCTTTCAAAAAGTGTAACAGCAATATCATTCAAAAGTGTGCAAAGATTATATTAAGGCAGTAATTAACAGAAAATGCTTCTTCTTCATGATGCATCTATTATATTAAAACATGATTGCAAGAGCATTACAAGCATCAGAACTTTTTTGATGAATTTACAAAACTTACAAGCAGAATCCACTGGCGACCACGAAAAGAAAAAAAAAAAAGTTGAACTTTCCTACTATTTTAAGATTCTAAGCAAATGCCTAGTAAGGGGAATTGAAGTGGTTTGCATACTTTGTATTTTAAGTACTTGATATAACTATACTGTAGAAATAGTGTGTTATGATCTGTTTAAGAATTGACACCTAGTATGTTTAATTATGGGGTTCTGGTGCCATGCTGTGGATTAATGCGCTGGTTTGCAAAGTTGGTTTGAACCACAAGGTCTGTGGTTCAAGTTCAGCTGCTCTTCGGAAACCCTATACGGGGTTGTTATGGGTTAGAATGGACTCGACAGCACTTAACAACAACATATTTGATTAGCATATCCTTAGAGAGCTTTGGAGTCCTTCTTTCACCTTGATTTTGGCCAAGATTCAAAAGATTGCTATTCGTTTTCTGTCTAGATGCAGAGTGATCCAGGCATCAGTGGGTCTTGCAGCATACACTTTAAAACCCATGCTGCTATGTAACTCTGGAGCTCCTTCATGGACAGTCCCTACCCAGAGGACTACTATTATACCTATGTTGTTTTTGTTGTTGTTTAGTGCTGTCGAGTCGATTCTGACCCATAGTGACCCCGTATAGGGTTTCCAAGGAGCTGCTGGTGAGTTTGAACCACCAACCTTGCAGTGCAAACGGCTTTGCAGTCTGGCGCATTAACCCACAGCACCACATCAGGACTCCATATACCTATGTTGTTGTTGTTAAGTGCCGTCGAGTCGGTTCCGACCCATAGCGACCCTGTACAGGGTTTCCGAGGGTGTAAATCTTTACGGGAGTAGAAAGCCTCATCTTTCTCCCGCGGAGCGGCTGGTAGTTTCGAACCGCTGACCTTAAGGTTCGCAGCCCGACTCGTAACCACTACGCTACCAGAGCTCCTTCCATATACCTATACTGGGTTCTAATTAGAGTTTAACAAGCTGTCATGACGTACATTACAGATGACAGAGCCATGGTATCGCTGTGGTTATTTCCTTCTAAAGTGAAATGCAAATCACATGGTGGTTAGCCTTGGTGTTGGTTCCAATTCAGAGCCACCCTGCACAGGGTTTCCCATAAAGAGGCTGTGAATCTTTATGGGAGCAGAAAGCTTCATCTTTCTCCTGCAGAACAGCTGGTAGTTTCAAACTGCTGACCTCAAGGTCAGCAGCCTAACTGTAACCAATACACTACCAGAGCTCCTGCAAATAACGTATTCCTACAATGATTTTGAAAATGGCATCATAGATCATTCGTGCAGGCATTCACTCATGTAACATTTATTGCAAGGTGGTATTCCTGGAGCTAGAGAAACAAAACTGTAAGCACTTGTTATTTGTCATCTCTCATTTTCCATGTGAGTTCAGTCTTTTCCTGCTGCTGTGTCCTGACATGCCCACACACTGCTCTGTCTAGAGAGTTCCATCGACTCATTGGTTCAACCCATGCAGAGGTCTTCCTAGTCTTTGTGCATGACCTTCACGGGAAAATCAGTGTCTGAAGGAAATGTCTGTAAGTGAGAAGGGGGAAATGATTTAACCTCAAGCAAAAGAAAACAGAAGTAAAAATGTGTTGCGTTAGAAGGAACCTTTGAGTTATGGTGTTGGAGGGGAATACTGAAAGTACCTTGACTGCCAAAAGAACAAACAGATCTGTATTGGAAGAAGTACAGCCAGAGTGCTCCTTTGTCTCTCATCTTTTGGACATATTGTGAGGAGGGACCAGTCACTGGAGAAGGAAATCATGTTTGGTAAAATGGAGGGTCAGAGAAAATGAGGAAGACCAATAGGATGAATTGGCACAGTAGCAGTAGCATTGGGTTCGAACGTAGCAATGATGGTGAGGTTGGCCCAGGACTGGGCAGTGTTTTGTTCTCTTATGCATAGGGTCACTATGAGCCGGTACTGACTCGAAGGCACCTAACAACATCAGAAGGCACCTTAAGGACACCTGGGAAAGCCACGTAAATAGAGGTGTAAAAGGAAACATGGAAAACAATAATAAACATTTGGGGGACAGATGATCATTTTTTAACAGAGAATTTAATGGTGTATAAATGTACTGGTGTGGCACTGTGGGCTAATGCGTTGGACTACAAGGTCAGTTTGAACCACAGGGTAACCTATTCAAGCTCACCAGGTGCTCCTCAGAAACCTTATATAGGGTCGCTTTGGGTCAGAACCGACTCTATTGCACTTAACAACAACATATATGTACTAAAGGAGTTTTGGGAACTTAGTGCATTACAAGTTGGGCTTCTAACTGAAAGCAGTTCAAATCTATCAGCCTCTCCACAGGAGAAAGACGAGGCTTTTTGCTTTCTTTACAGCTTCACAAACCTTATATAGAGTTGCTATAAATCAGAACTGACTGGACCGTATATGTTCTCTTGTTAAGTGCCATTGAGGCTGGTCCGACTTAATAGCGACCCTGTATATGGTTTCCAAGAAGTGGCTAGTGAGTTTTAAGTGCCGAGTTTGAACTGCCAACCTTGCTGTTCAAACCGACCTTGTAGCCTAGTGCTTATCCCACTGTACCACACCAGGACTTCATATATGTACTAAGATCATTCAATTTTTCTCTGATAAATTATGGGAAGATCTTTATATCTAAGGATCAATGAGGAAATTGTAATTGAGTTAATGTGTTTGATGTATATTTATTTGTTGTTGTTTCGTTAGCTAATTTCCAACTCATACAGACTCTGATTAGGATTCCTTAGTTTATAAATCATTGCAGGAGCAGAAAGCCTAATCTTTTTCTCATGGAGCAGCTGGTAAATTCGAACTGCTGACCTTGTGGTTCCCTACTGCGGCTACTGCTTTGTACCATCCAGTCCAGTCCAATTCGCTGTGACCCTGTATAGGGTTTGCAAGGCATGTCAATCTTTGTGGAAGCAGAAAAACTCATCTTATCCCTGCATAGAGGCTGGCAGGCTCAAACAGTGCATCTTTTGGTTTGCAGTCCAGTGTTTATTATACATATTGATTGTTGTTCTTGTTAAGTGCCGTCGAGTCGGTTTCGACCCATAGTGACCCTGAATAGGGTTTCCGAGGCTGTAAATCTTTTACGGGAGCAGATCGCCTCATCTTTCTCCCGCGGAGCAGCTGGTAGTTTCGAATTGCTGACCTTCCGGTTCGCAGCCCAATTCGTGACCACTACGCTACCAGAGCTCTTTACATATTGATTGATTGTTGTTGTTGTTGTTAAGTGCCGTCGAGTCGGTTCTGACCCATAGCGACCCTGTACAGGGTTTCCGAGGGTGTAAATCTTTACGGGAGTAGAAAGCCTCATCTTTCTCCCGCGGAGCAGCTGGTAGTGTCGAACCGCTGACCTTAAGGTTCGCAGCCCAATTCGTAACCACTACGCTACCAGAGATTAGTGTAAATTAAAATATAGATGGCAAGGTAATAATGCTTGAATATGATCCAGTTATGCCAAAACATGGTTTTTTTTGAGGCAGTTCCTATTTTAACTTTTATAGAATTTTTAGGGGTTTCATCATGGGAGATATTTATTGCCTTGATTTTGATAGCTTAAAGAATTTTTGTTTTGCTCCTACCTGAAAATATCATTAAACAACCTCATTTTTACAAAAACTATTTTCTAATTTTTTTTTATATTATACTTATCAACTAATAACTGAAATGTACCGAAGATGCAGATCTACTTGCTTCAAAGGAAAATTAAAATAAGAGATGTTTAAATGCTTTTTATTCAGTGCTAAAAATGGTTTGAGAAAGAATCCACATTTTTCCTTAACAAAAGTAACAAGCAATTAACTT
Source organism: Chrysochloris asiatica (assembly GCF_000296735.1). NCBI lineage: Eukaryota > Metazoa > Chordata > Mammalia > Afrosoricida > Chrysochloridae > Chrysochloris > Chrysochloris asiatica. Next base: position 14,994,606 of record NW_006408535.1, on the reverse strand, counting down.
TTGGCATAGTGATAAATCTGCTTCTTGTAAGAAGGTGTTTTGCGTTTTAATAAGTGGCAATAATATTGGTATATTCATTTTTATTGAATTGTTGAGCGAAAAACAAACAAGTGAATTAAATTCATAACGTATTGCCTTGGGCTTATTGAGATTTTACATACAATATCCCAATGAGGTGGCATCCCATTCAATGCAATATTATTGCAAAAAAATCACTAGCACCATAGTATCTTATTATGTCCTTCTATTCATAAAACTCCACTTTGATCTACTTAATCTCTGCAAATAAATTGGAGAAGTGATTTTTTTTTTTATGATATCTATTCCTTTAAATAAGGAGCTCTGGTAGCGTAGTGGTTACGAATCGGGCTGTGAACCGCAAGGTCAGCAGTTCAAAACTACCAGCTGCTCCGTGGGAGAAAGATGAGGCTTTCTGCTCCCGTAAAGATTTACAGCCTCGGAAACCCTGTTCAGGGTCGCTATGGGTCGGAACTGACTCGATGGCACTTAACAACAACAATAACAATCCTTAAAAAGGAGCCCTGGTGTGGTGCTGTAGGATAATTGCTAATCTCAGTGTCTGCAGTTCAAATCTACCAGTGGTTCATTGGAAGCCTTCTATAGGTTCATATGACTGAAAATGGACTCACTGGCACTTAAAAATCCTTAAAACAACAACAACCAACAACAGATCAAAATGCTAGTTACCCAGAGACACCACTTTAAAAATATTCTTGTCATCATTCATTCAATTATTTAACTTTAATACATTCAGATTACTTTGGTTTTAGAATTATTAGATAAAGCTAAAGATTATCCCTCTGGAAACATAAACATTTCTGATTTATTTGTTATTAGTGAAGATAAGTGGTAATTGTTTAGCAAATTATGCTAAATCATAATGAAAAGTTTTACTTCATGAATTTTATCGATTGCAAGACTATCTTTGAAGATTTCCTTAGATTTCTTGTTGACAAGGAATTTCTGTCAGATTAGACCTTTGCTACCTGGGTGCAACAACACATCAATTTACTTAAATATTCATAACTGGTTATACATATATTTTTTATTATCTTTAAGCAAAATGAAACAGTTTTATCTATGTTAGAAATAATTTACTAGGTAACAACTATTTATTTTACAATTGGGGACAAACCAAGTTGAAATAACCAACTAGCTTTTCCAAGGTTATGGAATTAGTAAATGGTAAAGCAAGGTGTTTTGTTGTTGTTGTTGTTGTTGTTGTTTGTTTTACTGGCTCTTTGACCTCAACCTGATTCTATAGGTATTATGTCTCACGTGAGTCATGGGTCTGTTTAAAATACTACAAAGCAAACAAACAAATGAACCCATAATAACAATTTTCATTCTTATATTACCCAGTTCAGAACAGTTAAAAGATAATACTGTTCTTGTTAAGTCCCATCTAATTGGTTTCAAGTCATAGTGACCCTGTATTGGGTTTCTGAAGAGCAGCTGGTAGGTTTAAACTGCTGACTTTGTGATTAGCAGTCGAGTGCTTATCCTACAGTGCCACACCAGAACCCCTAAAAAATAGTAAAAACATTGTATAGCAAAAATGTATGGGACTGGAGGAAAATACAGTGCTGTAATTCAATACTACTTGTAGTTGAGGGAGCAAATGAATGGAAAAATACAATTAAAAGAAATGCAATGATGAAATGAACAAAATATAAATCTAAACACACATGAATCAGTTGTCATAATTTTACAGTATGTTAAGTGTTTTAGAGTGTTACGATTCCTCAGTAAATTAACATGATTCTGCAGTTTAAATGCCGTGGTGTAACAAGTGTGTTTTCTAGTGATAAGATATTCTGTCAAGCAACAAATAATTATGCAGGAATCCCAGGAAAATGTTTGGTCTGAGGTATATTTTAATAGAAATTTTAAAGTTATCAAAAATGAAATGGAATGGTTAAAGATCGATAGTGTAGGCATTAGTATGTTCAGGCCTGGACTTCTGTTGGGTGGAGGATAGTAAATTAATTATGAAAACTTCCTAGACAGAATATTCTTTCTGTGGGCAGTGCCAGAATTAGAAGACATACTTAGAAGAAAATAGATGAGATGTAGGAGGTTTAGAAAATAGGCAGGTATTCAAACTTTGTTATTTGCCAATTTAAACATGGGATGTTTCAATTTAGGAATAACATTCAGAACAACAGATTGGCTTGACCACTGACCATTCAGAACCAGACCAGTACTGGAGCAGGGCTCTGGAAGCTCATGAAGTTATAGCATATTGGGCTCAAGGATCCTAAGAAAAGGGAGAATTAGGTGAGCATGGAGAAAAGGTCACTGATGAACTCGCATGGAAGTGTAAAACTATTAATACATTACTGGATTGGAGCTTCCTAGAGTCCTGGTATGGTGTTGTGGGTTAATGTCAGTGAACAAAGATTTAGTATTAAATGGCTGCTAGAAAATGTAGTTACCAATTCAAGTGATAATATGGAAAACCTCTCATTTGTTGGCCCCAATATTCCCCTTCTTTGTTTCTGTCAGCCAGTTTTTATTGCCTGCTAATGTCTAGCTGAAGGAGCTCTGGTAGTGTAGTGATTACGAATCGGGCTGCAAACCTCAAGGTCAGCAGTTTGAAACTACCAGCTGTTCTGCGGGAGAAAGATGAGGCGTTCTGCTCCCGTAAAGATTTACTGCCTCGGAAACCCTGTACAAGGTCTCTATGAATCAGAACCGACTCCATGGCACATAACACAGCCACAACAATGTCTAGCTGACAATCCTCTGGAAACCTTTTTCGGTCTAAAATCATTGCTGCTCAACTCTTTGTTATAAAACTCTGCAGACCAATAACTGCAATGGTTTGGACTTGTCACTTTGTTTCTCTGTAGTTCTTTTCTGCTATCAAGGTGTGCATAGTTTGTCTCCTAGTATTATAGTATAGTAGTAGAAGACAAGAACTTTCTCTTTTGAAATCTATTCCCTCCGCTCATACAGGAGTGCATAAAAACCATTCACTAGATAATTAATAAGTGATTGATGAGTAAGACGCATGGATCCTTTTCAGAAGAGAGTAGTTTACAGTGTGTTAGTTTAGATTTTCCACCACTCGTCTGTCAGTTTATCATGCTGTGGTGGCATGTGAGTTGCTGTGATTCTGGAAGCTATGCCACCGGTATTTTACATACCAGCAGGGTCACCCATGGTGACCAGGTTTCAGATGAGCTTCCAGATGAAGACAGACTAGAATGAAGGAGTGATGAACTACTTCCAAATATTTACTCACTGAAAACCTTATGAATAGAACAGAAACACTCAGATATAGTGCTGGAAACTGAGCCCCTCAGGTTGGAAGACACTCAAAATGCGACTGGGGAAGAGTGGCCCCCTCAAAGTAGAGCTGACTGTGATGACGTGAATATAGTAAAACCCGTGGGAAATGCCTGCAAGACCTTCATTTGCTGATGGGGCACAAATCAAAATGAAGAGATACAGCTGTAAACATCCCTTAATAACTGGAATAAGGAATGTACAAAGTATGAATCCAGAAAAATTATAAATTGTCAAAAATGAAATGGAACGCATAAACATTCATATCTTAGGCATTAATGAGCTGAAATGGACTGGTATTGAATCTGACAACCACATGGTTTACTATGCCAGGAATGACAAATTGAGGAGGAATGGTGTTGCATTCATTGTCAAAAAGAACATATCCAGATCAGTCATGAGATACAAGGCTGTCTGTGATAGGTTAATATCCATGCATCTACAGGGAACACCAGTTAATACCACAATTATTCAAATTTGTGCACCAGCCACTAAAGTCAGTGAAGATGAAATAAAAGAATTCTATCAACTTCTTTGATCTGAAATTGATCAAACATGCAATCAAGATGTATTGATCAGTACTGGGGATTGGAATGAAAAGGTTGTGAGAAAAGAGGAAATATCTGTAGTTGGAAAGTATGGCCTTGGTGATAGAAATGATGCTGTAGATCACATGATAGAATTCTGCAAAATCAGTGACTTGTTCATTTCAAATACCTTCTTTAGACAGCATAAGAGATGACAATACACATTGACCTCACCAGATGGAATACATAGAAATCAAATTGACTACATTTGCGGAAAGAGACAATGGAAAAGCTCTATATCATCAGTCAAAACAAGGCCAGTGACAGACTGTGGAACAAACCATTAATTGCTCATATGCCAATTCAAACAGAAGCTGAAGAAAATGAAAACAAGTTCATATGAGCCAAAATATGACCTTGATATATCCCACCTGAATTTAGAGATCATCTGAAGAACAGATTTGATACATTAAACACTAAAGACCGAAGACCAGAAAAGTTGTGGATGACATCAAAAACATAATACAGGAAGAAAGCAAAAAGTCATTAAGAAGACAAGAAAGAAGGAAAAGATCAAAATGGATGTCAGAAACTTGCTCTCCAGCATAGAGATGCTAAGGCAAATGGAAGAAATGAGGAGGTCCAAGAGCTGAACAGAAAATTTCAGAGGTCAACTGGAGAAGATAAAGTCAAATATTACAACAAAATGTGCAAAGATCGGGAGTCAGAAAACAAAAAGGAAGAACACATTCAGCATTTCTCAAGCTGGGGGAACTGAAGAAAAAAATTCAAGCTTCACCTTTTGTTATTGACAGATTATCTGGGTAAATTATTCAGTGATGCAGAAAGCATCAAAAGAAGATGGAAGGAATACACA
>NW_006408535.1:14947786-14988478 GCF_000296735.1 Chrysochloris asiatica | reverse complement strand
TGAGATGGATTGGCAAAGTGGCAGCATCACTGGACTCAAGCGTGGCAACAATTGTGTGGTTGGCCCAGTTTCGGGCAGTGTTTCGTTCTGTTGTGCATAGGGTCACTGTGAGTCGGTACTGACTCGATGGCACCTAACAATGATAACAACAAGCTTAGATTTCTGTGTGCTAACTGAAAATGTTCATGTTTATTCTAGTATTTTTAAATACATTTAAAAATGTTTTAAAATGTGTTTTTTTGGGTATCTTTTCATTATAGCAAGTATGTGAGTACTTTGGAATTTTAAACTTTTTAAAATTTTTCCCTCCAGGGTATCTCTGTATTGCCTTTGTGTGCTCTGTGATCTCTTGGTAGTAGTGGTTATGTGCCACGGAGTTGGTTCCGACTCATAGCAATCCTGCAAAAGGTTTCCGAGGCTGTAAATCTTTATGGGACCAGAAAGACTTATCTTTCTCCCATGGACCTGCTGGTAGTTTTGAACTGCTGACCTTGAGATTAGCAGCCCAATTTATAACCACTATGCTACCAAAGCTGCTTGTGTGACATCTTGAATACTATCAAATTGAACAGTATCTCTTAGCATAGTATTATCTTATAATTTAAACAAACTTGAATTGTTTCAATTCTTACAAAACAAACTAAAAGATTACAACAAATAAAACAAATACAGAGTAAAATGCAGAGACATATCTTTGTATTACTATTTAATGAATAACTCACTTCTGTTATCAGTATAATTTTATTATTATTATCATAACCGCATAGAATTTTTTTTGTCTTTGAACCTATGTTAAGGAAGTAATTATTTGAACATTGTTTTTGTTTTTTTGTACTATGGCTTCTAAACACTTTCTTATATATGTACATACTCAACTTGTGTCCATAGGATTTGGTCATGAATAGCGATTATTTTCAGTTTCTCTCTCTACTTTTTCACTCCAACCTGCAAGCAGGCTTAAGCCTTCCCATTATGAAAATAACTTTTCTTCATGTCCATGTCTTCTATCTTATCTTTTCCCTCACAGCCAATTTCTCAGAACAACAATGCATGTTAAAAATGTCCTCTTCTCTACAGAAATTCATCTCTGTGTTCCCACTGTGTTTCTATCAACCACTGTTAGAGATGTATTTCTGGCAGTGTTCGCTTAATTGTAAATCCAGTGGTTTCTAGTTCATATCTTGTTTGACTTTGCAGACAACTCTTATCTTCCACAAAATATCTCTTCCTTTGTCTTTTGTGATACCTTTCTTTGGCTATCCTCTACCTTCCTGTGAGTTGCCTTTATAACTCCTTTCCCCCCCCCTACTCTTGACTTCTGATGTTTTTTCTTAGAATTGTGTCCTTAGATTTTTCCAGTCTTCTGCACTTTTCCTATCAGCTCACCTAGAACCAGACCTTAAACCAAGGGCTCTTCTGTTGATCTACTCCATTGCATTGCATCTACTTTTGCCTAGTTTAGACACTAATGATCTCTTGGTCAAATGGTTGGCAGGTATGCTGGTGAAACCTTCCCTTCTACTTCCCTGGTAATCATGTAATCTAGACTCTTCATATAGAATGATCCTTCTATAGTGCACTTAAAGAAGAGACAAAAACAAACAAAACCAGTTCCTTTTGAGTCAGTTCAGATTCCTAGCAATCTTTTGTGTGTCAGTGTAGAACTGTGCTCCCTAGGGATTCTCAGTGACGGTCATCGTTTTGTGACAGTGTAGAATAAGCACTTAACTGCTAAGCGTGAGATTGGTGCTTCAAATCCACCCGCTGCTCTTTGGAAACCCTAGACAGGATTGCTCTGTGTTGGAACTGACCCATTGGCACTTAACAACAACATGAACCCTGGTAGCATAGTGGATTACAAGCTGGGCTGCTGATCACAAGGTGAGTAGTTTGAATCTGCCAGCCATTCCATGGGAGAATGATGAGGCTTTCTGCTCCTGTTAAGATGTATAGCCTCAGAAGCCCTCTACGGGGGCACTATCAGTTGGAACTGACTTGGTGGTGTGCTACCACCACCATGATCTTTTTGTAGTAGATCACTAGGCTTTCTTCCAAGGTTCTTCTGCGTGGAATTTAAGCATCAACCTTTTCAATGTTTTGGTTAGTAGCTGAACACTTAACTGTTTGTACCACCCAGTGGATCCTTAAAAAGAAAAAGAGAGAGTCCTTTTTTTAGCATCCTTTTATGACATCTCATTTTCTAAATATAAAAGTCTTGCATGAGATTTAAGGAATTTCGTGGTTTGACTCTCCCTGGCCTCTCCAGTTCCAGCCTTTGCCTCTCCCACTGCATATTCCAGCCACATTTACATGTATTATTAATTTCCATAGTTCTTGTGAGTTCTCATTTGCCTCGTATTAGTTCTCTGTTTCTATAAACCTAACTTGCTATTGCCATAATCTCTGAAAACTCTCATTTGTAATGATTTGTCTGAAGGACTGTTTATGCAACAAAGCCTTCCTTGAACTGTTCCAGGTAGAATTTGCCACTGTCACTGTTGTGGTGTCACCGGTTGTTACCCAGTTTATTCCAAATCACACAGACCTTATAGGACAGTTTAGAATTGTTCTGTAGGGTTTTAAAGAACTCTAATCTCCACTAAAACAGACTGCCACATATTCTCCTGCAGAGCAGACATTGGGTTAGATCTGTCCAAACTTCAGTTAACTATACGAGCGCTTAACTATTGCACTACTAGGAATCCTTTATGGCATTACTGTAGTCTGAAATGTCATCCTTGTCCTTCCTAAGCTTATACTCTTACAGACAAAGAAGCAGTTAGAACCTAGTGTGATTGGTACTTTGAAGGCAAGGACAGGGAGCCATGGATTATGTCAGGATACAGGATTCTGATTTCCAGAAGACCTGACTGCTGAGGTGGTATTTGAAGGATGAGTAGGTCTTATCTAGGAAAAGGGGAGGAGGTGGAGTGGCATCATTTCAGGCAGGTGAGGACCTGGAGGGTAGAGTAATAAAGGAACTGACCTTGAACCTTCCTACATCTAGAGTTTACATTTGAATGTGGAATGGAATGGAGGGTAACGGCCTTTGAACTATGCTGTTTAAAACAAGCAACCTGGATTGGTTTAAACAGGTTGTTCAGATGGATCCTGGAAAGATCTCTTTGGTTGCAGTGAGGACAGGAGACTGGGAAGAGGCTAAAGGAGGCCAAAGAGAAAGGAGTTAGGGGGCTGTTACAGCACATCAATAAAGATGGAGGGGACTTACAGTAAGTGATAATGGTGGTGGTGATGGTTATGTGCTGTGGAGTCGGTTCCGACTCATAGCCACCCTGTACAGAGTTTCTGAGGCTGTAGATCTTTACAAGAGCAGAAAGCCTCATCTTTCTCCCGCAGAACAGCTGGTAATTTTAAACTGTTGACATTGAGGTTAGCAGCCTGATTTGTAACCACTACGCCACCAGAGCTCCTTAGGAACGGGAGAAAAAATGAGTGGATGGTAAAATGAGTAGGTCACTGGGTGTCTGAAGATGCAAAGGAGATAAAAAATATATATATATATAGAATGCTGCCTCATGTTCCCATGTACACAGTGGGTGGTGACATTTAACAAGAATAGACACCACCGGAGTCATATTTGTGGAGAAGATGAAGATCTCAGTTTTGTATTTGAGGTTCCTATAGGGCATGAAAACAGGGGATATTAATAGTCTGAGACCTTGAAGACAGTCCCAATTCTTCCTCTCCCTTTACTGAACTGTAACATTGTAAAGACTTGATCATGCCTTAGTTGTCTTAGAATGTCTTATGATTGTCATATAATCAGCTTTCAATAACTATCGATTGAACACATGAATGAAGGAATGAAATGGGCATGTTGTCTGGGTTGATCTTCCTTATCCATTCTTCAGAAAGTTTAAATTTAGATCTTTTAGCCAATCAAGATTATACTTGTATTCTCATCTGGGTTTTTGTCATGAGTAATTTTATTATGTTCATACTAAGTGCCGTCAAGTCAGTTCTGACTTAATGTGACCCTTGCTGGTGTTTGAGGGGAGGCTGGTATGTGTGAACCACTGACCTTGTGGTTCGCAGTCCAGTGCTAATCTTACAGTACCACACCAGGACTCATATGGCAGAACTAAAAACAGAAGTATACTCTAGTACATCAGAGATAAATATAAGAACCATTTCCTTCCTCAGATCTTATGACTACATCTTTTCTGAATCTGTGTTGGTGTTGTGTGTTTTTTTTCTCTCTCTGAGGTTCACATTGTTTGTGACTTTAATAAAAGTCTCACCTAGATAGTCAGGTGCTATTTTGTATTACCTGTACTAATGTTTAGATAATGAAAAATTGGCTACAGTTTTAAGTGTAAGTAGTTCAGGTTTTGGCAAGGTACACTTACCCACATAATGAGAAAATGAATCATGCTTTCCATAGTGGGTCCTATCACGTATCATTTTCGCCCCACATTTATATTCAGTTTGGAGTTAATCTGGCATTATCCCTAGGTATTATAAAAGAGAGCCAGTAAGGATTCTAGTGCAAAATAATATTGCCGAAAACATAGCAAACATGTTTTTGAATGAACTGTGAATTTGTTGAGCCTTGACAAGTAAACACACTTTATCTTTTATAAAATGCTCTTGTTGGACCATGTTGTGATACCAGCCAAGGAAAATCTTTGGATGAGAGCCACTCGGCAACAGAAGATGTTCTGTTTTGTTCCTGTGGTGGTCGTGAGGGACACTGTGAGTCAAGGTTAAGACTTCGGGAGCTGAATAGGAGAACTGAACTAAGTTGTTTTCTCCCCCGCTTTCAGAAAGCAATACCCAAGGTTATGGATTCTGTCTTCAAAAATTCTAGATTCTGAAGTGATTAAGAATTGAACTTTCTTATGTTTATCATAAACCACTAGGGAAGAAATCAAGTGAGTCTGAGCTCTGATGAGGAATGCTTGGGTCTCAGTCAAGGTAGCTGTAATCAGAATATAATTCAAGATGCTGGGATAGGAGATCACTGATTTCTGCAAAAAGACAAGTAGAGACTAAAAAAAAAAAAAAAAGTCACTCTTGATCTTCATTTTTAACTTTGCTTTGCAAATTAAGCCTTTAAAAAAGCAGCCTTGATTGAGGTGAACCTTACATACTTTAAAGTTATATTTTATTTAACTCTGTCTCTGCAGTGTGAGTACACTCTCACATTGTCTGTGCACTTGGAGATCTGTTTGGCTGAAAATACTGAAATAAATTTGTAAGATGTTATTTTATAGTGTAGGAGGCTAAGTGAAATGACCAGAATTCCATACGTGGGAAGTTTTGATCCAAGGATTCAAATCCAGATCTTTCAATTCTTTGGGAGTGCTGGTGGAGCTGTAGGATAAGCACTGGACTGCTAGCCACAAGGTCAGCAATTCAAACTGCCCAGCCACTCCATGGGAGAAAGATGGAGCCTTTCTTCTCCCATTAAGGTGGTATACAGACTCAGAATCTCCAAACAGGGTTGCTGGGAGTTGCAAACGACTCAATAGCACTTAATAACACTAGTAGTGATTGTCCGGTATGTATCAATGTCAATTCAGTACCTCCCCATATCAGAAAAGTTGTTGTGAAGTTTATCAAGAAGATATAAGTCACATTTTTAGATTACTCATATATATGGTTGCTATGAGTCAGCATCTTCTCAGTGGCAGTGGATACAATATTTCATAAGTACATAATAAATGCCAGTTATGATTAATGCTAATATTTTATTTCTATATTGTATAAGTATCTAATGCTATATTGTTATAAAAAGGACAATTTCAGGAAGGAAGGGACTCTATTCTGCAACAGCACTGAACTGGGAAATGAGTGGTTTGGTTTTGTTTTGCCTCATTACATAAATGAATACTTAATTGAAGAGAGGGACTATCAAGAAGAGTTGGAGCCCTACCATCTGAAGACACCGATGTTCGTCTTGAGTAGTTGGTTTTCTGTCTCTTATGACACCACCTTCTGAACTGTAGAAGTTCTATGTGCAATTGTCTTTTATCTCCTCATCAGATTAGAAACTCTCTGATAGCACCGAACAGCAACAATCAGAAACCCAGGTGGCGTCGTATCCCTTGTATCCACCACAGGGCTTTGTGTATAAGATCCTTAGTGCATATTGACTGCGGAATCACCCTATCACTCTGGTTCTGTTCAGTACCCAGTATTATAGTGCAAGAAGATTATCTCTGCATAATTTTTTAAAACTTTTTTATTGTGAATTAAGTGAAGGTTTATACACAAGATTATTAGTTTTACATTCAACAATAATCTTGTTGGTTTTCTGTCTCTTATGACACCACCTTCTGTATTGTAGTACTTCTTTGTGCAATTGTCTTTTATCTCCTCATCAAATGTAGAAACTCTCATGGCACCTAACAGCAACAATAAGACACACAGGGTTGTTGATTTTGTTTCATCTCAGTGAACAAAAGTTGTCCCACTTCCGCCCTGTGGTTCCTATTCACATTCCTCCTCAACTATGTTGTTGTTTTTAAGTGCTGTCGAGTCAGTTCTGACACACAGCGACCCTATATAGAGTTTCCAAGGAGGAGCTGGTGAGCTTGAACCGCTGACCTTGTGGTTCAAACCGACTGCAGTCTGGTGCATTAACCCACAGCGCCACACCTCAACTATATCCTTAGGTAAATGTTGCCCTTTTGATCTTAAATGATTGATGATTTCATGTTGAGCATACATCACTAGTGTTGTTGTCCCCTATATACCTGCCAACGGCTTGGCTGAAAACTGGGCCATGAAGTTGATAGGTATAGGCTCCATTCCAGACCTGAAGCGTGGTCGAGGGCTGTACTCTCAAGTTCTTCCAGTCTCTTTCTGACCAATAAGCTTGTTTGTTTTTGTTTTTTTAAATATAATTTGAGTTTTTTTCCACACTTTCTCCCACTCTATCATGTTATCTTCTAACGTGATCCCTTTCAGAGTAGTTGGGCAGTATTTAGATCGTCTTACCTTAGACTCATGATAATTGATGTTTACCTGTCCCATTGGTCTATTGGACTAATGGATTCCAATCATCTCAGTTTTCATCACTCTTCTTTCTTCCACACATGGAGAGACCAATCGTTGTACCTTAGATGGCCGCTCATGAACATTTAACATCCCAAACAGTACTCACCAAAATAGGATTTAGAACAGGACTAGGAGTGTTTGGCCCTTGGGCCTCATGTGGTTTTTGTTGTTGTTAAATGCCATCTAGTCAGTTTTGATCCATAGCGAACCTGTATAGGGTTTTCAAAGAGTAGCTGGTAAGCTTGAACCACCAACCTTGCAGTTCATACAACTTTGCAGTCCAGTACATTATCTCACACCACCCCATCAGAACTTACCAGGCTTGTGAAATCATTTGGTTTGGCCCTGCCAAAGCTACCACAGTTCCAGCCATCACATTAGGGGCAAGTTAGTTAAATGTTTGAGCAAATATAGCAATCTAATTTTTAAGTTGACAATTTGGTATGATCTGTGAATGATGCTTATAAATCTTTTCAGAAAAAAAAAAGGTTCCATGTGCTGGATGTAGAACACTGACTTTGTGGACTATGTTTTGCCAGTAGAGCATGGTCTCCCCTAAGAATGTGGTCCTGAGCCCCCAGTCCCAGTAACTAATTGCTTAAGATGTATGATAATGTCTAAGGAATTATCATCATTTTGTTTGCTGTATACTCCATCACATTTATAGCTGTGTTTCCGGCAAAGGTAAATACCCATGTACAAACATTCTCATTCAAACCCTTACATATTTATGGGTATATTCCCAGTCTCTCTCCCATAGTCATTTAGCTTGTGTATCTTTCCATGTGTCTACATGCAGAACACTGTTGTTCCAGGATTGTATATATAACACTATTTACGTCCATTGCCTTTATTTCTTGTGTACAACCCTGTGTCTTCATCTGTCTTCATCATTTTTCTCCCAGTCTCCCTCTTTTGTATATTGCCCTCCCCATCACCCAAGTTAACTTGTGTTTACCCCTAGCCAGTGAAATACTTTCCCTTCCTCCCCACCCCCGGCAACTGTCAAAGAATGTTTCTTTTAGCGTGAAAACTTTCTCTTGAGTTTTTACAATCATGATCTCATACAATATTTGTCCTTTTATGATTGACTAATTGCACTTAATATTATGTCCTCCAGGTTCATCCATATTATGAGATGTTTTACATATCGTAATTCTTCAGTGTTGCATAATATTCCACTGTGTGTTTGTACCAAAGTTTGTTTATCCATTCTTCCATTGATGGGCATTTAGTCTCTCTCTGAAGAATTTTATGACAGCATGATTAAAAACTTTTTGACACTAAAATGGTAGATTTTCCAAATTATCTTGAGGGATATATCAGATAAACACACATGTGTATGTTTTAAGACTTATTCTGAGTAAATCCTGAACTGATGAAAATACATTATACGCAATTAAAAAATAGAGATAGATATTTGGAAATAATCTCCCTTTTTTATGGTTCAGTCTGTATTTAAGTAAGCGTAAGGATTTTTCAGAGAGAGTTTAAGCGGTGTGGTTCCTCAATAGCTTTTATATTCCTATTCATGAGTAGCTGCTTACTGTTCCATGAGACCAGAAGAAGTGGAAAGTTCCTAGCTACTCTTACTGAATATTTTGACCAGAGATTCTATAGAAGAATCCTGATCAAAAGCAGTAAAATTTAGATAAAAAATTCAAATTCTCATGGACTTAGGACTTTCTGGATCCCCAGAGTCTGGATTAATCTCTGAAACTGTTGCCCTGAGATAATCCTTAAACCAAAAATATTCATATTCTTAAATAGTTTAACTTAACTAGTAAGAAATGTTTACATTAAGCATCGTGTTCTTTAAAGGATAATCTATACAGGATGAAACTGAAATAGCAACTCAATGGATTAGATAACTTTAGTGGGCAGTGAGCTTATATTAATGTGCAAGAACCAACTCAGAAAAGGACAGGAAACATGGTTACCCAGCAAGAACAATGCGGTCTGTGTCATTGAGTTGTATGTGTCGAAACTGTTAAATTGATATATGTTTTGCTGTGTATCTTCTCAATAACAAAATAAAATTTAAAAAGCAAATATATGTCATGAAACCTCAAATATTATAAACAGGAACAACAACAATATAAAACAAAAATGTCCAAAGAATGAGTACACAGGTATTTAAATATTGGAGGTTGTTTATCTGAATTATTCACTGTGTTGTGGAATAATGAAGTTATTATTTTTCAACTGGCTATGCTTACTGGAAGGCCAAAGAGGATGTTAGGTCTCGGGCCTAACCAATTTACCTGGCTTCTTCCTTTGGGATGTAGTTTCATGTCTTTGGCACCTGAAAGCAAAGGATATAATGTTGGATCCTGTTGATGCCAAATGCTCATAAAAGAAAATTGTTGGTGGTTTGTGCTTGTCATAAGGGAAAGAAGTGTCTGAGTTTCACACTCTAATTTTTAAGGACTTGTTTATACATGACAGGTGACAGGTTCAAAAAACCATGCATTGTATACTGAGCACTTGAGGACAGCATAATTTACCTTAACTGGATGATCAGAGTACACCATGGTGGTCTTTGTTACTTGGACTATACACTGCCCAAGTCCCACGAGGAGGCATTAAGTGGAATAGAAATTAACATATAGTTGGTTAATAAAGCATTTAAATACCTTAGAACACAAGAAGGAAGGATGTTTTGCTAAGTACAATGACTATTTCGACCACTAGCATCACTTTTTATCTCAAACAGTTGTACCTATAGGCTGTGACTTCTAGGCCAAAACAAAGAATGGTTTCTGTAGAACACAGGCTAGCCATTTTCACATCATACCTTTATTTAAATTGTATTTCAGTTAGTTACTATGTGGAAAACAATTAGTATATGACAGAATCCTGTGATACATAGTCTTTTTTTTTTTTCTTTTTTCATTTTAAAACATGTCATATGTTTGCAATATTCATATTAATTACTCCAACTGGGCAGCGAATAAGGAAGACTGAAGAAGAAGTGATATATTTGAATTATCTTGTTGACAAAGAAAATTGAATATACAGTGGATTCCCAGAAAGGCCAACAAATCTGTACTGAAAGGAGTACAGCCAGAATGCTCTTTAGAAATGAAGATGGCAAGACTTAATCTCATGTACTTTGGTCATGCTATCAAGGGAAACCAGTCCCTGGAAAAGGACATCCTGCTTGGCAAAGTAGAGCGTGAGGGAAAACAAGACTTTCAATACAATGGCTGCAACACCAGGCTCAAACCTAGGAATGCTTGTGAGGATGACTCATGCCTGGGCACTGTTTCTGTTGTATATAAGGTCACTATGTGTTGGAACTGACACCTAACAACATATCTGAATGTTCGGAGGAATGTTATAAATGCATGTAATTCTAAAAATATGAGAATGAATGCATGGAATCCTGTTATAATTTCAAGATATGCAGAATGCAATAAAAGACAATTTGTTTTTATTATCTATACACTTAAGCATTCTCAGGAACATATAGTATTTTCATCATTGTCAAATAAGTAAATCTTAAGATTTTCTCCTCACAAATGGAGATGCGGGATTTGCCTCCTTCTAGATGAGAATTGACGCTACTGTGGATTAATTTCCTTTAAATGTGTGTATTCTTTTATCCTGCAATTCCACCTGTACTGATAAGCTTATACAGACCCTTCAAGAGAAATGTATGCAAATGTTTATTTCAGTGTTGTTTTAATACCAAATATTACTATGCTCATCCAGTGAAACGCTACATACTATTTATACAAATTGGGATAGACACCTATGTGCTAATGTGGCCTGGAGTTCTAGACATGTATTTGCAAGTTACAGAATATAACTTTATTCATATAAATAAGATGAGGTTTACATAAATGTGCTTTTGAGTAAATATATCCCTTTTTGAAATACAAGTTACAATTAACAATGACAACAACTGGGGATTGAAAGACTCAGATGATAGCGGACTTTTGTTTCTGTCCATTGATTTCTCTTTTCTGTTAAAACTCAAAAAAATAATTTTATAAAATAGTTACATTTTAATTTGTAACTAGAATTCTACAAATTGAATCTATAACTCTTTAACTAGTTGTTTCTCCATATTGGATGTCATTTGATTAACAAATGAGTGGAAAGACAAAAGCATCTGAAGAAAAGGGAGGAAGTGTACCTTTTCGTTTTGCTTGTGGCAGAATTAACTGCCTCCCTCTCCACAATGGTCTCTTGGATGCACCGGATGACATATCTGGGGGACTCTGTTTTTCCTGCATGGGGGTGGTGCAGGCCCTGCACTTAGAGTTAGGGTGTGGCTTTCACCCCCTCGCAAACTGATTCTTGTGGTGCCCTCTTTTAGAGCTTATCACCATAGATCTTTTTTTCAGCCTGAAGAGGGGTGCTCTGTTGACAAGGCCAAATTATAGCTTGGATAATTACTTTTGTTCATGTCCCTCTCATATCTTTTCTAAAAGATAGTAATGCTGTGTTTTGTTATGATAATAATGGATGGTTCGGGATTTTCTCCCTACCCCCAAATTCTTTGTTATCTTTTCATAATTCACTTAATATATTCAGAATATTGGTGAGTCTTTCATCGATCACTTTTTGTGTGTGTGAATGGTCAAATTGAAATTTAGTGAAAGCAACTGAAAGTGTTCAGAGACAATGACTGAATTAAGATTTACACAGAGCAGTAACTGATGAATTCTCTCAAATGTGTGCATCATATTCCATCTGAAGAGAGAATTGCTGCCTTTAACCCCAAAATGAGGTCTGTTAAGGGGCTACTTCAAAAGATAAAAAAGGGGGGCACTTTACCACTAGAGATAATAAAATATTATCATCAAAGAGATAATAAAATATTTCCTTGAATGGAAATGCTAGGAATAATTATTAAAATGATATACAATAAGCTTTTGTACATTATAATTAAACAAGTATTAAGCCTTATAAATTTGTTGAGAAATATGTATTAATTTTTATTACATAAGTAAAAGTAGAGGGAACAAAGCTATTTGTAATTAGGTGACAGGATGGGATAACAATAAAAGTAGAAAGAAAGTCTAAATTCTGATGGACCAGTCTGCTATTCAAGGTCATAGTCATGCTCACACTGCGCTTAAGATCAGTACATGGGTCTTGGGATCAGCCATAGGCTGATAGCAGAAAATAGCTGGATCATTTTTTAATCTCTGAGATTTCAAAATGCCAATCAGACCCATCACTTGCTTCAGTTTTCAGAAACACTGTGTGAAATGTGGATCATAAAGCAGAATTTGGCACTAAAACACAGAATTAAAATTATTCTTAGGAAAGCTTCAATTAACTCCACAGCAAAACTACCAGTATTCTCAATTTTCTAGCTAGAGATGCTTATGAGCATAGCAGATGGCCACACAAAGCAACCATGTTATTTTATTTCCAAATTTAATATAAACTGAACTCATAAATTTTTTAAAATAAGACTCCTCAATTTTACCACAATAATCCTAGGCACCAGAATCAACTACTGTTATCCTAAAAGTGTTCTCCGTATTTGGTGATATGATGGTTTTTTTTGGTATTTGTTTATTTTTAGTAATAAACTTACACAGTTTAAATGTAAGCCCCATGAGCCTGCCATTTAAACTCAGATATCTTTCTTTTCTAAGGATGTTCACCCTGTGAGGTGCCAGACATGGCTGAGCGTGAGAACTTGGTATTGAATGCTGACTCTACAACTAACTACTTAAGAAACTTTAGGCAAAGTTATGTGACCACTTTAAACCTCCCAGCCTCACCTGTAGATGTTTGTTAACTTGTTAAGTGCTGTTGAATCCGTTCTGACTCATGATGACCCTGCATAGGGTTTCTGAGGAGTGATTGGTGAGCTTGAAATGCCAACCTTGCAGTTGAAACCGACCTTAGAATCCAGTGCATCAATCCACAGTGCTATAGGTTATGTAAGGATTCTGTAAGGGAAACCATATGAATCTGTTAATTAATGCAATACCAAAAGTACAGTATGTACTCAATTATTAGCTATTTAAATTTAATTTAATGTTTCTTTTTAAACATTGGTCACTAGGAGATAGAAAGAATGGATGGTAATTTCCTTAAAATTTGTTCATGTTTTCTAAAAGCAGATGCGCATTCTCTTGCATCACATAGCCTGTAGGTATGAGTAAGAGTTAACATGTTCAACAGCTGCTGTACCCTGGTCACAGATCCTTCAGAATGGATGCTGCAGGTCAGGTGTTGTGACTGTATATTACGTGAACACCCAGAATTATCTGGCCATCGGAAGCCCTTCACAAGGAATGAGTGTCCATGCCTGTATTTCTGATATGGCATTGTTATTTGCTAATCAGTGGGATTATATGGGCTCCTACATAGTTATTTTTCAGTTGATCTGGTATTAGGCAAAAGGTATTTTAAACCCCTCATTAGATTCATAGAACAAAGAATTTTAGAACTCATAGGGACCTTTGACAACATCTAGTCTATGCCCTTTTCTTCTGCTCAACGAATTGGCAGACTGAGTCACAGAGAGGAGCAAGAGTGGGCTCTCTTCTGATCCTGTTCAGTGCTCTTTCCATCACTTAACCCTGCTCTCTAGGACTCAGCACTTTCCCATACTTGGATGAGTATGGGATCCTGACAGAGACCGCATAGGTACTTGATTATTCTTTAGTAAGGTTTTGGCAAGACTCAGGCCTTTTGTTTTTATTTATTTTTATTTTTTTTTCAGGTTTTTTTTTTCTTCTTCTTCTTTTTCTTCTCTTTTTCCTGAATCAAATTAATCTAACACTATGGAATGGAGTCGTGGTGTGGTGCTGTGGGATAATGTGTTGGAATGCAAGGTCTGTTTGAATCACAAGGTCAGCAGTTCATACTTACTAGTCCCTCCTTGGAAACCCTATACAGGGTCTCTATGAGTCAGAACTGATTCATTAGCACGTAACAACAACAGCATAGATTGGAGAGAGGGACAGTGTGGGAAAAGGGGATACATGAATATTCATTCCACAAACCATCTAAGGAACTGTATGTGATCGTAAAAATGTTTTACTTTTTTGTGTAATTTCTTTGCTGTTTTTCCCTAGAATATCCATTGTACAAAATTCATTCTGGTTAATTTAAAATTCCAACTAGATTCCAGTGACTTGAGTTCCTTGGTGAAGAAGATGAATTTATTTCTCAGTCCTCTTTCCATAGTATACACTCTTGAGACTTGGACCATTGTATTATAATCAAAATGTTTCCTATATTGAAATCTCATCTAAGATTTCAGTTGAAATCTGTTGCTACTGTTGCTACTCCGTGGTAGTATTTCCGTGGTTGATATTTTTACTTAACTTTACATGTAACCTGTGCAGATAAAAGGAAAAACTGAGGTTTATATCTGGTCAAGTTGCAATTGTGTTATTTTTGGATTTCTTTCTGAGTTTTCATCTTTGTTTTTTTGTCATCTCTGTCATATATAACATTTTTCACTTTGTCTTGGTTGTTCACACAGTCCTTTTAAAATGTATCAATTTTAAGATACATCTAGGGAATTTTTTGCTTATACCCATTTAAAGTGTCTCATTCAAAGAATAATTTGAAGTGTCTCAGTTAAATAATTTAGAATAAAAAGATAAAATGTGGCCCTGTGGGTTAATGCGCTGGACTGCAAAGTCTGTCTGAACCATAAGGTTGGTGGTTCCAGCTCCTTGGAAACTCTATAAAGGGTCATTCTGAGTCGAAACCTATTTGACAGCACTTAACAACAACAACAACCGTTTTTCTTAAGATTAGCATTGTATTGTTACTATTTCACTCCAGATTAGTTTATAATAAAATATATGCCCAAGCTCTTATGTAAGTGGAGCTGATATTGTCAAGTGTATGTTTTGAGTTTCGATTCTGGGAAATTACATGAAGAGTAGTTGGTATTGCAGAGCTTACTCTAGAAAGAGGTACTTTCTCGCTATTCTTAAACAATGGCTTAGAACTGGACAATGGCAAATCAGATATTTACACTTTTCTTTGAAAAATAATGTATCTTCCAAAAATGTTAACAGTCTCAAGCTTGGTGGCAAGGATCTCTACCCTAGACAAAGGATTGCATAATGACTGAAAAGAAATGCGGCTTTCAGATCTATCAGAAAATTCTTTATTTAATGAAAAGACAATTTATTTCTTATTTTAAAATGTTATTCCAACCTCAAAGAGCCTTGATAGTATAGTGTTAAGTACTCAGCTCTAACCAGAAGGTTGGCCATTTGAACCCACTCGCTACTCCATGGGAGAAAGATGTAGCCGTCGACTTCTGTAATGATTACAGCCTGGGAAGTTCTGTGGGGCAGTTCTACGTTGTCTTGTGAGGTTGCTATGGGTTGGAGTTTACTCGATCATAATGAGGAACCCTGGTGATACATTTGAAAAGCACTTGGCTACTAACTGAAACATCAGAAGTTCAAGTCCATCAGTTGTTCTGTGGGTAAAAGATGGGGCAGACTGAGTCTATAAAGATTTGTAGCCTTGGAAATTCTATAGAGTCACCATGAGTAAGAACTGACTCAGTAGCAATGGATTAGCCCCATCTCTACTCTTCAAATCCTGTGTTAGCTGCAGCAGAGTTGATAGAATATGTCTTGACATAATTGGGTTTTCAAAGATGCTTTTCAATATTAGTGTTTTAAAATCAAAACTGCAAACAATCCTTTTGTGTTATATTGGAACTAAAACAAGCAACATGTTTAGCATGAACATTTTCTTCTTTTAGTTATAGAGGAAATGCAAAAATCTAAGTTTAAACTTACATGAGCATCTTTTTTTTGGGGGGGGGGGTTCATTTCTCTCAACACTACATCCATTTCTTATCTCTTCATTTTACAGTAATAGAAGAAGCCTTAACAGTTGCAAGATTACATATTTATATCAAGGTTCAGACTGTGAATTCATTCTTTTCTAGAGAAGTAGAAAGATCATGTAAAAATGGTGACCACATGTTGACAGAATGCATGATTTAACAAAACCAAAGGCAATCATTTCAAAGAAAAATGTTTTATTTTCTGCCAGCAGAGTATAATGGAGAGAAATTGGCTGGTATTATTTTAAAAAATTGCCCAAATCACTGTAGTTAGTGTAAAATTGTCTCTGGAACTATTTCCTGTAAGTTAACCAGACATATGATTGTATCCTTTCTATTTTGAATACTGAAGCTCACATTTCAACCATCTTGCATGGAGCCTATCAGGTATAATAGCTCTTTGTAAAGGTGCTTCTTCTCTTTTTAATCTCTCTCTTTTAAACTTCCATATTTATTCACCCAAAACTTAGAGTACCTATAGTTTGGTGACTTTTAAAGCTTTGGGGAATTAAATATTACTAAAAAAAAATAATAATCCTAAACTCCTCAAAATGTGCTCCTCCAACCTGCAAAAGTTCAAGTGAAATGAATGCAAACATTGTTTACACAGTTACAAAATTCTTCACACATTTCTGCTGAAAGTAGGTTTCATTTTTAACATGTGGTTTATAGGGTTTGCTGGATTTTTTCCCCTTCTTCTTTGTGCCTAAAGTAATTTCTGAAATTACAAACTGGGTCCTGCTCTGTAGGTATATTAAGTGTTATTAGCAGAAAATCCTATTTGTGTGTCAATGAAAGGAGTAATATTTTTTTATGATTCCAGCAGATAGATACTTCACAGCAAGTATAAGAGGCCTGAGGTACTTGGTAGAACGTACATAGTCTTGTCACTGTTTTGTCCAGTGATGTTTTCAGTCGGTTACCAGGGGATTGGAGGTAATTTAGTGGTTGCTTTAAATCAGTTACAGATTAAACCATCTGTAACCAAAAGAACAGTGTAGTCAGCTATTCAAATCAATTGAAAAACTGTGTCAATATTACTTATCTTGGAGACAG
Source organism: Chrysochloris asiatica (assembly GCF_000296735.1). NCBI lineage: Eukaryota > Metazoa > Chordata > Mammalia > Afrosoricida > Chrysochloridae > Chrysochloris > Chrysochloris asiatica. The sequence continues at coordinate 14,971,590 of NW_006408535.1, read as the reverse complement.
AGAGGAATATTGCGTTTGTGTCTACAAAGTTCAAAAATACTGGTGTTCACCAGAAATGGGTAATTGATTGACACATGGTGGCAGACAGTAATCAACACGTGTTTGTTGATGGCTCCAGATGTTTGACATTATGTGACCTATCCCAGGGTATTATACCAAGTGTAGCAGCAGGTATACTTTAAATATGAGAACTTTTCTATTTTCTGACTACAACCCACCCACCCAAACATGCACAAAAAGTTTTCATATAATGTTTAAATAGAGCTGTAACTTGTATATAAACCATAGTCCTCTTTCAGCTTAAACAACTGGTATTCATTATTAATTAGACTCAAGGATAACTGAACTCTTGTGTGTTCCGTCTGTTCTGGAAAAGGCTAGATTCATTTGGTAAGGTGAAGATGGGAGTATTTCACTGATGTCAAAAGCAAACAGAAATCATTTTTGTTACATCAATCTTTATAAAGCAACTTCAAGTTTAGTACTAATATAACTTCACTGATTCCTACATAAAAGTCAAATTGAATAGCTTTTTTTATTGAAGGTATTCTGACTGTAGTGTATGCGAACACCAACAGACTGCTCAGTTGTGGGCATACCACTCTTTATCTGTAGTTAAAATAGGCAACAACTTCAGTACACAACAGACACATTCACCAGTCGTTCCACTAATGGTAAGTGACAAAAACACAAGTGAAAACTGAATCTGCAAGTGGAAGGATGGCTCAGAGAACAAACTCTTTTGTATCCGAGGTTAGGAAACAGAGAGACAAAGGAAGTAAATGCCTTGCCTCAATCATACAACTGTTAGTGGCAGATCTTGAACCAGTACCCAAGGTCCAGGATTTGCCCACTGGTATTTTACTTGTGATGTATAGCTGTGATTTTCTTTGTCATATTTTTCTTTATATTTAACAGCTTTCCTTTGTGTGCCTATGGTAAGTACTACCTGTACTTACCAAATTAACTCTGCTCATTTTCCAGATGATCTGGTTTTCAATTGCTTTATCCTAGACCTGTTTACAAATCACTTTCTTATGTACATTACCTCCATTCAGGACCTCCTACTGATAGCACAAACTAAGATGGTAATGTTTCAGAGAGCTCACTTGGCCTCTTTGTGTTGAGGAACACAGCATCCTGAACACAGGGGAGAAGGCATTCTACTTTTCAACAGAAAGCCCCTTTATTAAGAGGAGTAGACCTTTGGTGATAGAATGCTTCCATTTGACTTAGCAATGTGGGCATATGTTGGACAACTGATCTGTAAGGGCATTGAGTGGTTGAATCTCCACGAGATATACCCTCATCCTACTTTGTACCGCTCAAATAAGGCTCCACAATAGTGGTTGAGCTTATGTGAAAGTAAAGCACACTGACCCAGGATCAAGGAACATTCTTTTCTTTACTCCTACTTTTCTACCTTTAGCATGTAAATGAATGCTTACAAAAATCACGATGAAAGGAGTAAATTTCACCCATTTTCTGCTTGCAGTCTCTCTCACAATTGCTATAGAATGTTGCCATATCAGTAGTTATCCTTGTGAAAATGAAGAATTTGTGGTTATTTTCTTATTTGTGGAATTTATTGGCTTGATATTTCTTTTCTCCTCCCTAGTCATCAATGCCTCAATACAGATATAGTGATAACTATGCATCATAACTGACTTTAAAAAAAAAGTTCCCAAAAGATTTCTAAATGAAAGATGCAATTTTGTATTGGATTTCTAGTGACATGGGCAAATCAGTTGCTCTTTGCCCTTATGGATTTTATAATGTCAGCAGTCTATCAATAAAATTCCATCTACACTTAGACGTACATCATTCTGTACTGTATCTCATGTGTGGGGCTGTGTGGGAGGGCAAGTAGTAGTGGATCTGCCCTAGGATGCACCCCACATTCAGTAGTAAGAGAGAGAAAGAGTGTGTGTGTGTGTGTGTGTGTGTGTGTTCGTTTTCATTTGAAATCCACTCTACAATCACTGTTAGAGCTGTAGGTAAAGAACTGTGTCTTACTCTTCTTACATAGAAATATTTCTCTTTCTTCTACCTGCTGTGAGTGAAATTGACTGGAATTGCTCCATCCTGATCTATTTCATAAAGCAATAGACTCTGCACATACTACATTATACATGTCCCTTCCACCTGAGCTGCCAACATCCAGGGAAAGGCAGAGACCAGGAGTAAGTTGACAAATGGAAGCACATGTACAGAAACACACCTTGAAAAAAAAGGGCTTAAGTCCCTACCCAGAACCAAAAAAGATTCAACTATAGGAAAATAGTGGTTCCAAAACTTACATTGAATTTCAGAAGGTCTTTCTAGACAGACGTCTTATTCAGTCATCCTGAAACATGTAGCATTTTTAACATGTCAACATAAATGATTTGTAGGTAACCTGCCATCCTGAATCCTTTCTGTCATCTTTTATGTGTTCTCTTGGGGGTGTTGCCTCTGTCCTTTTTTGTTGATCTTGCTGCTTATTTGTGTCTCGTTATACATGAAACCCTCAAATCTAGCACTCATATGTAAAACTATGAAGACCTAGGATTTTTTCCCCCTTATAGATCTTTTTTTGTTTCTTGGTGTTTTTGTGGTTAAAGCACCTGCCTGCAAACTAAAAGGTCAGTGGTTCAAGCCTACCAACCTCTTCATGGGAGAAAAATGTGGCAGTCTGCTTCCATAAAGTTTACAGTCTTGCAAGTCTGATTGGGTACATTTACTCTGTTCTGTAAGATCGCTATGAGTTGGAATTGGCTCAACAGCATCGGGGTTCAGTTTGGACTTTTCCTGCTCCTCTTTCTCTATCTGACTTGTAGGAGGGATTTACAGTGACTTGATAAATCTTGGTACAATTTGCCAAGAGAGGATAGATAGGTTTTTGATTTCTATTTCTCCTTAGTGTCTCAATTTGCTCAATTTGGTGCTTGTTAACAGAATGTAGAAAGGGAAAGAAACTGTATTTTGAGAATTTCTATATTTTGGCAAGAAGCTCTGGTAGCATACTGGTTGTGAATCAGGTTGCCAATCTCATGGTCAGCAGTTTGAAACTACCAGCAGTTCTATGGGAGAAAGATGAGGCTTTCTGCTCCCGTAAAGATTTACAGCCTTGGAAACCCTGTACAGGGGCGCTAAGAGTCAGAACTGACTCCACGGCACATAACTACCACCACCACCATGTTTTGGCAGGGCACAATCTATAAATATCAATGGTTGGGATGGTGGTTGGTTGGCTTGCCTGCCTTCCTCTCCTTTTCATCCTTCATTCCTTCCTCTTTTTCTCTTCTCTTTTTAAAAAGTTTTTTTTTTTTTTTTAATTGTATAATACCTCTCCAGAAAAGTACCTACTGGCTAGGTTTAGTTACAAAACACCCCATTGGATGTATTACTTACTATTTTTAATCATGATTTTTAAGGATTTTCAGATAATCAGTAACAGAATTGCCTTTTAACAAATACTGAGAATGTGGTAGATATGGAAGATACTGTGCTCCTGGTGTGGCCCTGTAGGATAAGCACTGAACTGTTTACTGCGAGGTCAGCAGTTCAAACCCACTAACAGTTCCCTGGAAACCCTATACAAAATCCTTATGAGTGGGAACCAACTTGACAGCATTCAACAATAACAATAGCAAAGAAGTCTTGTTTATCATTTGCTTTTAAGGAATTATTAACATAATACAATCACTAAGTTTGGAGGACTGGATTCTGATGATTCATTGTGTAAAGCAGTCCTGGTGTGGTGCTGTAGGATAAGCACTAGGTTGCAAGTTCGGTTTCAACTGCAAAGTCATTGGTTGAAACCCACCAGCTGTTACCCCAGAAATCCAAAAATGGTTGCTATGAGTTGGAACTGACTCGACGACACTTAACAACAGCTATATATATATAAAAGGAGCTCTGGTAGTGTAGTGGTTACGAATCGGGCTGTGAACCTTAAGGTCAGTGGTTCGAAACTACCAGCCACTCCGCAGGAGAAAGATGAGGCTTTCTACTCCCGTAAGGATTTACACCCTCGGAAACCCTGTATAGGGTCGCTATGGGTCGGAACCGACTCAACGGCACTTAACAACAACAACATATATATATATATGGCTGTTGTTCTTGTTAAGTGCTGTCGGGTCAGTTCTGACTCACAGTGCAGTGACCTTGTGCAGGGTTTCTGAGCTACTTTTAATAACGGAGTAAATTTCATATGTTGTTGTTAAGTGCCAATGATTCATAGCACTCCTGTAAGGGTTTCTGATGTATTTGAACCACCACTTTTGTGGTTCACAGATCAGTGCTGATCCTACAGTGCCACACCAGGATAGTGGTAACTGTATTTAATTTTTCCTAAGTATTTGAGGCAATTTTGCATGGCAGAGAAGAAAAGTAAAAGCAGAAATTCCACCACTCAGAGAAAATCATTTTTTCCTCTTGCATCTAATTTCATTTTCCCTCCTTTCCCTCCATTTTGTGTCTTTTTGCAGTTTTCTTCAAGGTCATCTGGCTCTGTAACACATCTTCATATCCTATGACTTCATGGACCCTAGAATTAAATTCAACTCTCAATACAGGTTACTAATGTATTAAACTATAGGTTGCTAGATGCCACAGGCTAAATGAGATCCACTGAGATCTGAAAAGATTGTATTTTTTTAAATGAAAAAACAATATTTTTCAAAATTGGATCATTTTACATTGAAAGAAGTTTGAAGTTTTTGACTTCTCTTAAAGAAGACCTGCAATTTTGGGCTAACATTTTGTCAATGTATACAAACAAATTTTTTCTCAATAATTAATGTCTCTGATTCACAGGGCTGGTGTGGCACTGTAGACCTCAAGGTTGGTTTCAACTAGGTCAGTGGTTCAAACTCACCAGTCGGTCCTCTGAAACCCTACACAGGGTTGCTATGAGTCAGAACTGACTTGAAACGTAGCAACAACATCATTCTCAGGGCAGGCTGAATCCTGGTGTGGTACTGTGGAATAATGTACTGGACCGGAAGGTCGGTTTGAACTGCAAGGTCAGCGACTGAGATTCATCAACCACTCCTTGGAAACTCTATAAAGGGTTGCTATGATTTGACTTGAAGGCACTTATCAACAACTACATTTGCAGGGCAGAGTTCTGGTGTTGTCCCGTATAATAAGTACTGAACTGCTAACAGGTTGCATGTTTGGTAGTTCAAGCCCACCAGCTGCTACTTGGAAACCCTATACAGTGTCACTATGAATCAAAATTGACTTGATGACACTTAACAACATTGGCAGGACAGTGGGAGAAAGAAGATGCTTTCTGTTCCTGTAAGGATTTATAGACTTGGAAATCCTATACAGGGTCACAATGAGGCAGAACTGACTCAACAGCACACTAACAACCAACCAACCAATTGACAGGACAGGAGTCTTAGTATCATGCTGTAGGATAAGCACTGGATTGCTCACCACAAGGTTGATGGTTCAACCCACTAGCTGCTTCTTAGAAAGTGGTTGCTATGACTTCATGCTATTTAACAACAGCAACAATAGTAGGCAGGGCAAGTACTCTCCTGTTTGCTATACTTACCACCATTCCTTGTTGTCTGCCTATCTTGGTTATCTAGTGCTGCTATAACAGACCCACCACCAGGAGATGGTTTTAACAAATTTAATTTCTCACTGTTTAGGAGGCTTGAAGTCTGAATTCAGAGTGCAGGCTCTAGGGGCGACTTTTTCCCTCTATTGGCTCTGGAGAAAGATCCTTGACTCTTTAGCTTCTGCTTTCTAGGAAATCTCCATTTGTCTTGGCTTCCTCTATCTTATCCCATCCTTCTGCTAGTTTGATGAAACAAATTGAATGTTTCTCTGAGAAGGAAATTGATGAAAAAAGCATGAGGTTGACATGGATAAAGAAAAGATTTTTGAAGGGATGTCCTGGCACACTTAATAAAACGACTTTTTCTAATACTTTGTTGTTATGTGCCAGCAAGTAGGTTCTGACTCATAGCAACCCTGTATAGGGTTTCCGAGCAATAGCTGGTGGGGTTGAACCACCGAATTTTCAGTGAGCAGTTCAGTGCTTATCCTACAGTGTCAGGACCCCTAGTATTGTTTGAATACTATCTCAAGAATTTAGTAAGTGTTAAGTAATTGGAAATAGTCCTAAGTATAATTCAATGTCCTATCAACAATGATGTATGTGCTTGTGTGTTTAGGTGTACATGTGTGTGTGTGTTTGAAAGTGACAAAGTTGCCCCATTGCTTTGGGTCGATTCATTGATCTCAACACCATCTTGTAGTAAACTGTTGGGAAATAGTGATTTTTCAGAAGGGGTGAAACTAATGACTAAGTGATGTTATCTTGGCTGAAAACTCAAAGGGACATTTTGTGGAGGAACCCTTTCAGATAAATATTCAGGTTCTAACAAAACTAAGTGAAATGTAGAGAAAAGATTGTTGTTATTAAGTGCCATTGGTTGAGTTGCTTCCAACTCATAGTGACCCTTATAGGGTTTCCAAGGAGTGACTGATGAGTTTGAACCACTAAACTTTTGGTTAAAACCAACCTTGCAGTCCATTGCATGATCCTAGAGCACCACACCAGATGGTTGTTACCAGATGAAAGTCTGACAGCCAACAGCTGTAGCCAATATCAGAGACGAGGTGAGAATCAACATATGTTTTATTGGCAGAACTGGAAGGCAATGAGAATCCTTCTCTGAAAGACAGCCTTACCCTCCCCAGTACAGGGAGAACTCGAATACCCTTCTAGGTATCAATCTATCTGAATTGTCACATTCTTTTCTCAGAATTATATGGTTCCCTCATCTGCGGGTACAGTTTATATCCCACTGAGTCATGGGCCCTTACATCTTGGGCCATGATTGCCTTCCAGTCGTCCTTCTGGCTTGTCTTATCCTAGGTTCAAATCAACAATGCGGCAATAAATCTTTAGCCTGTATGTTCCTGGAGCAGAGGAGACATTAGTCAAGGCAGTAGTGATTGGGAATAATGATTAAAAGGATTTGAACAGAGAGGGCAAAAAAATTACTAAAAACCCTTCTTACCTGGTGAGTGGAAGAAAGAACTCATGTGACGTGCATGGGAGGTGGCTTATCTATTTTTGTGTAGAAACAGATTGATTTCTTAGGTCCGGGGTATACTGTATTAAAAGAGGGTCAAAAATTATCTGTACCCTGGTTATATTAAAATGCCTGTTCACTTCCCCAACCAAAAAACAGTTCAAAAGTCAACCATCAGCTAGAAAATTGATGCTTTTGGCTTACTGAGATTTTCAAGGGCCAGTGTTGGAACACTATCCAGAAAAAGGTTCAACAGCCAACAGTGCTCATACAGTGAGATGCTAACTGAAGAACTGAAGCCTAAACTTCAGATTAAACACAGAGGACTGCTAGCCAAGGGCTTGTGATCTTCAGTGACAATGCCCATACTTCGTCCTGATTTTGTTCCATCGGACTTTGACGTGGTCCCCTGAAAGCAGCCCTTTGAGGATGAAGATTCACCTCTGATGAAGTGAAGATGGCTGTGCATTTCTGACTCACAGCTCAGCCTAAAACATTTTTAATAAGGGAATATGAATGCTTGTTGACAGATGGACAAAGTGTATTTATAAGCAAGGAGATTATGTCAAAAATTATGTATTTATCTTTTCTAAAAGTTGATTACAATGAATTTACAGCCAGAGTGTGGATAATTCTTGACTCATCCCCTCATATATTTTATATTCTTCACAAAATATTTTTTGTGTGATCTATAGATTCTGTTGTAGGAGTCCTGGTGTGGCACTGCAGGATAATGTTCTGGACCACAAGGTCTCTTTGAACGGCAAGATCAGCGGTTCAAACTCAATAACCACTCCTTGGAAACCCTATACAGGGTCTCTAGAGTCAGAATCAGCTCTACAGCATTTAACAACAACATGGATTCAGATAATAAAGTACTTTATAAAGGCTTTGTTATAGGTCAACAATTGAAATATTGTTGGCTTCCATTGCCCCGTTTCAATTAAGCAGTCCTTTTACATTGACTGAGGGTGCTGTGGGTTAGGGACTGGGTTGATAACTGCAAGGTTGATGATTGAAACCCACAAAGCCTTCCTCAGGACATAGATGAAACTGTCTGTTCCCATAAATATTTGCAGTCTTGGAAGCCTGCTAGATCACTTCTACACTGTTGAATAGGATTGCTATGGTCACAATTGACTCAGTGGCAGTGAGTAGTAGAGATGGCTTTTCATTGACTTAAAAAATACCGTGGCATTTTTGTGTGTGCAAACAGCTAATGCACTCAGCTGCTAACTGAAAACTTGGAAGTTTGAGTTCACCCAGAGGCACCTCAGAAGCATGACCTGGCAAATAGCGTCCCCAGAAATCAACCTTTAAATACCCTGTGGAACACAGTTCTGCTCTGACATATGTGGAGTCTCCAGGAGTTGAACATAACTCACTGGTACCTGGCATGTAAATTACCATGTGTTTCTACATCTGAGAACTCTTTATCAACAGTTTGGATTTATGTTACTGTGAAGGAGGTAAATTAATATTTTTAAAGTAGGAAATTCAGTGCTGACTTTCGGTTTACAAGGTAACTGAGTCTTTTTATTTTCATGTATACTTATGTCATGACATAACCCTTGACTTTTTTATTATTGCAAGCTCATAAAATAAACCAAAAAAGTCTTGTTATTTTTCCTTATTAATTTTGTACATTTCAAATATTTGTTTTCTACACTGAAGTGTTCATAGTCCTATTAGGCAGCTCGATTTGGCTCCAAATAATTATTTGTAACTACTCAGAGTTAGAATTTTATGAGAGTTTTAAATGGTTCTATCCCCTTTTTATCTTTGTGTTGAAATAAACTTGCTCTTTTTAACGTAAGGTCAGCATTTTACGTTCGTTACATATCAGCCATGCTGGAAAGTCAGAGGATAGTAGAGCTTTAGAAATAGTATTAAAACAGCAACTGTATTATTTTGAAAATAAATCAGAGGATTAACTTAATCTGTTGCCCAGAAACACAGTCAAAGAGGAATCAGATTGTACTTTCAGTTTTTTAATCTTTTGCCATGTCATGTAGCAGGCTAGCAAAGTTGAACTTTTGAAGGAAATAAGCAATTCTCTGAACCTTCCAAAGTCGTTAGTAACTTAAGAACTTGCTATACCTTTCCTTAAAAGTAAGTGTTTTTTTGCTATTTTCTAATTGACTGGGAAAGCCTGTTGCTATCATAGAAGCTTTGGTTTTAATAATGTTTCCCTCATTTTAGATGTTGCTTGGATGACCAAAAAGCTTTAGAAAGAGATGGGGGATTTTCTGAACTTCAATCTCATTGTATTCCTTATGAAACTCAAACTGCGTACACCAAAGCAGGTTTCTAATACTGATTGTGTTGTACCCTCTTCCATCTCCTGTTGTTTTGTCACAGTGTGGAAGTGATCCTTATGTAGAAGCTTTACAAAGAGAACACTGAACTGAAATTTCCCAGTTGAAATAGTGATCAAAGCACCTGAATGCAGCTTAGGAGACTGGAAGTCCAAATTCAGAGTGCCAACTCTAGGGAAAGTCTTTCTCTCTGTCAGCTTCTGAGGAAGGTCTTGTGTTTCTTCTGAGTTTCTGCTCCTGGTTGATCTTCATGTGGCTTGGCTTCTCTCTTCCCCCATCTCTACTTTGCTGGATTGTTTAATCTCTTTTATATCTCTCATAAGTGATGGACTCAAGATACATCCCACACTGCCTCATTAACACAACAAAGGCAGCACTCTCCCAAATGGAATTATTTAAACCACAGGCATGGAAGTTAGGATTTACAACACATACTTTGGGGAACATAATTCAAGTCATAACAGACGATTAAGACCCTGTCAAGGTTTTTAAAAGAATGTGGGAGTCCATGGAGTTGTTTCTCCAATAAGTAATGAAGTCTAGAAACAAACTGGAATTTTCTATGTTATCGCACTATGTTGTTGTTAAGCGTCTTCAGATGGGTTCTGACTCATGGTGATTCTGTATAGGGTTTCGTAAAAGCGTCTTTATAAAGTATCAGATTGAGGCATGACTCTAGCCATTGAGATCTTTTCAACATTTTGGTCAGTATCTTGAGAATATTTCATAATTTGTTTCTAAAGTTTATTTATAAAGGAGTCAGAGAACTTTTTGTCATTGCTATATGTTTATTTACATCCTTGATTATTATTTTTAAAATAATTTTCTAGAAGTCAGCTTGGGCCAAAGGTAGACACATTTTTAAGCCTTTGGAATATATATTTGCCAAAACATTTTAAAGAAAAATAGTCCTAGTCTTCTCCCCCAGCAGTTTTGTACTGTTTTTGGTATTTTGATAAAAGATAAAGTGAAGCTATGTCTTAAAGCAGTCTAATAGGTGAGAGATGTAGTATACATTTTCTTGAGACTAATGATCTTGTATTCTTAGTTGTAGTGTTTAAAGAAAGGGTAACCATTTTTCTTAACTATCTCTATTTCACAGAGAAGTGCAGAGAGCTATAGTACAATGATGTCAAGTAAAAGCATGTGCTATGTTTGCAGTGCCCACATGACTGTAACTTTCATGTTCTCTAGAGATCTTTAAACTTGTCAAAGCATGCGTTCTCCTTTCCAAGTACATCATATCAAGCTTGAAAGTTTTCAAAAGCTTTCTCCCACTTAGTTTTGCACTCAAAAGTGTTTGAAATCACACTTGAAGAAAACTAAAAGAAAAACTGAATTTTCTCTCGAGAAGAGGTCATTTGAATTTAAATTCCATAGCAATTTCGTATGGGACTTGTGGCAATTAACAGCCAATCTGTCTGCTCGAAATTGGAAGGTGTTTATAAGCCTGAAAAATATGGGTTTTATTGGACATTTCATTAAGGAATTAATGATTTCATAACAGTTTCTGTGGAACTTATATGGGGTGCTTGTACTTCAAATAAAGCTTTATCAATGACTTACTAATCATACAAACATAATAAGAAAGTAATTATGAGGACTTTATGTTCTATAGGAGCCATGTATAGTTGTGATAACCACTGACGTTAGAGTCATCTTGCCAAGGTGCAAATTCCATCTCCAGTCATAAGTAACCCTGGACAAATTAGTTCATTTCTCGGTGCTTTGCTTTTCTTACTTGTGAGATGGAAACAGTCATTTCTTCTAGGGTAGCCAACTGTTCTGGTTTGCCCAAGATTATCTTGCTATGGGTCAGAACTGACTCAACGGCACTTAACAACAACAACAACAACATCTTGCTTTTAGTTCTAAATCCCGGCATCCAAAGAAATATCTCCCTGAGACATGGAAATCCCAGTTTTGGGTGATGGATGTGAAGGATTGTGGGGGGAGATGCAGGGAAGACTACAAAACCAGTGTCCCATTGCTGTGAGTTGATTTTGACTCATGATGACGGATAGGACAGAGTAGAACTTCCCCATGAGGTTCCCAAGGCTGCAAATATTTACAAAAGCAGCTTGCCACATCTTTCTCCTGCTGAGCGACTGTTAGTAAGTAAATACTTTAACATTACACCACCAGGGTTCCTAAAATCCATGTTGTTGTTGTTAGTGCCATTGAGTCAGTTCTAACTCACAGCGTCCCATATAGGGTTTCCAAGAAGCATCTGATGGGTTTGAACCACGGTCCTTATCCTACAACACCATAAGTGACTCCTAAAATAGCAGAGGAAAATAATAGCATCTATTGTCTACAGCATGTAGTTGCTTTTCTTTTTCCTAATTGCTGATGTTGAATGAAATGACACATGTTAAACACTTATAGCTTTGCTGAAATTTCATCAATATTCAAATATGGTAGCCTTTATTATTATTATGTTAGGCTCCTTCCAGTTCTTTGGTGATACTAAATGATCTCAAAAAGAAACAACATATGTACTCTTCTGTTTTTGATGTTATGAAAATTAGTGCTGTCCTTCCTTGGAGTGGTAGAAATTCTAGCAACTCCTTTTGGATGGTCAGTAAAAAGTCCTGCTGTCGCAGGGTACCCACCATTCCCTCTCAGTTTGCTTTTCAACAGAGATGCTCTGACTCTCCTCTCAATGTGTGCTCACGACTCCTGTTACTGTTAATGGAAGTTACACATGTGTGCTCACCAGGATAAGAAAGCCTGTATCCCATGTCAGGCAAAGGCCCGTGATCCTGAATCTCTTTCTAAACTTCAGACCTGAAGACAACAGTGCAGGGGGGTTGCTGCTTTCTCACCATATTAGCTTCTTCAATTTCCTTTTAATTGGAGCCCACAACCCAGATTCTTGTAACTTCAGGGGGATGAATAATACAAATTAAGATCTGGATGCTTTCCAGGAAAGACTCAGCTCAAAGAACACTATTTTTCTTTCTTTCTGGGTTTTTTTTTTTTTTTTGCTTTTTTTTAAAAGAAAAAAACAAAACAAAACAGTTGTGGCTATTCACAAATTGCATGCAGTTGCCTAATGAGTCTGTATTTGCTTTGGAGGCTTCACATTTTAAAACTACACTGCTGAGAAAGTAAGTGAAGTGTTCACCCACCTCTGGTGTGAGCTGCCTGTTTTTATGTACAGGACAGATAAATACTAGAAGAGTCGGAATTCTAAACCAGTGGCATAAAACCTTCAAATAAAATATCTTACCCTTGTTCCGGACATTCATTTCTCCCCAAGAATTCCTTTTAATGTATAAGACTTCAATTTACGTTTAAGAACTAGTAAACTATAGCAGTTTGACAGCCATTTACACTTAATTCTGTGCATTAAACCAACAGCATTCTTTTCCACAAACATCCATTGTTAGGACAATGCTCTCAGACAGAATTTATGAGAAATGGAATTATGTTACCAAGGAGATAGCATTTACTATAATGAAGAGTAGATCCTAGAAAATGGCCCCTTTTACAGCAGCTCAGAGCAGAGCCACAAAAGCAATTGATTGGTCTTGGCATTTAGTCTTATATCAGCTGTGTCATCCTTAGCTTCAGGAGTGAGAACACTAATCTAAAGTGACATTTCTGTTCTGGCGGGCTTTTCTGCCCTGATGAAAGCAATTACTTCATTCCTAAATGATAATTTGCAGGAGTTTCAACCACTTTAATTGATAATTTTTTTTTTTTTTTTTTTTTTGTTCTGAGTTCAATTGTGAAGTGATTAGCTGATTTGGTAAATAGAAATTTAAGGTGTGAAATATACAAGTTGCTCCGAGGTAAAGTGCTATTTATTGGGTGGAGAGAAATTACTAGGTAAAGCCGCAGTATTTCCATTATTATGAAGCAGCCAGTTGTACAGCTTAAAGTTCTGGGGGAAATCGGAGAACAAAACACTTTGTTTCATGAGGCTTTTGGTAGATACCAAAGTATACAATGAATAGTTTGATTTTGCTGTGGTTCATTCAAGGGTTATCTGAATCAAGGTGAACACTTTGTTTATTACTATTCTAATGACTCATTCTCGAATTAATTCCTTGTATTTAAAGGGTTAACAACACAAATGCCAGCGGCTAAAACCAATTAACTTAATTATTAGTTCAAACATCTACAAGGCATTTTGTAAAGATGAGGGAAGGGCATTCAGTTGAATGACTTTAATTACTCTTTGATCTTTTCCCCCCAAAAAGTCAAATATGGGTCATGATTATTCAATCAGAATATGTTAGTGTAAATTCTTAAAGATGCATCTTGATTTTGATACTTTATCAAGTGTCAGCAGTTGCTGATACGCTTCTGACACATATTTTTGAGGAATCAATTTCATGATATTTTCTTACATGGGCAAAAATAATGGTCATTTCACATGTTAAATGAGAAAAATAAAGCAAGAATGAAGGTCAAACTGACTTAACACATCAAACAGTCTTTGTCAGCCAAGCTTAATATATCCTGAGTTTGTGGAACAAATGAAATTTTGCTGCTATGTTACACTTTGCTTCCAAACAACCATTACAACAGGTTTTATATATTGTGTGAGCATCAGACCATCGAACAGTGCATCTTTACTGACGTGTTACTGTAGTGATGATCTACAGCAGCAATCTGCCATTTATATAAGGGCAAAATGTGCATCTATATTTAGTTGTGAAATTGGCCTATTATACTCTTGATGTTTACAGAGGCTAACATAAATTAATGATGACAGCTATGAGCAGTGCATTAGTTAAGCAGCAGAGTTCTTACCTTGAACTTGAAGATTCCAGTTTTAACTTGGAGCATATACTATACAGCTTCCTTTATGCATTAAAGGAAGGTTTCTGAAATTGTTACTTTTGCTTGGAGAGCAATAGAACCTTACCTTTAGGGGGCAACCCTGTGTCTGATCCTACTAGTTGTTGATGCATTTCCTAACTAATTTGTCTTAGAAGAAAGCGCATCTTTACAACTGAGCAAAGAAACGCCATCTAGAAAATGTATTTTCTTTGCAGCAGGCCGATACATTGACTTTGAACTTTGAGTGTATTCAATGTGTAGTACGCATTTCACTGAATGTAATGAAGGAATCGCAAGGACTGCTTATAGAATCCTTACTGCGTTTCCCCCCCGGGAAACCTCCTCATTCAGCTCATGTCAGGGCATGTGTAGGTACTGGAGTAACTATAGATTTCACCGTTAACTGTGACCAGAGATCGAACAAGTATGCAGGTGTTCAAAGGTCCATGAGTTAAAATGCTGAATCCTTTGATGAATTTTTGATGGCTGCATTTTTAATACAGGTTGACCTTCCTTTGAGCCAGCATGCCAAATTAATTGATAAATAGTAGAAGTCTGTAGTGTTGGATTCTCCTAAGCAAAATAAGTGGGAAAAATCCACAAAACTCTGCCTACCTGGCTTCTTAGAAGTACTTTAAAAAGGTAAAATTTGAAGTGATTTCCCCTTACAGTTAGGTAACCACAAACCTACCATGTTCTTTTTACAAAGACTAGGTATTGTTTCCTAAACGTTTACATGATTGTGTGTAAACTAAGGCTTAGAGACAATTTTCCTGTAGAAATTGTGTGGATCTGTTGTTGGTATCAATACCAGAAGTAATTCCATAAATACAATAATAAAAACCTTGCTTTGAAAAAATCATTGGGGAGAAAAAAAAATGTTTTCTTAAGTTAGATTACTAGTCCTGGTGTGGCGCTGTGGGTTAATGCGCCAGGCTGCAAAGCTGTTTGAACTGCAAGATTGGCGGTTCAAGCTCACCAGCTGTTCCTTGGAAACCCTATACAGGGTTGCTATGGTTTGGAACTGACTTGACGGCATTTCACAACAACATGTGACAATTATTATATTTTTGCTCTTTGACATCCTATAGACCAGTTCTTTTCATAATCATTATAGACATTTCTCTGAAGTAGGGAGCCAGAGTCGTCAATATGGAAAACTTAATTTTAGTTAGCCACAAAGGATAACTTTTCCACTTTCTATTGAGTGATCCAGAAGAAAAGTATCTATTTTTTCTCAAAGTGGACAAGTGGCCCTGTAAACAATTGATACCCTCATTCTCCTCCTTGGAAGCTTCAGCGAGACTACAAATCTGGAGTCAATTTATTAACATTGGCTAGGTGATAGTGGTAGTATTCATTCTTTACTTTTTGTTTTTTTTTGGTAATTATATTTTTCTCAATTTTGGTTGATTTTGAAGCTTGTCTTGATTTTTGCCCCTGCTGAGAAGGGTCTCTGCTTCTACCTCACTCCCTTGCCTTCTAAAGCACCAGTTGCTCTCCATGGTCCTGACTCTGGGGCTTGCTTTAGCACAAGGAAAACTTGAATATTTGTGACATTTTGGAAGATATTTTGAAAGATCATTTTCCTGCCAGTAGCACACCTATGTTCATTCTGACTAATAATTATCATTACCATTTTAAAGTCTTCCATAGAATTTTAAAAAATATTCTTGAATGAATAATCCATACCCTTAACAGCTACTTAGATGTTCATTTTTACATTTAAGACTAACTGCTTGTTTTACAATTGAATGCAATTTGTCCCCCACTTTACTGTAAAGAAATGGATAGCTTTCATATGCAGCAAGGAAAATCATTTATGTATATGGATTATGGAATCTGGTGTGGCCTTTAGAGTAAGCATTGGACTGCTCACTATTAAGTCAGTGGTTCAAACCCACCAGCTGGTATTGGAAACCCTGTACAGGGTTGCTATTAATCAGAAACAATGCGATGGCACTTAACAACAATGACAAAAAGGTTTTATGAGGAGCATGATAGCTCTTTAGTGTAAGCACTGGACTGCCAATAACAAGATTGGTGGTTTGAACCCATCAGCAGCTCTGTAGGAGAAAAATGAGGCTTCCTGCTCCTGCAAAAGTTTACAGCCTATAAAAACCTATACAGGGTCACTATGAGTTGGAACCGACTTGATGACACTTACCAACAACAATAACAGTAATAAGCCTTTATCAACAAAACTATATTTAAAATTATAACAAACTCTGATATACTCAACAACAACCATAGCGTAATGATTATGATAGAAAGAAAAATCAATATCTCTGTGGAAAATAAGTTGTGTTTTATTTGAGTGCACAATGTGATGTATTAGAACCAGTGAGTAGGAAGCATATTGGTGAGAACATTGTATATATTAGTATGTGTTTTGAATGATCATTTTTATTGTGGACCTAAAAGTATAGAATAGTCAGTGTGTGAAGTCAACTTAGGTTTTCATTTCACAAAATCTCGTACAGTATGGCTGTGCTCCAAGCACCTTCTTATACATTTTACAAATAATAGCTATTTTAGTTTAATTTTATGAACAACTTATGAGGGAGATAGCTTATCATCCCATTTCACAGAAGAAGAAAACCTAGACAATTGGAGTTAAATGACTTGCTCAATTTGACATAACTAGTAAGTGGTATAACCAGGATTTAAAACCAGGCAGTCTGGCTGCAGAATCCATGCTCTTTGTCTTTATTCTCTGCTAATAGGGAAGACACCCTATAAAAGGCTTCAGCCAGAGGTTTAAGGACGTGATCATGATGGTTTGAGAGAACATGGGAGGAATTCAATAAATAAGTAGTTTAAGCGTTATCCCCAAGCATAAGTAGCATCTTTTATTTCTCTTAGGTTGATTTCTGCTGTCACCACATTGAGATTTAAATGCACTGAAGTGAGCATAAAAGAGCCCTGGTGGCACAGTGGTTAATGTGCTCAGCAACCAACCAAAAAGTCCGCTGTTTGTACCCACTAGTGGTTCCTACTGGATTCAAAAGACCTAACAATCTCCCCCTATAAAGACTGCACCCTAGGAAACCCTTATGTGGCAGTTCTGTTCTTTCATATAGGGTCACTGTGAGTTGAAATATACTATATGATACACAACAACAACAACAACAAAGTGAATGTCACAGTGTTAGTAAGGAAAGGAGTTTGAAAGGACAATGAATAAAACAAGCAGATGTTAGAACTTTAGAATCTGAAACTAGAGTAGAAACAGTAAAGATGATAGAAAGGGAGCTAGGAGTAAACAATTACAAAGAACTGCGGTGAAGTGGATCCTGGTGTAGTGCTGTAGAATAAGCACTGGACTGTTAACTGCAAAGCTGGTGGTTCAAACCCACTACATGTTCCTTGGAAACAGTATCCAAGGCCACTAATAGTTGGAAGTGACTTGACAACGCTTACCAGTACAGTAAGGGTGATCATCATAGTGATATAAAGGTTAAAACAGTTGAACATTTGTTCCTGGCTAAGTCTTACAAGGATGATAATGATTGTTAATGCTTATATATATATATGATGTTTGCAATATTATGGTGCAGGATTGGGCAGTGTTTTGTTGTGTTTGTTGTGCATAGGATCACTAAGAGTCAGAACCGATTTGATGGCTGTAAGATAAGCACTCAACTATAAGGTCAGTTTGAGCTGCAAGGTTGTCAGTTCAAACTTACCAGTTGCTCCTTGGAAATAGTATGCAGGGTTGCTATGGTTTGGAACCAACTCGACAGCACTAAACAACAATGGCAGCAAGCACTTGAAGTAGGTGCATCATGAAGTAGGTATCTCGTGCCTACTCTACACATTAGGAAATTGAGGCCTAAAGAGATTGCCAGATCTACTCAGTGGTGCCCAGCTAAGTGACTGTAGGAGGATGTGAATACCCAGTCTGCTTCCAGAGTCCACATTCCTGACTCTATACTTTCAAGGAGTTTTAAGAATAGATTAATTATATTCAGGGAATTCCTAAGTCTTTCCAACTTCTTAAAATTCTTTTGACTTAAAAAATTGTTTAAACTGTGATGTATACTGTACCTCATTTAGAATTTACAAACTTAGTTGTGAAAATCTAGAATTGTCCTAAGAGTTTACTGCTTCATAGCTTACTACGTAATGCCATGAAAATGATCACATGAGCCATTTCAAGGATTTCAGATATTTACGAAATAAACATTATTTGCCATCCTCAAATTACGTATGATATAACTGAGGTTCCAGTTTATGACTTAGGGTCACAAAGCCTGCAAATGGCCAGGGTGGGTCTTCTAACTCCATCACCAAGACTAGCCCCACAAGATGTACCACTTTTGAAGTACAACATATTTGAATGAGAGTGTCCAAAGAAAGTAGTTAACATTCTATCAAGCACATAGACTCCTGGTGTGGCAGTATAAGATGAGCATTGGACTACTAACAGCAAGGTCGGTGGTTCAAACCCACCAGTGACTCCTCAGAAACTCTCTACAGGGTTGCTATGAGTCGGAACTGACTTGACTGCATTTAAGAAAAACAGCAAAGCACTCTCCTTACATTTTTGTTACAAGTCATTACTTTTTGGAGGAAGAATTAAAATATTACTTAATGTAAATATTTAACAACGGTGAGAATAGTGTCAGTGTTGACTAGAAACATACATTTAATATTTCTTAAGGCAGGGATACTTCTTTAGGATAAGTTAATTCTGACAACAGCAATGACAAAAAGATAGTAAAATCTAACTTAATAGACATTATAACAGGAAATTCTAAAGAGCCATTATATACTTTTGAGTTGGCATTCTAGACAACTTTTGAAAATCTGAAAAGCATGTACTGCCTTCCAGTAGAATGCATTTCTGTACATTATCTTCCAGATAATTATGCATACATGTGTAAGTGTATCTTTTAAAAGTCTTGATTTTATTGTTACTGTTTTTGTTGGTGTTCGTCATAACTGGTGGTAATGGTGCTAATGGTAGGCATCAAATATAATTGAAATTTTGACTATCTGAGGATTCTCAAACAGCATCTTTTCCTTTCTGTTCTGAATCTAAGTGGAGTAGTTCAGGGCAGTGGGAGGGAGGTAACTTATTGTGGATCTGAATCATATTTTAAATGGCAGAGATCAGCACTGTAGCATTTTACTCGTGAACTAACAATTCATTTTCTTTAATATTTCAGAAGTGCAACCACTTTTTTTTTGGGTGCAGAGCAAAATTAAGAAATATAAAGTTTATTTTGGATTTTAATGTAGTCATTAATTCCATTTTAGAATTGCTTATAAATGCTTTATTTCACAGAGGCAGGCAAAGCACGGATCTACAAGCTGGGCCATTGTCTTAGTTTTATTTATTATATCAGCATCCCAACAATCTTTGTAATCCATTGACTCTGTTTAATTCTGCAACCTTCAAAACCAGTTACTATTTATTACAGACCCAGCACTATCATTCTGCAAGTCTTCTGAACCTAGAGTGCCTAGATAATGATGTGATTTGGGAGTCAGGGAAATACTTTTCCATTACAATTATGGCCAAGATTTCTTCAGTAGGGTAACACAGTGTGTGTTTGCATTTTAAAAAAAATAAGAGGTACTGGCAGAGGAAAGAAATCAACAAGGAGGTGGGGCATGAACACATAAAGTAAATTTGGCCTAAATTTTAGTAAAGAAAGTACAGGCAAGGATTCCAAAGGCATCCATATGTTCAGGCAAGAATACCAAAGCTATCCATGTCTACTAGCTCTCCTTCCCTGAGATGATAATAGGCAATCCATCCTTATCTCTCTAGCCTTCAGAGAATCTTGGGTTGTCCCTGTCACCTGGCACTTTGACTCCAATAAAGGTGAATGTTTTGTTTATGTTATTGAAATGCCTGGCCACTGATAACCGATTTCAGAAGAATTGCCTATTCCTACACTTCACTTAAGTTGAAACTAATAATAGAAATATTAATTAGATTAAAAAGGAGTTCATTGGTGATCATTTCAGTGATCTGTATAAAGAAATGCTCTGTGTAACACCCATGTAAAAGCACCTTCAAAGTTGTCCTCTCCACTTGCTACCTAGTTGTAAAGTGGTCCTTGGTCCATTTTAAGTAGCCTTGGTGGCACTGTAGGTTAAACGCTTGACTACTGACTGCAAGGTCTGCGTTTCAAACCCACCATCCTCTTCATGGGAGAAAGGTGAGGCTATCTGTTTCCTTAAAGATTTACAGTTGAGAAAACCTTAGATAGCATTGCTATGAGTTGGGATCGACTCCAGGACAGTGAGTTTAGACTTTGTGAATTTTGATTCATTTTAGACCAGAAACATATTTTATTTGACTTGCTGGTATGGTACTGTAGGATAAGCACTGTACCACAAGGTTAGTTTGACAGGGCTTTGGTTCAGACCCACCAGCTCCTCCTTGGAAACCCTATACATGGTGACTATGAGTCAGAGCCAACTCAATAGCACTTAAAAACAGAAACAAGCTCACCTTAAGCATTTAAAAAAGTAGTTAATATGTTAAAACTGGGAACTGGCTTATAAAAATTTAGGTTTTGTTTTCTACAAAGAAGAAAAGATCTGAAAATATCAGGCATGTCTTCCCAAAGGCAGCAGCCAGTCTCCAAGTGTGTGGTAGTGTCCTCTAGTGCCCACAGTCTCCGCAGACCTTGTTATTCATTTATATCCACTGCCTGAACCCTGAAGGCCCCTGAGTGTGTGACCCCTGATCTAAAGCTCCATCATAGTCATTTACAGTATGAAAACAAACACATACAAAAGTACTTTTAGTCCACCTTCTGAAGCAGTATTCAATTACAAGAACACAAAGAGAGCAACGCACTGAACTTGAACCAGTGCACCTTCCCTACATACAAGTGGTAGAGGAAACATATCAAAACACATAGCCCTTTTGGCACAGCTGACTCAAATGGGGTTAGATGGATTGCTTTTATTAAATACAGTGAGGAGTGTGCATCATTCTTTTATCCTAAGATGTTATGATTGATCCTGGTTGTACATATTATTCTTTGTCAGATTTTAAGATCTCTCTCACTTTATTTACATAGCTTTCAACAATCTAACACTTAGCATTTATATAATTGAATGGAGGCTGGCCAAGATATTGGGGACTATGTGGCTTAACATAGCTTTTCCTTGTAAATTTGCAATGTGTCTGCTAGAGGTTATGACCTGAGACACATCAAGGGACAAAGGTTTGTCACCTGACACTGCTGTGACTCTGAAAATAATATTAACTGATCTGCTTTTGAGAAACACATTAACTAGATAATACAGAATATTTTTTGATAGAGTAAAAATGAAATGTGTTTTGCTATTAGCTTAGTGAGTAACTGACCTGAGTCTGACAGCATTACTTAAATTATGTAAGTATCAGGCCAAATATTTGGGGAGTCATCTGTGAATATAATGTTTCCACTCTGGAAAATGTCAAGTATGCTATATGGAATATGGAATATTATTCTACATATTGTACTAACTAGTACAGAAGGCAGTCATATTGGCAACCCCATTCTATTCTGCTGTGCATGCATCCTTTCTTGTTTCTTGCTCTCTTATTGTTTTACAATGGTAACAAGAATGCCAGATACAATGAATGAAAATGCCTTCAGCGCTCCTTCAATAAAATAGACACATATAAATGATTTTAATAGCATGTTGATACTGTGAATACTACCCAATTACTTGTCATCAATGTCTGATTTTGAATTTATTGTCAGAGACAAAACAGAACAGTTCAGAGTGGGTGGAATTCTCCTGTCAGATGCTCACACACAACTGCAGTTGTGGCAACTTCTGCCCACAGCAATGTGAGCATACTTCAAACAGAAATGCACATGAATACTTAAAGGAAAGTGCTGGATTCCACCTGTTGTCTCATCTGTGAAGTAATATGTCTATAATATTTATAAATTTTAATAACCCATACAAGGTTTTATCATTCAACATTAAATTTATATTATCCTTAAGTTTGACTTTTTGAGAAATATATTTTATTCTCTAGTATCTAATGGAATCTATTCATCTTCCAATGAACGTCCATTGGTAAATAACTATTTGTCAGCCCAGTATCGACATAGTTACATTGAAATCTTCATTTTCACTATGATGTTTTCTTTATGTGACTGAAGGTCTTTATCCTTCCTCAGGGCTGGAAACACATAGACAATATATTTGTTGATTCTGTCAGAATGAATTGTGTTCATGTTTAACCTTTGTTCACCAAGATGAATATGGAAATCTATTTTTTTTAAATGTGTCCTTTTGATGTTTTAAGATCCCATGGTGATGAAAGTTAAATGAACAGGATCATTGGCTTGAAAGTGTATGTATGAAAACAAGCCCAATCTTTTAAATTGCTTATAGCTGACAGCATCAAGAATCACTTATAAACCTTATGTCTTGGATTCAGTGAATGTATCTCAATGCATGGAAAATTGGAAAAAATAAACCTAACAAGAAAAGCCCTAATTTTTACTCACTGAACTTGAGTTTATGGGATATAAGGCCTGAGTGAAAATTTATGATTTTAGTGGATGTTGTTTAGAGTTCTTTTTTTAATGCTCTCGAAATTTGAAGCTTTTGATAGGTCCATGCTATTAAAAACGGAAATGAAACTAAAGTAGCTTTTGTCTGATGGCAGAATCCCATCTTCTAAACAGCACTTTTCCATTCTTTGATTTCAGCTTACAAGCCTTGAGAAAGGAGAAATCCCGAGATGCTGCTCGCTCCCGCCGGGGAAAAGAAAATTTTGAGTTCTATGAATTGGCCAAGTTGTTGCCACTTCCTGCAGCCATCACCAGCCAGCTTGACAAGGCCTCCATCATTAGACTTACAATTAGCTATCTGAAAATGAGGGACTTTGCTAACCAAGGGGACCCTCCGTGGAACTTGAGAATGGAAGGCCCTCCACCTAACACTTCAGTAAAAGGTAAGCATTAGACCACTCTTCAGTTTGGAATCTGGTGGTCTGTAGGTGTCTCTAAGATGAAATGTTTACCATCATCCTTTCTTCTTTTCCTGCATATCAAATCCTTAAAAGGGATACAAATGTGGAAATCTGAACTCTGCATGAGAAAGACACCATGTGAAGGTGAAATGAACCTCTTCTTCTATTTCTATTTTATTTCTGAAAGTCTGTCTTCCTAAATAATCTGTCACATGATATGAAGTTTCATAAAAAAGAGAATGAAATGATTTACTGTTAAGCACTTTTTTGTGTTTAATTTATTTTATGCTATTATGTGCAAAATCTTGATAGATAAAGTGTTTGGGGAGATTGTTTATTAAAGGGTGGAGCCAATATTTTCTGTCTTTGGTAACTAAATAGAAGAAAGGAATGAGCCCAGTGCAACTTTAGTGCCTTAGGATTTTGACTTAGTAATTTTATTGACAAGAACCAATCCATTATTAATGTTTCAGGTCTCTCTCAGTATATACTGCCTAAAGCTGGCAAACATGAACATGTGTTTGGTCTCTATATCCTTTGTTGTTTGTTGTTGTTACGTGCCGTCGAGTCGGTTCTGACCCATAGCGACCCTATACAGGGTTTCCGAGGGTGTAAATCCTTACGGGAGTAGAAAGCCTCATCTTTCTCCCGCGGAGCAGCTGGTAGTTTCGAACCGCTGACCTTTAGGTTCGC
>NW_006408535.1:14944590-14946402 GCF_000296735.1 Chrysochloris asiatica | reverse complement strand
TTAATTTAAATAAATTGATTAAATAATTGGATTTGTATTTAGTTACGTTTATCATAATTATCTTAACACCCCTCCTTTTTCTTCTCTAAAATAGTTTCCTAGTGTTTTGTATATCACATCTTTTTTTTTAAAAAACAATCAGTTTCTACCTGTACAGGTTAACAACTATGATTATATTCTTAAAGTGGTGCAACCATTCTCCACCTCCTTTTCTGAGTTCTTCGTCTTCAATGAACTTAAATCCACTGTCTCCATAAGGTTCCTATCTAACCTTTTGAGTTGCTGCTGTTACATTCATCTCATGTAGATAGTTCAAAAGATTGTAATGCTCTAGGCAGACATTTTTTACTAGTTAAGCTAATCTTATTTTTTTGCTCTTCAGAAGACATCAGGGAATATTTGGTTTAAGATTTAAAGATTATTGCAAGACAATTGTTTTAGGGGTTCATCTGCCCTCCATGGCTCTAGAAAATCTAGAGCCCATGAGAATTTGGAATTCTGCTCTGCATTTTTCTCCATTTAATCAGGATTCTTCTATGGCTCTTTCATCAAAATGGGAGCTAAGCAATTCAGTTTTTTCTGATCTCATGGCAAAAGAGGGAGTTTTTCATAGAGACGATTAGCCACACATTTTGTATCCTCCTATTCCTAACTTTCCTTCTTCCTCTGTTGCTCTAGATATATATAGAGTCCAGCTGTTGTATCTTGGATGGCCACTTGTGAGCTTTTAAGACTTCAGGCACTGCAAATGAACTAGGGGATACAACAAAGTACTAAACACATTATTAAGTCAATGAACTAGAAAGAGCCATGATGCTAAAACTCCAAACCAAGGGACCAAGTTCCAGGAGGAGTTTGTTGTACATACACAGCCTCAGCAGCTATACATTTTTGTGATCATAACTGTGCAAGTATATGTACCATAGACCTTTTGCAAATTCAACTTTTTATATTTGTACTACTTATTGCCCTCAATTATAATGATCAGTTGTGAAAACGAATCATTATTTAATGTGATTTTTGGTCATTGTTATATCATTTTCCTTCCCCCTTGTCCCTGGTTGCCTTGAATAAATTTTGGTCACTATTCATTTGCATATTTGTTCTTTTTCTCTAAGTGAGGTCACAATAATTGTCCTTTTGTGATTAACTTATTTTTCTTAGCATAATATGTTCAAGCTCCATACATATTGTAACATGTATCAAGACTTCATTTTATTGTATATGTGTACCACATTTCGGTTATGCATTAATTAGTTGATGCACATTTAGTTTGCCTTGACCTTTGGGCTATTGTGAATTTGTTGTTGTTAGGTGCCATCAAGTCGGTACTGACTCATAACGACCCTATGTACAACAGAACGAAACACTGCCCGGTCCTAAGCCAACCTCACAATTATTGCCACACTTGAGCCCATTGATGCTGCCACTTTGTCAGTCCATCTCATTGGGGGGTCTTCCTCTTTTTATCTGGCCCTCTATCTTAACAAACATGATATCCTTTTCCAGCAGCTGGTCCCTTCTGACAATATATCCAAAGTATGAGAGATGAAGTTTGGCCAATTTGGCCTCCAGGAAGTACTCTGGTTGCACTTCTTCCAAAACAGATCTATTGGTTCTTTTGGCAGCCCCAGGCACTTTCAATATTCTCCTCCAACACCATAACTCAAAAGCATCAATTCTTCCACGGTTTTCCTTACTCACTGTCCAGCTTTCACATGCATATGAGGTTATTTAAAATACAATGGCTTGTGTCAAGGGCTCCTTAGTCCTCAAACTGACATCTTTGCTCTTCAACACTTTAAAAGGTCG
>NW_006408535.1:14885427-14944426 GCF_000296735.1 Chrysochloris asiatica | reverse complement strand
AAGGCTGTGCTCTTTGATCTTCATCAGTAAATGTTTTAAATCTTCTTCACTTTCAGCAAGCAAGGTTTCATCATCTGCGTATCGCAGGTTGTTAATGAGTCTTCCTCCAATCCTAATGCCACATTTTTCTTCATATAACTCAGCTTCTCGGATGACTTGCTCAGCATACAGATTGAATAAGTATGGTGAAAGAATACAACCTTGTCGTATGCCTTTCTTAATTTTAAACCATTTGTTGTTTCCACGTTCTGTTCGAACAACTTCCTCTTGTTCCAGGTACAGATTTCTCATGAGTACAATTAAGTGTTCCGGAATATTCAGTGTTGTCCATAGCTTGTCATGATCCACACAATCAAAAGCCTTTGCATAGTCAATAAAGCATAGGTAAAAATCTTTCTGATAGTTTCTGCTTTTAGCAAGATCCATCAGACATCAACAATGATACTCCTCATTCCTCCTCCTCTTCTGAATCTGGCTGGTGGGTTTGAACCACTGGCCTTACAGTTCAAACTGACCTTGTGGTTTAGCATATTAGCCTATAGTCCCACACGGAGACTCCCTAGCCATCCTAGTAGAGTGAAGCAATATCTGAATGTGGATTTCATTTTGATGGCTAATGAACATCTTTTCATGTGTTTGGTAACCATTTGGATGTCCTCTTGGGTAAAACGGGTATTCAGGTCCTTTGTCCATTTATGATTAGCTTATTTGTCTTATTGACATTAAATTTTACAAAGTTTCATATGTATTTTGTTTATTTGATTCTTATGGGCTATATGGTTTCCAGAGATATTCTCCTAGATAGTAGCTTGTCTTTTCACCTTTTTGATACAGTCTTTTGATGAAGAGAAGTTAAAAATTTTATGATGTCCCAATTATTTATTTTGCCTTTTGCTATTACTGTATAAGAGAACCCATTGCTGATAGTTAGGCTTGCCGGTGTTGCCCCCAATAGTTCTTATAAGAATTGTGTCATTTTAGTTTACACATTTAGGGCCTTAATCAATTTTGAGTTTGTTTTTGTTTATGAGGTGAGGCAGATATCATTTCATTTTCTGCATATGGCAGTCCAGTCTTCCCGGCACCGTTAACGACAGAGACTATTCTCTCTCAACTGAATGGGCATTTACCCATGTGAAACATCAGTTGACCCTAGATGATTAGTTTTATTTTTGATTAGTCTCAATTCTATTCCATTGGCTCACGTGTCTTTCATTATACCATTCCCATTTGCTTTGATTACTCTGTCTTTATAATATGTTTTAAAATCAGGAAGTGTGAGTTCTCCTACTTTGTTCTTCTCTTTAAATATTGTCTTAACTATTCAGGGCCTCTGGCTATTCCATATAAAGTTGAATGTTTTTTTTTTCTATTTATCATAAAGTAGACTTTTGGGAGTTTTATTAGGATTACGTTGAATCTCTAGATCACTTTGGGTACGGTAATAATTGATATCTTAATAATATTGAATCCTTCAATTCATGGATATGAGACATCATTCTACTTATTTAAATATTCTTTCATTTCTTTTGCATTTTTTTTTTTTTTTTAGATTTTATTGTATAAGTCCTTTGTGTTCCTTGTTAGATTTGTTCCTAGATATTTTGTTATCTTAGATGCTATTGTAAATAGAATTGGTTCTGTAATTTCCCTTTCCTCATGGCTGGTGTAAAAATCACAAATGATTTTTTATTTGTTGCCCTTGTACCCCGCAACCATGCTAAATTCCTTTTTGATCTCTAGAAGTCTTCCTATGGACTCTTTGGGATTTTCTATATATGGGATTATATCATCTACAAACAGGTAATTTTATGCCTTTTACAATCTGTATACCTTTAATTTCTTCTGCTTTTTTTTTTTTTTTTTTTGCTTGCTAGGATTTCTAATGGAATGTTGAATTGAAGTGGTGTGAGCAGGCACCCTTGTCTTATGTCTAATTGTAACAGAAAGCTCTTAGTCTTTCTCCATTATATATAATGTTGACTGTTGGCTTTTAATACATGCCCTGAATCATATTGAGAAACTTACCTTCTATTCCAATCTTCTTTAGCATTTTCTTCAAGAAGGAGTTTTGGATTTTATCAAATGCTTTTTCTATATCCAAAGAGATGATCGTGTATTTCTTTTCTGTTCTTTTGATTTGGTATATTACATTGATTGACTTTCTAATGTTGTACCATCCCTGCATTCCTGGAATAAATCCCATTTGGTCATGCTGTTTGACGACTCATTGGGTATACTGCAGGATTCTGTTCAATAGCATTTTGTTGAGGTGTTTTCCATCTATATTCTTAAGAGTTATTGGCTTGTAGTTTGGGTATCATGGTCATGTTTGTTTCATAAAATGAATTAGGGAGTATTTCTTCCTTTTCTGTCTTTTGGAAGGCTTAAACAGTATTAGTATCAGTTATCCTTTAAATATTTGATAGAATTCCCCAGTTAAGTCACCTTGCTGAGGGCTTTTATTTGTCAGGAGGTTTTTGATCACTGATTTATCCATTGAAATGTTAAGACTTTCTGTTTTCTCTTGAGTTAGTTTTACTTTCAGGATTCTAAGAATTTATCCATTTCATTAAGATTACCTAGTTTACTGCCATACAACTATTTGTTCATAATATTCTAAGACTCTTATTGCTACTGGACCAGTTGTAATGTTCTCTCTTTCATTTTTCTAATTTTGGTTGTTTGCATCTTTTCTTTGCCAGTCTAGCTAAAGGCTTGTCAGTCAAAAAAAAAAAAAAAAACTTTTCAAAGAACCAACTTCTGTTTTTATTGATTCTCTATATTTTCCTGTTTTCTCTTTTATTTATTTGTTCTCTGATCTTTTTTACTTCCTTTTTCTTGTAGGTTCAGGCTTAGTTTATTCTTTCTAGTTTCTTAAGTTGTCCAAATAAACTGTTAATTTTAGTTATTTCTCTTTTTTTAGATGTAGGCATTTATTGCTATAAATTTATTGCTCTGAGTTATGCCATAACTGCATCCCATAAGCTTTGATATGCTGTGCTTTGATTTTCTTTTTACTGTAAAATATTTTTAAAATTTCTTCCTTAATCCAGTGGTAGTTAAGGAGTGTGCTGTTTGTGCACTTTCCAAGTTTTATTTTGTTGTTACTGATTTCTATCTTCATTCCACTGTGGCCAGAAAGAAATATTTTTATGCTTCCAATCTTATTATATTAATCAAGACTTGCTTTGTGATCTGAGATGTGGTCTATGCTGGAGAATGATCAATGTGCTCTGGAGTAGAATGTATATTGTACTGTTTGGGAATTGAATGTTCAATGTATATCTGTAAAATTTATTTGGTTTATAGTGCCCTTCCGGTCCTCTGTTCTGGTTGATCATTCTAGATGTTCTTTCATATATTCATAGTCGTGTATGGACGTCTTCAACTATTAGTATTTTACTATCTATTTTTCCATTCAACTTTATCAGAGTTTGCTTTATATAGTTTAGTACCCCAGTGTTGGGCGTGTAAAATTTATAACTGTAAATCATCCTGGCTATTTGACCCTTTTGAAATCTTTTTGATTTCAACCTGTTTGTGTCCTCAGGTTTAATGTGTGTCTTTTGTAAACAGTATATTCTTGTAACATGTGTTTTTTTTTTTTAAATCCATTCTATAATTTGCTGCCTTTTGATTGGAGCGGTAATCCATTTATACTGTAAATATTGATAATATATGACCTACTTCTGACATTTTATAATTTGCGTTTTGTATATCTTTATAGTGCTTGTGTTTGTGTTTTGTTAATTTATTCTTATACGCCATTTTTGATCCATTCTACTCTCCTTTTTGTATGTGTTTTATCTTTTTTTTTTAATCTTTTATTTTCTTAGGGGTTACCATGAATATTACATTTAGGAGTTTGCATTTATAACATTCTAGGGTAAGCTAGTACCAATTTAACTTCAATAACATATAAGAAACCCTGTATCTTTACCATTCCTCATGGTGTGGTGCTATAGGATAAGCACTGGACTACTAACTGCAATGTTGGTAGTTGAAACCACTTACCACTCCTGGGAAACCCTATACAGGCTCACTATGAGTTGGAATTGACTTGATGGCACTAACAACAAAGACAATAGCATACCTTTCCTCTTCCCCTTTTTGTTGTTATTAGTAATTATGTCTTTATATCTCATGTTCCTTTAGCATAATTTTTCCTTGCCTTGCACATATTTTTTACTTAAAATGTGATTAAAACATTTGGATTTATTGAGCATGAATACTTACCTATGCCTTTCCCTTTAAGAATTTGTATGTGTAACTGCAAATTGCTTTCTGGTACCTTTTCCCTTCCATCTACAGAAATCCAATAGTATTTATGTAGAGCCATACTAATGAATTTGAACTCTGTCTGTTTCTGTTTATCTGGGAATGGTTTAATTTCACTTTCATTCTTGAAGGATAGTTTAGCTGGGTATAGTATTCTTGGTTGAAGGGGTTTTTTTGGTTTGTTTTTCCTTTTAGTATATTAAACATATCATTCCTTCTGGACTTTAAGCAAATCTTCTGGCTGGCAAAGTTTCTGAAGAAAACTGACACCTAGTCTTTTTGGGTATCATTTATATGTGACTTGTTTCCTTTCTGTACTGCTTTTAGGATTTTCTTTTTATCTTTAATTTTTGAGAGCCTTTTTTTCTTGGATATGCAGATTTGTGTCATTCATTAGATTGGGGAATTTTTTATCATTATTTCTCAAATATTCTTTCTGGAAATCCCATTATATATATATTATATATATATGTATTATATCTCTTATTGTCTCATGATTCCATTAAATTGGGCTCAACTCTTTTGACCCTATATTTTCCTTGCTGTACAGTCTAATTTTAATGATCTTCTTCTTTAATTTACTATCTCTTTTGTAAATCTAAGTCTGTTGGTAATTTCTTCTATGGTTTTGCTCATTTCAGTTGTTTCTTTCAAAGGCAGTATTTCTTTTTAGATCCTTACTTAGTTCTCACGCTGTTTTCTTTTTCTTCTTTTAGCTCTTTGTCTGTGTATTAACTTATTTCTTTAATTATGTTTCATGATGTTGTATTATATATTCTTTTTTATTCCTCATTATTTTCTCATGCCTGGATATGGTTTCACTCTTTTTGTCATATTCATTTGTATTGGTCAGTGTTTCTTTCTTAAGTATGTTGTGATATTTTTGTTGAGGCTTTGTAATTTTCAACGGTGTTAACTTTTTAAGTTTTCCCTAGTATTTGGAGTTCTTGCCTACACTACATTCTGCCGGGAATTCCTAGGTGGGCAGAGCCTTCGGCCTTTTTTTTTTTTTACCATTTCCTTTCCCTTTCTGTGACAGTTCCACTCCCTACTTGGCTTAACTGAGTCTTGAAAGTTTCAGGTATATTTTTTTTAACTTTCAGTCTCTTCTAAATACATTAGAGACCATTCTGTGACCAGTTTGTCAGGCAATGGACACCACCACTCAGGTGAGATATTGCAAAGTAATCAGACTGACCAACATGGAGGCAAAACCCCTCTCTCTGGTCATTATTCCCTTCCCTTCTGTTTCTGAAATCACATTTTTAGTTAGAAAATCCATATCCAGTGAGCCTCTATTGAGGCTTGGTGTTGCCCTCCAGTTTTGTCTGAGGTTTCCTTCCCTGCTCTGGGTGGGGGATGGGGATGGGGAAGGCTTATATTTGAGTTGGTATTCAGAGGAAGCATGTGTAGATTTTTTCTTCATTTCAGGAGGATTAGGGGCTGACACTCCCTCAGAAGAACCTTCTAGAGATCTGCCTTGCTGGTTTCAGAGTCCCAGTGGGTCTTTGTTGTTTGGAGGAACCATTTTCAGTTTGATGACCTATATCTTGACTCCACAGTAGCAAACCTTTTGTAGGGGTTTCTATCAGGCTATCAGCTAACAGTTACCAGTTGTGGGAGGTATAACCACACTCAGCATGGACCCTAGGAAGTTCTGCTTTGTTGCTGTGAGAACCCACGCTGTAGCATGTTGGTTGTGAGTATAGCATCTGCTCAAGATGCCTGCTTCCTAGTACACTTCCTAGCAGCCTCATTCAGCATCCCTCAGTGCCAACTGGAAGTTAGGGCAGAATAACTCTAATTGACCTTCAAGGAAGTTTACCTTGCTGAGCTCAGAAACCAAAGTTCTGGAGTATGAGGGGAGGCAGGTGTGGTGTTGACTCCACAGCAGGGCCCTTCTGTAGCAGTTCATAACAGGCTTGCAGATGAGAGTGCCAACCAGACGAAAAGACCTGAGCCAACTCTCTGAGAGTTTGGTCTTTCAGGTTTCAGAGACCTGAACTATGGAATGTGCAAGGATGCCAGGAGATTGTTGACTGGAACAGACTCCACTGCATGGACTTTCTGTAGCAATTCACAGTAGGCTTGCAGCCAACAGTGTCTGGGAGGGTGAGGAATTGATGCACTCTGCATTGACTTGCTGGGATGTCTACCTTTTTGCTTACAATGCCAGTTGAAGTATGTTGGCTGTGGTGTCCTCACTCTCCACTAAAGATGTTTGTTTCTTAGTATACATCAACATCAGACATCAGTACAGAGCACTGACTAAAAGTGGGGGCATGCAGACTAGTACTGACTCAACAGAAGGTCTGTCTTGTTGGTTTCAGAGGCCCCTAACTATGGGGTGCTAAAGGAGACAGGTAGCATGTTGAGTATGAGAGCAGACTTCACTGCCACAGTCTTCTGCAGCCATTCACTGTAGGCTGATAGCCAATTGTGTCCAGGTTGGGAAGGTGCTGATACACTCCAAACCAACCGCTGAGGACGTCCTTTGTTCTAGGCCAGAAGCTTGGGGTCCTTCCTCTGTATGGGTGGGTTTTGTACAGGCTGGCTGTGTTATGGAATCATGCACCTTTTCTGGAGCTGTTTCCCCAGTTTACAGCAGCCTGTAGCTTCTGTGGCTGGGGGAAGGACAGGGATGTTTAGAGAAATGACTGTCCTACCTTTTGTAAATCATTGTTGTTTCATAGACTCTTCCCTGCCTGTAGTTTCCTGCTGCTTTCCTGTACACACTGATTCAGGGTCCCGCAAAGCTTAGCATAATTTCCTTGATGTATTTATGGGGACAGGTCAGAAACATGGCCGATCTATGCCACCATGCCACCATCTTCCCAGATTGTCCTATGTATCATTTCTTATCATTTGTAATCAGGACATTTGATTTGTGTCACCATCATCAAACATTCTAGGTGAAGAAGATTCTCTCCACTTTGGACTGTGATGAATAATTGAGTATGGCTCTGTGACTTCCAGTCAACTCAGCTGTATTTATTAGGCTGAGACGAATAAAGAGGAGATGAGGATGGTCCCTGTCCTACTGGGTTTTGCAGTCTACAGGAGAGTGTGGTGGTTGACACTGAGAACACAGGGGAAGCTGAGTTAGATGTTTAGGAACCTGGAAAGAAATAACAGATTTTATTTTAAGAATTCATTCTACATGATAGTAGAGCATCCAAGTTGGTATGTGCAAACTCTCACTGTTTGGAAATTGTTGGTAGACTACAACTGAAGGTTTACTCATAGTGACTTTATGCTGATTACCTGGACTCTCAAGAGTTGCTGGGAATGTGGTGGGCAATTTTGGTCAACTGATTCCTCTGTATAATATATGTATATTTTATTGCTTTATTCTAGTTCTTCAATGCAAACCTGATACTCATTCTGATCAAACATTCATGAAACTAAAACATCAAAAGAAATTCATTTTAATTTATTAAGGTCTTCTATGTTGTGCCCTTGGAGAAGTTCATATGGATAAACAAGCTTATATAAATAGCCTGCAGCTTCATGTGAAGTGCAGTTCATAATCCAACAATAAAAATATAGACATTATACTTTGTGCTTCAGCAAGCAATCTCTTGAATAAACCTAAAGGCATATGAAAAATATACTATGTAGGAAACATATTTTCATTTTGCTTATAATTTGATGAGTTGTTCATGTTAATAATTAAATTTCAGAGCTTAAATGTAAATTTGTCTCACACTTCTGTATGAAAATTTCATCATTTTAATTTACTGGCTTTAGAAAGGTCCTTTGCTCTGCCCTGTACACTTATCCCATCTTTTCTTAAAAGTCTACAAAGGTGGATGAGTTTGTTTTGCGATGCCTGTTGTGTACAGATTATTACAAGTTATGCTTGCAGAAAGAACACTCAGGTGACAGTGTGTAATATGTCCTGAGTCAATTACTTCATGGAAATGATATGTTAAGAAATTGGAAGGTAACAGATAGTTTTTTCCATTATTTTAGAAATATCTGTATTGTTATAAGACAGATGAAATCTACAATGAGCATTATGCATTATTCAAGAAATGACCCAGCATTCTCAGCAGTGTTTCAGTTAAATAACTGATGATTGTAACCTTTAAAGAAATCTCATTGTGGTGACTGTTGGTAAATCACTTCTCCATTCATAGTCATCTCTATTTAGAGGCTATCTCGAAACCATTATATCTTTTATTAATCTTAAAAGCAATAGCTGCTGATTTGACATTTGCTAAAACTAGATAAATTTTCTGTCTTTCTAATATCACAGACTTCAGTCAATTTTGGGAGTATATTTACTGCAACTCTATTACTCCAGGAATATTTACCATTGTAAGCGTAAATTCTATTTCAATTTGAATCTTGCCACTTTAAAATGACAATTTGCCTATGTGTATGACTGGCAACAGTGCTAAAATATGTAAAATATAAGGCACTTTCAGCTTTTGATTGGGAAATGTTGAAAAAAAATATGCAAGACAAGTGATGATTAAAATCCAATGATCCACATTAGTAAAGAGCTTCCTGGAATTTCCTTTCAGTGTTTCAGGGAGCTGCAGTGCATTGAGTAGGTGTTTCTGAGAGGAGAGACTTGCAGAACTTTATTTAAGCAGTACATTTGTTATTTACCAATGACCAGTCTTTTATTGAAGTAATGATGTTTAATGGATTCATTTCAAATAATAATGTTGAATTACTGGTGGAGTCCTTGATGCAAATAGTTAATCAGTCAACTAGAAGTCAAAGATTGGTTCTTTCAATCTACCCAGATGTGCACCCGGATAGGTCTGGCAGTCAGCATCTTTAAGGTCAGAAGTTACAGCCTTGATAATCTGATGGAGCTGTTGTACTCTGCACACCTGGGGTTGCCATGATTCAGATCAGCTTGTGGACAACAACCAGAGTTACTGAGTACAAGTTTCCCCCACTATCCAAAAGTAGAGTGTTTCAATAACACATTTCATAAGTCTAAATGGTGTAAAGTGAAGTAGCAATTAGCATAACTTTATATGGGTAAGAATTTCCAGACCCCTCAAACACTTAAAATCTAAAATAACACTAACATAGAGTTTTCATAGCCACAGTGGAGAGCTATGGCTGCTTCATGCTGAGATGTGCATTGTCATTCCTGGGGAAGGAGCTTGATAAACCACTCTCACTGCTTGGGGACATGCCCTGCCTCTTTAACAGTTAGCTGCAAAGTAATTACTAACTGCTGGTTTTGCTTTTCGCCTTTTTTCTTAAAACTGAAAATCCTTTTTGGATTGTGGTTAGCGAAAGCAGGTACTGATATAAGTCTTTCATAAAAGTGAAGTGGCATAAAGCAAGCTTTTGGAAAGCAAGGGACAAATTATAGGGCAAATCATTCAAAGTAACATTGACTAACTACTATAATGGTGTCACCAAAACATAAATACCATTTTATAAATTGGCTTCTGTTGCAATAAAAAGGTAGAAATTTCAAGACTGTCTGAAGAATAGGTCTTTTTAGTCTAAGTTGTATAAAGTTCTGGTTCCTATTCTAGTGCTTTACTTACTGTGTGCCAACATGCATTAACTTCTACCAACTGACATTCATATTCAGAGGCACTTATCATTTGAGCCAAAGTTGACTCCATAGCAGTTGTTGTTGTTAAGTGCCATTGAGTCTGTTTCTACTCATAGCAACCCTCTATAGGGTTTCCGAGGAGTGACTGGTGAGCTTGAACCCCCGACCTTGCAGTTCAAACCAACCTTGCACTTAAGCGCATTAACCTACAGCACCACACCAGGACTCTTCCATGGCAGTTGTTGTTGTTGTTGGTGCCATCGCGTCGTTACAGACTCAAAGCGACCCTATGCACAATAGAATGAAACACTGGCCGGTCCTTGACAACCTCACAACCGTTGCTCATTGATGCTGCCACTTTGCCAATCCATCTCGCTGGGGGTCTTGGTGTTTTCCCTGACCCTCCACCTTACCAAACATGATATCCTTCTACAGCGACTGATCCCTCCTGACAATATGTCCAAAGTATGAGAGACGAACTTTGGCCATCCTGGCCTCCAAGGAGCACTCTGGCTGCACTTCTTCCAAAACAGATCTATTTGTTCTTTGGCAGCCCATGGCACTTTCAATATTCTCCTCCAACACCACAACTCAAAAGCGTCAATTCTTCTACGGTTTTCCTTATTCACTGTTCAGCTTTCACATGCATATGAGGTTATTGAAAATACCATGCCTTGGGTCAGGTGCACCTTAGTCCTCAAGTTGACATCTTTGCTCTTCAACACTGTAAAAAGGCTTTGTGTGACAGATTTGCTCAATGCAATACATTGTTTGATTTCTTGACTGCTGCTTCCATGAGTCTTGATGGTTGATCCAAGAAGAATGAAGTCCTTGACAACTTCAATCTTTTCTCCATTGGTAAGAATGTTGTTTACTGGTCCAGTGGTAAGGATTTTTGTTTTCTTTACATTGAGATGCAATTCATACCGAAGGCTGTACTCTTTGATCTTCATCTTAAGTATTTTAAGTCCTCTTTACTTTCAGCAAACAAGATTGTATCCTCTGCTTATCACAGGTTGTTAATGAGTCTTCCTTCAATCCTGATGCCACATTTTTCTTCATATGACCCAGCTTCTTGGATTATTTGCTCAGCATACAGGTTAAATAAGTATGGTGAAAGAATACAACCCTGTCGCATACCTTTCTTAATTTTAACCATTCAGTGTTCTCATGTTCTATTTGAACAACTGCCTCTTGGTCCAGGTACAGATTCCTTATGAGCACAATTAAGTGTCCTGGAATACTCATACTTTGCAATGGAATACTCATACTTTGCAATGTTTTCTATAGCTTATCATGAGCCATACAATCGAAAGCCTTTGCATAGTCAATAAAGCACAGGTAAACATCTTTCTGGCATTGTCTGCTTTCAGACAAGATCTATCAGACATAAGCAACGATACCCTTCATTCCACATCCTCTTCTGAATCCAGCTTGAACCTCTGGAAATTCTCTGTCAATATACGGTGCAGCTATTTCTGTATTACCTTTAGTAAAACTTTACTTGCATGGGATATCAAAGATATTGTCTGATGATTTCTGCATTCTGTTGGGTCACCTCTCTTGGAATGGGCACAAGTATGGATCTCTTCCAGTTAGTCTTCCAAAGTTTGGAAGATAGTTGTCTTCCAAATACCTTAGCATAGATGAGTCAGTGCCTCCAGTGCCACCTCACTTTCTTGAAAGATTTCAATTTTTATTCCATCAATTCTGGGTGCCTTGTTCTTCACCAATTCCTTTAAAACACCTTGGACTTCTTCCTTCAGTATCAGTGGCTCTTAATCATATGCTACCTCTTGAAATGGTTGAACATCAACCATTTCCTTTTGGTTCAGTTACTCTGTATGTTCCTTCCATCTTCTTTTGATGATTTCTGCATCATTCAGTAATTTACCCAGAGTATCCTTCAATAATAGAAGTTGAGGCTTGAATTTTTTCTTCAGTTCCCCCAGCTTGAGAAATGCTGAGTGTGTTCTTCCTTTTTGGTTTTCTACCTTCAGATCGGTACACTTTTCGTTGTAATATTTGACTTTGTCTTCTTCAGCTGACCTTTGAAATTTTCTGTTTGGCTCTTGTACCTCCTCATTTCTTCCATTTGCTTTAGCATCTCTATCCTGGAAAGCAAGTTTCAGTGTCTCTTTTGACAACCATTTTGATATTTTCCTTCTTTCTTGTCTTATTAATGACTTTTTGCTTTCTTCCTGTATGGTGTTCTGATGTCTTCCCACAACTCTTTTGGTCTTTGGTCTTTATTGTTTAATGTATTAAATCTGTTCTTCAGATGATCTCTAAATTCAGGTGGGATATATTCAAGGTCATATTTTGGCTCTCGTGGACTTGTTTTCATTTTCTTCAGCTTCAGTCTGAATTTGCATGTGAGTAATTGATGGTCTGTTCCACAGTCTGTCATTGGCCTTGCTTTGGCTGACGATATGGAGCTTTTCTACTGTCTCTGTACACAGATGTAGTCAATTTGATTTCTGTGGATTCCATCTGGTGAGGTCCATGTGTGTAACCATCTCTTATGCTATCTAAAGAAGGTATTTGAAATTAACAAATCATTGATTTTGCACAATTCTATCATGCGATCTCCAGTGTCATTTCTATCACCAAGGCCATATTTTTCCAACTACTGATCCTTCCTTTTTGTTTCCAACCTTTGCATTCCAATCACCAGTTATGATCAATACATCTTGATTGCATGTTTGATCAATTTCAAACTGAAGAATTCTTCTATTTCATCCTCACTGGCTTTGGTGGTTGCTGCACAAACTTGAATAATAGTTGTTGTTGTGAAGTGCTGTTGAGACGGTTCTCACCCAGCAACCCAGTATAGAGTTTCTGAGGAGGAACTGGTGAGCTTGAATCATTGACCTTGCAGTTCAAACGACTTTGCAGTCTGGTGCTTTAACCCACTGCATCACACCAGGACTCCCTGAATAATAGTTACTGTTGTTGCTAAGTGCCATTAAGTCAATTCCGACCCATAGCAACCCTGTATAGGATTTCCAAGAAGATGGTGAGCTTGAACCGCTGACCTTGCAGTTCAAATGACTTTGCAGTCTGATGCATCAGCCCATAGCACCACACCAGGACTCATTTGCATAAAATCACATTAGGTGAAAGTTCTTAGAAACAGCATATGTACTACCTTTGGCTTTTTCTTTTGTTTTAATAGACCTAAGTTCTTAGACGGAGCCCTAGTGGGGCAGTAGGTTAAGTACTGGGCTTCTATTCTTATGGTTCAAACTCACCATTTTCTCCAAGGGAGAAATATGAGTTGTCTGCTCCTGTAAAAATTTACAACTATGGAAACCCTCTGTAGAACTTCAACTCTTGTCTTCTAGGTCACTACGAGATGAAATCAACTTGCAGACAGTAGGGTTTTTTGGTTGTTGTTTGTTTTTTTTTGTGTGTGTGTGTGTGTGTGTGTGTGTTTGGTTTATGCACTTAGATTTTAAATAAAAGCCTCCTATAGTGCTGCACTCCTGATGTGGTGTAGGATCAGTACTGGACTGTGAACTACAAAAAGTTAGCAGTTCAAACCCACCAACTGCTCCTCGGAAATCGTATACAGGCTTGCTATGAGTTGGAATTGATTTGATGGCACTTAACAACAAAACAGCATCGTGCTAGGAAAATAGGGAAGATGACATTGCTTCATGTTTGGTTCCTAGTCTTACTTTCACTGTCTTTAGTAGAAGGCTGACTCTTTACGTTAGCCTTTATTTTCATTCCTCTCAGTCCAAAGTCAGATCCATGGTGTGACACTGGAGGATAAGCACTGAACTGCTAACCACAAGTCGTTCAAACCTACCAGCCACTCCTGCAGACCCCTATACAGGATTGCTATGAATCAGAACTAACTCGATAGTACTAACAACAAAGTCAGCAGTAGCATCCAGTGGAGGCTATGAAATGCTGCTGTTCTTTAGGATAAGCACTGGACTGTGAACCACAGGGTTAGTGGTTCAAGTCCACCAGTGGCTCCCTGGGAGAAAGGTGAGGTTTCCTGCTCCCACAAAGATTTACAGCCTTAAAAACTTTATATAAGGTCACTATGAGTCGTAACTTCTTGGCAACAATTTTGTTAACAAGTGCTAGGTTTTAATAGTGTATGAACATATAATGTTTAAACTTACCTTTTCTTTGGTATACTTCCAAGAAAGCTTTTTAATTAAAGCTGTTATCCGTGCCTATCTTTCTAGTGAAATTATGATTCCTGAAGGGAGCTTTCTTAAGAAGTAGCCTTTTTTTCCCCTTTGTTTCATGTCATGATAGAACAGCAGAGTTTATTTCACCATACTTTCCCAGGGCCACCCCTTCTGACACTGGCCATGAAAGGGTTTCTGACAGATGTTGGTGTTAGTGATGGTTGAGTATACCTCTGAGATGCCACTACTGTGGGATTTCATGATGTATCAGAAGCTTTGATATTTGCAAAGTGGACACTAGTTTACTTAATATAAGCTAATTCAGGATGGAAATATTCGATTACATTGCTGGTTTTCTTTTTCCTGCTATGTGCCATACTGCCAAAGATTGATCACCATTGTTTTCAGTGAATCCAATATTACAAGGTTTCCAAAATTGCCCTCAACTCCAAAGATTTACTTAAAACCAAGCAAAACAGAGGCTGATTTGTAAAGAGTGATGTGTGAATAAGAGTAAGCATATGTGAATATCCAGGTGTACTAGCTAACTATTTCCAGAGCAACCAATGATCACCACATGTTGGCAGTATGCACTGTAAGCTATTACTCCTTATGTACTAGCTGCATTTTGGGTGGAATTTAGCAGATCTAGGCTGGGCTCAGTTGAATGGGTCTTCATCATGGTGTGGGGAGCAGTGTTCTGTATGATACGCACTGGACTGTGAATCACAGGGTCAGCAGTTCAAACCCACTCACCGCTCCATGGGAGAAAGATGACGCTTTCTGTTGCTGTAAAGATGCACAGCCTCATAAACCTTATACAAGCGCTATGAGTCAAAACCAATTTAATGGCATTTGACAACAACAACATAATGGTGTAGCTCTGGCTGGGCTTAATCCTTGTTGAAGGTTTATCTCAGGTCTTCCTGAATGAAGGGATGACAGCTATTTAAGGGAAATGATTTTCCTGGTGATGGAAAAGGTACAAGAAGGCTAAGTAAAGAGTGGTGACAGCTCTGAAGACTGTGGCTCACATGTGGCACACTGTCATTTCTATGCACATTTCTTTGACCAGAGCAAATTCTATGACCAAGTCCAAAGTAAGTGGTGAGGAAGTACACTGTACCTCTGTTGGAATAAACTGGATATAGAGTGAAGAACAGAAACTGATCATTTAATCTACCTCATCAAGGGTATCACTTGTGTTTTGTTTTCATCTCTAGTTTTGTTTTTATTGTGTTTTGTTTTTTGCTAGAAGAGAGATTGAAATGAGGATATGTTTCTTTTGTTGAAACTTCTAAAAGAGTAGACAAACATTATGTATGCTTTAGTGTGCTGTATTAAAATTCATCAGTGTGTCCCGTTCTCCACTGTCATCTCCTTTTTCCACTAGCAATGTTGTTGTTGTTAGGTGCTGTCAAGGTGGTGCCAATTTAAGTAACCATAGAAACCACATAACGGAGCACTGCCAGGTCCTATGTCATCCTCACAATTGTTGCTATGCTTGATCCCATTGTTGGAGTCATCATGTCAATCCATTGCATTGAGGATCATCCTCTCTAACATTACCAATGCCAAAACCATACCTTTATGCTTTCTATGTGTGCCATTGTCTGACTAGAATACTCTTTTTTCTTTTAGATCTGCTGAACTCTTGTTCATCATTAAAAGCCTTGCTCAGATGTCACTTCCTTATGTAAATTTGTTCTCATTCTTGAGAGCATGAGTTGTATCTTTCTGTAGATTACAATACACATTTTCCTATTGTTTTATTATTGTCATAATTCCTTTCCTTACCAGCCTGCCTCCCTCCCTTTTCAGTCTATGAGCTATTGGAGAGCACAGTCTGGGTCATTTGATTCATTTTTATATCTTTATTACCTTACACAGTCCCTGAGAAGATATGTATTAATTTTTTTAATTGAGTTATATAAAATTAAGTTGTATCTTGGGATTGCTACTAGAGTACCCAGATAATGCTTATGCGAGCTAGGGGTGGACCTAAGACGTAAGTTAGGAAGAAAAAAGGAGAGCAAAAATAAAGTGAAGATCAGAGGTAAGATGGAGGAGACTAATGGGGAAAGTGTGAAGATGAAAGTAAAATGGGCTGTGGAAAAGATACAGAGTAGAAACTAGGAAGAGCAGAGATGCCCGTGAGGTCATTGGTATGTAGCCTGCCCTTGGAATCCTTTCCCTTAACCTGTTTCTCTCACATGATGTACAAGTGGAGCAGTTGAGAAACCAAAGCTATCATCTCAAGAAAACTGTAAATGTCTTGAATATATTGATGCAAGTCCATTCAACAAATGCCTGCATATCTTCTCATAATAAATTCTCTGGTAAATTGTGGCTCTATAGGGCAAATGCTGGATGGCTTTATGACTACAGGGTAAGTGGTTCTAGCCCACCAGCCTCTCCATGGAAATTATATAGGGTTGCTATGAGTCAGAACCAACTCGATGGCACCTAACAACAAATAGTGGAAGTAGAGGCAGAATCTCTGCCTTTATGGAATTTACAATCCACAGAGAAATCAGTGTGAAATAAACAAGTAATGACACATGATAACATTTAAAAACATTAAGCATGCCTCTAGACCGGTGTAACAAAGGCCTCCCTAAGACTCATGTTCTCCTTTGGATATTCTTTTTGTCAGTGATTCTGGAACATATGATGACTTAGTCTCTAATCTAAATCACTGATTCCTTAGAAGAGTTTTTAGCAATTATTGTACCAATCCTGTCTTCTTTGGGTCAAGTGAGTTTCTTGAAACTATTTGTTTATTATTTCTAAAAAGCCACATCCTCAGCTCATATTCTTCTAATAGTTCTGTTTATTTCTTCTTACTTAACTCCTTTCTACAAGAAAGTATTGTGTCTTCTTGTACTATGGATTCAAAAAATATGTGGTACAATTCCCTCTTTGAAAATTTGTTTATTTTGGATTATGAAGATTTATATGCATGTCATCATTAGAATAAAAAAGGGACATAGAACAGCTCAGAATGAAGTTTTAAATTAAATAAGTGTCAAATATGTGCTATAGACAAACTATTCTATATCCTTTTTATTATTTAATTTGCTTTTACTCTCAACTAAATTAAATAGATCATACTTACATCATATCACATCCAACTTATTTTTAGAAGTTTACTGGTTCTATATAATGTAATATTTTAGTAATAGCATCTTGTGCTTATTGTATTATACTGCATTATACTTACTTATTTAGGGCTTTCAAGTTTGTGTTCTCTGTTTTTTAGGGCTGAGTTCTTTTTTAATATGCTTTTGGTTCGCTCTATCACCTCTTGCAGAGCACAACACATACTTCAACGTTTTGCAGATAACAATATATCATGGGCATAGAAAAGAAAGAGTCACCTCCAGCTGCTGTATATGATTGAAATGGTATTGTGGCTTTAATTTTTAGAAACTGCCTTCTAGATACTGCGCATAAGTCTTAGCTGTGCCTTAATAAACAGGTGGTGACCTCCACCTCTAAAAATTAATGTGGTTTTGAATACAGATTGACTGCAGTGTTCCACATCCATTCTCGGTCCATAATACGTCAGTGAATGCCAAAGCCTGGGCAAGTAGTAAAGGTCAACAGCATTTTTGTTTGTTTGTTTCAAGACCATACAGATCATCGGTTTCAATCCCTTTGCTATTGAGTTGAAGATGCCTATGTAGAGAGATTCTCAATGACACAAAATCAAGAATAAAGATAGAACTGGAATTTGGGTCTTTTGAGCCCAATTCAGCACATTTTCTTCTGTTGTTGTTGTTATTGTTAAGTGCTATTGAGTCGGCTCCAACTCCCTTTATAGAGATTCCAAGGAGTGGCTGGTGGTTGTGAACCACCAACTTTGTGTTTAGCAATCCAGTGTTTTTCCCCACAGCCCCCAAACAGGACTCAGTAAAGACTTTTCTTTCTAAGTTTAGTCAAAATTAGAAGAATATAATTCAGTGAAAAATCATTTAAAAAGGGTGTTAACCTATATGGTTGCTATGAGTCAGAACAGACTCGACGGCACTTAAACAACAACAACCATGATGGGAGGAAGGTGTCTCTTTGTATTATCTTTGAAAATTTTCTGCTAATCTAAGATTACTAAAAAATAAAAATTACTTTAAAACAATTTATTGTTTTTTGAGTGAAGGTTTGCAGAGAAGATGAT
This sequence comes from Chrysochloris asiatica, assembly GCF_000296735.1. Lineage (NCBI taxonomy): Eukaryota > Metazoa > Chordata > Mammalia > Afrosoricida > Chrysochloridae > Chrysochloris > Chrysochloris asiatica. The sequence goes on along the minus strand of NW_006408535.1, from coordinate 14,926,275 downwards.
CAATTTTACATTCAACAGATCATACATGTTGTTTCATCTCAATGGTAACAATTCCCTCCATGCCACACACTTACCCCCCTTCCTCTGTGTGCTTCCTATCTCCATTCCACACTCTTTCTCATCCCCTCTCAACTTCATCCTTAGGTAGATGTTACTCTTTTGATTTTGGTTGGTTGACTATTCCATGGTGAACATACCTTACTGGTGTTGTCTGCCTAGCGACTGCTTGCTTGAAAATTGGGCTATAAGGGTGAGTTAAAAAGGTTACTTTTTTAAAGGGCTTTAGAATTTAATCTGATGACAAAAAAAAAATAGATAAAAAAAATAATCTCTTCCCAAATGGAAACTGGTTCTGATACAGTTTCCTGCTTTTCTAACTGCTTAATGTTGATTCCTTAAAGGCTCAGTCTTATACAGGGATCCACTGTTTGCTGTGTTGTTTAAGAACCCTAAGGGAATTAGTTGACAATGACAATACCAATCATAAGATACATAAAATTGATTCACCTGCTCATATATAGTCTTCTTAAAACCATTATAGATGACTTATTTCCAGCATTAGTGAGTCATACACAAGTGTACGGAGCTCTAGTAGCGTAGTGGTTACGAATCGGGCTGCGAACCTTAAGGTCAGTGGTTCGAAACTACCAGCTGCTCCGCGAGAGAAAGATGAGGCTTTCTACTCCCGTAAAGATTTACACCCTCGGAAACCCTATACAGGGTCGCTATGGGTCGGAACCGACTCGATGGCACATAACAACAACAACAACAACACACAAGTGTACACCTTTGTTACTCTCCATCATTCATTCCCTAGTGTTATGACCAGTGTTACTATGTTTAGTTGTCTTATAACCTTGGTCAGAGGCTGCCTAGAAAGGGAGATTAGAAAGCCAGAATAAATCTAATTATAAAGTTCTAAAACAGAGGTTGCCAAACTTTTTTTTTGTAAAAGTCCAGCTAGTAAATAATTTAGCAGCTATTCAGTTTTATTAGTATGGAGTCCTGATGGCTCTGTAGGATAAGCACTGGACTACTAAGGGGAAAATTGGCAGTTCAAACCCATCAGCTGTTCTTCCAGAGAAATGTAAGGCTTTCTGCTCCCATAAAGATTTACAGCCTCAGAAGCCCTGATTAGGATTTGAAACTGACATGATGTCAGTGGTTTGGGGCTTGCTTTGCCACAAAAGATACACAATTCATAAATGCATGACAGTGGACACAAATCTAATTGTAATGTATACTGAATTCTTCTTATTTCGATTTTTTCCCAATCATGTAAAAATAAAATTATAAAAATGGGTCTTAACTGGTGGGCTGTATAAAAATAGAAAGCAGGTTAGATTAGACTTCCGAGATGTAGTTTGCCTGTTTCAAAGATTAGAAGTGGAAGGACTCAGTCTTTAGAGCCCTTTGTGGTCAGAAACAAACTGTTTTTGTTAAGTGCAGTTGAATCTAGTTTGACTTACAGTGACCCTGGTTAGGGTTTCTGGGGTTTCTTAATCTTTGCTGGTGCAGAAAGTCTCATCTTTCTTCCATGGAGCAACTGATGGGCTTGAACTGTAGAACTTGTTGTTTGAGTCCAGTGCTTAGCATATGGGGCCACTGATCATAAAAGATTAATTTCTTGTGTATGTTTTAAAAATTTAAGCAATAACATTGACATTTTAAAAATCAATTTTAGTGTTTTTGATCATTTTCAGAGATAAGTATGTTCGTGTAATCTATTTCATCATGATAGTCAGCTTAACTAAATTGTGTACCAGTCAGGGGTATGGTGTTAAGTGTATTTTACTAAGTATTCATGGATGTATATTGCTTTCTAAATTGCATATACTGCTGAAATATTAAGCATAAAGTGATATTAACTAATTGATATGGTCTTATTGTTCTTGACTCCTTTTTTCAATTTAGTGTAGCAAATTATCTAGAATAGGTCTAGTCAGATAGCCTTGTTTAAATGCAGAGTATGACTAAAGGGAAACCTGATTCAAGGATTGTCAACACAGAGTTATTATTATTGTCATTTTGATTCAGTTAATCAAATGATAGATCAGTTAAGTTAAATACTTATTTTGAATTATTTCCCATATAATTAATTTGTCTTTTGGATTCAATTACTGGTTTAAGGCAGGCTATAGCTGTAACATCATGAAAACAAAAATCAGTAGAAATAAACAATTTGATACTTGTATTTCAGAATACAAATCCAATACTATCAACATCAGAATGCACATAATTGGTAAATCTGATAATTCTTTGAAGACGGAAGTTACCTTATATTTCCAAATCCAGATACATAAAAGCTAAAGAAATATGGCTGAACTTGTATACGCTTAAGTTTCATAACTTACTAAACTCAAGAAACAAAATGCAGTTACTAGAAAATAGCTGCTGTGTGACCTGCCACACTCAGGGGGCCCCTTAGGACTGGACAGTTACCAGGAATTAACTGAGTGCCCAAAGGGTGAAAGCTACTGTACGTGTAAAGCACTTGGAAGAAATTATAATTCAGTGAATTCATAGTCATAACTTCCAGAGATTTAAAAAAGGAAGAAGAAAATAGAATTTCAGTAATGTTTTAAAATTAAAGCACATCACTCATACATAATTTTACAGTTTGGGAACTAAGGCTGTGTTGAATATCAGCACTGAAGATGAAAACAGACTGTGTATGCAGTTTGGGTTTTATATAAATACTTTAAAAATATTGGCTTTCTTCAGTAAAAATAGATGAATAGTCTCCAGGTTTTGACAATCATTTCTGCTTAAAAACAAAATGGATATTATTTTCTATTTTTGAGACTTTAAAATAGCATAACAGAGTATGTCAAATGTGTTATGTTCTAAAGAGACAGTGAAAGGGAAATGGGCATGCAGATACAGGTAAGTCTCACTTTGGACATACTTGGGAACCTTTGCAGAGTGCTGTGGTGACATTATTTGCTTAGCTGACACTGGACATATGTATTTTTCATTATATTTGCTGTGTACACTGAGCGCCTGATGTGGCAGACAAATCAGTAAAAAGTTATTCAGCTTATGTCATGCTGTGATGTGCATCTGATAGACATTCAGATCAACCCTCTTTGCTATGAGTCGGTCAGTAAATATTTGCTCATGTAAAGTCTTCTCCAATTAGAAAGAAAAAATAATGTTATTGTTAATAAGGGCCATTGAATTGGTTCCGACTCATCTAGACCCTGTATAGGATTTCCAAGGAGTGGCTGGTGACTTTATAGTTCAAACCAACCTTGCGGACCAGTGCTTTATTGAACAGTGCATGTCAGGACTCCAGAAAAAAACAATGTCTTACTCAAATTAGAAGATGGGACTCTTACAGAGATACATATAAGGACACATATACAGCACATGTGACCAAGAATAATAGAGCCAGAGACATATGAATATAATGGAAATTAATCATTCTAAGAATTTGGGTGTATCTTAAGAATTGGCTGATCAATGGGATCAGTCATTTCTGAGCTCACATCTTAGTGACAATAAGCAAATTACTTCCCTTTGTCTTCAGTTTTCTTTTCTGAAAAATGGCATATGTAGTAGGGATTGAGACTCCAGCTGGTCTAGTATGCCTTCAATTGCACGAGTAAGCCTAGATTCTATTGGGAGGCTTAAGTTTACATGGAAACTTCCAGAGGCATGTTAGGATTCTTACGATTTTTACTACATGTTAGAGGTACTCTTTGGTTAAGGATGTGTTTACAGAATGATTTTAATTAGAATGAAGATACAGCTCAACATATATTATTTAATTTGAAATACTTTTGGGGACCCTAACATGTAAAGAGTCCTGGTGTGGTACTGTAAAGCAAGCACTGGACTGCAAGGTTAGATTGAACCGCAGGATCCGCTCCTGGAAAACCCTATACAGCATCTCTGTGAGTCAGAACTGACTTGTCGATTTTATCACATGACAACAGATGAAATTTAGAGAGTTTCTTAAATGATATGGTCATTTGGGGATGTTTAAAGGAGTCCAGGTGTGGCTCTGTGGGTCAATGCGTCAGACAGCAAAGTCATTTGAACTGCAAAGTTGATGGTTCAAGCTCACCAACTGCTCCTTGGAAACACTATACAGGGTCGCTATGGGTCGGAATCGACATGACAGCACTTCACAATAACAACAAAGGAGTCCTGGCATAGTGCCATGGGTTAATGTGTCAAACCCATTTGAACTGCAAGATCGGTGGTTCAAGCTCACCAGCTGCTCCTTTAAGCCCTGTATAGGGTCTCTATGGTTTGGAATCCACTCGACAACACTTAACAAAAGCAATGATGCTTAAACTAGAGTAAGCAAAAGGTGTTTATCTGTGCTTTATTGACTATGCAAATGCTTTCAACTGTATGGGTCATGACAAGCTATGGACAACATTGTGAAGAATGAGAATTCCAAAACACTTAGTTGTGCTCATGAGAAACCTATACAGAGACCAAGGCACAGTTGTCAGAACACAATGAGGGGATATTGAATGGTTTAAAATCAGGAAAGATGAGCATCAGAGGTGTATCCTTTCATGATACTTATTTTATCTGCATACTGAACAAATAGTTCGAGAAGCTGGGTTATATGAAGAACATAGCACCAGGATTGGAGGAAAATTCATTAACAACCTGCAATATGCAGATGATACAACCTTGCTTGCTGGAAGTGCAGAGGACTTAAAATACTTACTAATGAAGATCAAAGTTCAAAATCTTTAGTATGGATTTCACCTCACTGTAAAGAAAAAATTCACACAACTGGACCAATTAACAGCATCAGTAAACAGAGAAAAGGTTTAAGTTGTTGAAGACTTTATTTTGCTTGAATCTACAATCAACACACATAGAAACAGCAGTCAAAAAATAAAATGACATAATGCATTATGAAGCTCTGCTGCACAAGACCTCTTTAAAGTGTTCAAGATCAAAGATACCAGTTTGACCCAAGCCATGGTATTTTCAATAGCTTCATAAGCATATGTAAATTTAATAGTGAATAAGGAAGACCATAGAAGAATTGATGTATTTGAATTATGGTGTTGGAGAAGAATATTAAAAGTACCATTGACTGACAAAAGAGCAAACAAATGTATGTTGGGAAAAGTACAGCCAGCCTGCTTCTTAGAAGCCAGGAAGGTGAGACTTCATCTTTCTTATTTCCAACATGTTGTCAGTTAGGGCCAGTCCCTGTTGAAGGACATCATGTTTGGTTAAGCAGAGGGTCAGTGAAAAAGAGGAAGACCCCCCCCCAAAAAAGATGGATTGACACAATAGCAGCAGCAGTAGACTCAAACATAGTAACAGGTGTGAGGCTGGCACAGGATCTGTTAGTGTTTAGTTCTGTTGTGCATAGGATCACTAAGAGTCGAAGGTCTCTTTAAGCACCTAACATTAACAAAGTACCCTATAGAGTAGTTTCTGAAACCCATTTCTGTCAAGGTGATTCTAACTGATCATAACCCTTTAGGGCAAAGTAGACCTGCCCTGTAGCATTTCCAAATCTGAAGTGTTTATGAAAGCAGACTGCCACATCTTTCTCCCAGAGAACTGCTGGTAGTTCAAACTGGTGACTTTTCGTTAGCATCCAAACAACTGTGCCACCAAGGGCTTTTCAGCCCTAAAAATGTCCTGTGCTCTAATCCTTCATCCTTCCCTCATCTTCCGGAACACTTGAATACCATTGATCTTCTTACTGTCCTTCTAGTAGTCCCTTTTCTAGAATGCCGTATAGTTTGAAACATAAGTATGAAGTGGAAAAATGGAACTGAAAGATAATGGAATTTTTTCACAAACTTTTTGAAGCCCCTTCATATGTAGCCCTTTTATACTTGTTTGTCTGATTTAGTACCACACAGTTAAGGTTCATTGATGGTCATTTAAAGAAAGGTCTGCCTTGTCATAGCTTCATAGCTCGTTTCTTTTTACTGTTGAATAACATAAAGGAGCTCTGGTAGCATAGAGGTTTGAAATCCGGCTGCCAACCTCACAGTCAGCAGTTCAAAACTACCAGCGACTCCGTGGGAGAAAGATGAGGCTTTCATAAAGATTTACAGCCTCGGAAACCCTGTGCAGGGTCGCTATGAGTTGGAACCGACTCCACAGCACATAACAACAACATAAACATAGTGTGTATGTTTCATGTGCACATACATTTTCCCTTCATTTGGGTAAAATGTCTGGAAGCACTGGGCCATGTGCTGAGCCTATATTTATCTTTATAAGAAACTAGCTAACTGTTTTCCAAGGTGATCATACTTTTGGCATTTCCTTTGGCAGTGAATGGAGTGTGTCTTTGCTTCACATGCTCAACAGCATCTGGTGTTGTCAGTGTCTTGATTTTAAGTCATTCTTATGGGTGTGTGGTGGTATCTTATTGTAGTTTTAATTTGTAAATTTCTGATGACATATTGGAGTCCTGGTGTGGAGATGCAGGATACTGCACTGGACCACAAGGTCGACAGTTCAAACTCACCAGCCATTCTTCAGAAACCGTATATGAGGTTGATATGAGTTGCAACCTATGGGCCAGCACTTAGCAACAACAACAATGACATATCATGTTGGGCATTTTTCTATATGCTTATTTGCCATCTGTGTATCTTTTCTGGTGAGGTGTCTGTTTTTACCTACTTTTTGATTTGATTATTTGTTTTCTTATTATTGTAGTATAAGAGTTCTTTGTATATTTTAGATACAAGTCCTTTATCAGGTAATGTGTTTTGAAAAGCTTTTTCTTACAGTCCCTGCTTTTCTTGGCATTCTCTGAACCTTATCTTTCACAGAACAGAAATTTAAAATTTTGTTATGGTCCAACTTAGCATGTTTTTTTCTTTCATGGATCATGCTTTTGATGTTTAAAAAGTTATAACTTAACTTAAAGTCACTTAGATTTTTACCAATCTTGTTCTGAAAGTTGTCTATTTTTATGTTTTACACTTAGGGCTGTGATCTGTTATGAGTTTATTTTTGTGAGGAGTATAATGTCTGTTTCTGGATGCATTTCTTTTACATGTGGATGTCCAGTTGTTTCAGTAGCATTTGTTGTCTATGCTGCTTTATCAGTGATGAGTTGCCTATATCTGTGTGGGTTGATTTTTGGGCTTTCCGTGGGCTGCCAAAAGAACCAAGAGATCAGTTTTGGAAGAAGTACAGCCAGAGTGCTCCTTAGAGGCCAAAATGGCCAAACTTCGTCTCTCAAACATTGGACATATTGTCAGGAGGGACCAGTCACTGTAGAAGGATACCATGTTTGGTAAGGTGGAGGGTCAGAGAAAAAGAGGAAGACCCCCAACGAGATGGATTGGCCAAGTGGCAGCATCGATGGACTTAAGCGTGGTAACAGTAGTGAGGTTGGCCCAGGATCAGGCAGTGTTTCGTTCTGCTGTGCATAAGGTTCCTATGGGTCGCTACTGACTTGAGGGCACCTAACAACAACAACAAGTCTTGTCTACTGATTGCATTTGTCTGTTTTTTGTTTTGACACCACCACATTGTCTTGAACGCTATAACTTTATGTTGTTGTTGTTAAGTGCCGTCAAGTTGGTTCTGACCCATAACGACCCTGTACAGGGTTTCCGAGGCTGTAAATCTTTACGGAAACAGAAAGCCTCATCTTTCTCCCGTGGAGCAGCTGATAGTTTCAAACTGCTGACCTTGTGGTTTGCAGCCCGATTCGTAACCACTTTATAGTTGAGTCTAAAGTCCGATTGTTGTTGTTAAGTGCCATTGAGTCGGTTCTAACCCATAGCGACCCTGTATAAGGTTTCTGAGGAGTGGCTGGTGAGCTTGAACCACCGACCTTGCAGTTCAAACAGCTTTACAGTCTGGCGCATTAACCCACAGCACCACACCAGGACTCCAAATTCAGATAGTGGTAGTTTTTTTAAAAGAATTTTATTACTTTCCACAAAAATGCTATTTTGAAATGAGTATTTTTTCCAAGTCTTCATTTCAGATACCTGACTATCTGCGCAATAATAACAGAGTATTATACAGAATAGTTCCTGAAACCCTTTGTTGTCAGGTTGATTCCAGCTGATCATTTCGTATGCATCCATACAGTTGACACTATACACGTGAAGAATCTGTTGAAAACTTTGGTGGCCTAGATGTCAAGTAAGCTTACAAAGCTTTATCCTTCCAGAAGATTATTTTAAACAGAAATTCAAATGTCATATAAATTAGACAGTGATGTATACATCTTTCTATTACAACAATATAATCTCAACCAAAAGAATGTATTCTATACCATACTGATATATCAGGAGCTTCATCAAATATGATATTCTAGAATTTTGTTTCTGATTTCTTAGCTTTTTATCAAGATGGTAAAAAGGCTGAGATAGGTATGTTTTTGAATGTTGGAAATTCCAGTATATATTGTTCATAGAAAATCCCTCAGCATCTAAAACCTGGGAGTAGAAAGGATCAGATCAGAAGAGCAGCTTCTCTCCCGAGGGCCTCACCATGGAATGGCTAGAGTTCAAGCATGCCACTGGGGCGAGAGTCTGAGAGTTGAGTGTTCACCTCTGTGGCTGGCTCACACCTCACTAAAGATTGGAACTGGAAGGGAAGGCTAGACAGCATATAAGAGAATGGCTTGTACTTTCATTTAAATTAGCACAAAGGGAGGGAACAATTTTGCTTCACATGTGAAGTCAGTCATTTCTTGGGTTGCTAGCTCAATGTTTTCGCAGAACAGCTGTTCTGTACAATGTGGCTTTCTGCAAGCAATATTTCTACTGCTAGAAAAGTGGCAGTCTGCCAAGGAGAGTGCCCAGACCAACCCCTAAACAAAAAAAAATCTTTTGTCAACGACTCTAATAATTTGTACAATTCAAGAAAGGGGGGTTGCACAGTCTTTGCAGATGTGCATTTATGATGCTATTTTTAAGCAGAGCAGCATGAAAGAATAAATTCATAAGAATCGTAACTTGATCACTCGTATTAAGCATTTGGCTTCTGCTCCTGCTAAAATTTCATTCTGTGTAAAGAAAACACAGCCAGCCTTGAAACGAGGTAAGGCAGGGTATGACAAGATGATATTCTTCATTTACAAACCTGTGATGCCTGCTCAAAAAATAAAATAAAATAAACAAAAAGCTTTGGGGATCTTGTTTTTCTCCCCACTATGGAGATAAGTGCAGTTTGTTGATCCCCTCACAGCAGAAACTTGCTATCCTTCAGCATTTTGAGGAAATAAACTCTTAATGAGACTGCATTCTTTTACGGCAATCTATTCCTCCAAAATGAGTTTAACTGCTGAAGGAAATGCCAGAAGCATTTACACAAACAGCACCAAATTAATATGTGTTAATTCTCTCTAGTTCAGCATCGTAGAAGCCAGACAGGTTTTCAAGTATGCAGACCTGGGTCTAATCTTGGACCTGTCCTTTGCACTCTGGTTTTCCAGAGTCTACCCACTGTGACTCCAGTGACTGGAATTAAGAAAACAAAACATAGGCCTCCAAGGAAGAATTTTTAAACTTCTCAGGTTAGCAGAGGATAAAATCGGACAGAATTCTAGTTTATTTTGAATTCAGTAACCCCTTGATTTTGCATAACAGAGTGCTAGACCATCTACTCTGTTGTCAGTTTCCACTGAGGGGGCCTCTCACTCATGCCACCCCATGTGTCCGGAATAGAACTGTTCCATAGGGTTTTCAAGGCTGTAAGTCCTTTGGAAACAGATCACCAGTCTTTCAAGGTGCCTCTGGGTGGGTTCAAACTGCTATCCTTTTAGCCAAGAGTTAAGCATATAACCATCTGTGCTACCCAGGGACTCCCCGTCTATTCTAGAGCACAAGAATATTAATGTTTTACTCAAAATGACACAAAATGTACCACAGACTTACTGTATATGGTTCATTGTAGAGCTAAGAGGACTGGCTGTAGTAAAGTTGTGCTCGAATTCTGAGAGTTGAGAGGCTTTAGTTGTTACCGGTCTTATTTTTTTTTTAAAAAGTCCAATCTTTTCACAATCTTTGAAACTTTAAAAATGTGTAAATTTATACTATTAAACCAGGAATATTTTTGCTTCACTCAGAGAATGTAATTGATTTGTGTTATGCTGGCCCCTCCAACTCTGAAACATTTTGTTTATACTGATGCAAAAACTCTAACAGTGATGGAGAGAGACTACTCAAGTAGGTTATCTTATTCTACTGTTACAGCTATGTTTTTACTGAGTGTCCCGCTTCAATATATTTAAAATTGTTATTCAGGTGTCATCGAATCCTTTCTGACTCCACAACTTTGTGTGTTACAGAATAAAACAAAGTCCCATGGGATTTTCTTGGCTGTATTCTTTAAGGAAGCAGATTTCCAGTCTTCTCTTCTGTGGTTCTAATAGGCGTGTTTGGATCACCAGTCTTTCAGTTAGCAGTCAATGCAGGTCATCTGCATCTCTCTATGTGAAAAGCAAGACAGAGTAAGCAAATATTTTCTAAGAAATGATATCTTTCACAATGCATGTGTAATTCCTATAGAAATAGTATTCAGTAGCCCTCCCATCTTCTTGTCTTATCAGAAACTAGGTGAAAAGCTTAAGCATTTGAGCATATTTCTTGCCAGTACCCACCGACCATCCCTCAAAACTAGATTGAGTGAGATTTCAAGAAGACAGTTACTTGGATTGTGGCCCAAGTGATGTCAGCATTATTAATTTTGTTAGCTTGTATGTAAATTAACTTCATAAAAAGAAAAAAATAAATAAATAAAGCCAGTATTCTGACAAGTCCATAGACTTTCCTTTAGCCGTAGCCAACATCCTTGGCCAAATTGGACTTTGTGGGTAAGTGTATGGGTGCTTTGAAGGAACTTATCATGACTACATAGCATGCTCTGCTTGCTTCACAACTAACAAATCTGTATTTGTTTACAAGTTGAAGCTATACAAATGCCATTTTCCCACAAACTTGCTGAAGCCCCCTCAGATTAAAAGATCATAATTCATAGTATTCTAAGTCTGTTGTTTTGTTATTTGTTTTTTGGTTTTGGTATGGTTGTTTTCTCATAGTTTTTCACAGCATGGTAATCCACTACCAGATAATGGGCTGACTTACCCAGTGTTAATGGGTGCCAGGTTTATAATCCCTAATATCATTAGTTACTTCCTGATCTCATTGCCCTTTTCTGAATGATACTCCCTTTTGAAATATGTCTGTGGCAAATCTCACCCTCATGCAATTAATGAAAGGTGATGATACAGTTAGTGAAATCTTAGTTCTCAGATTTTGTCCTGCAATTACCTCTCTTGACTTCTCCTAATATTCTTTTTCCCTTCGCATTTTGTGCCATATCTAGACCATTCTTTCTAGGTTCTGTATTTCATGATCTTTTTCAAAGAACTGCAAAGTTAAATGTATTGAATTTTAAGTAGCAATTAAACAATGCTCAGAAGAGAATCCAGTGCAAATCAGGTAGTTAAGAATATATTTCTCAGAGACCCTGAGTAGTTCACTTTGGACTTTAGGCCGTATGGAAATGGGCACTGAATTTGGAGCTAAAGAAAACTCCCCATTACATTCTATGCAACGTATCTACATTGATTGTTAATTTTAGTCACCTGATTTGTAGTTAACTGTAGAATCAGCACTGGACTGTGAAACCACAAGGTAAGCAGTTCAAGCCCACCGGCTGCTCCTTGGAAATCCTATACAGGGTTACTTGGAGTCAGAGCTGACTCAACAGCACTTAACAAAAACAAAAACAACATAACTAATAAATTTTTTCAAATGTTATGTCAAATTGTGGTGAATCCTAGACCAGTTGGATTACCTAAATGATCATTGAACAGTTATTTGGTATTTTAATTTTGAATAAATCTACCTCAAGGATTTCTTGATAGTTTTCATCAGGCTTAGTAAGACCATAAATGTTACAGAGTTTGTATATTTCACCTACAAACAGGGAACCTGGAATGCTAACTAGCTTTCTTTAAAATGACTCTAAGGTAATGGATGCCCTTCAGTGTAAGTATAGACGCAGCAAACTAAGTGTAAATTGAAGGAAGAGCACGTGGCACTCTGCTATGTGTCTGTTTGGGGTTGTGAAGGAAGCTGATTAGATTTCACAATAGTGAAGAAGCGCTGGCATATAGGTCACCCTGCATTTTAGGTTGCTAATGATTTGATTTTAATGTCACCGTTTAGCTTCATACTGATCATTTATACTGACAAAAAGGAAGAAAAGAAAACAAGGAACCTGTCATCAATCATTCATTTAATCAAGTAGCAAAAGTAGATAAATAAACATACTGAGTTAATTATTCTTCTGTTTGTAATGATTGACAATAAAGCTAATTTATGCCTATTTAACCCTTTAATACTTAGTGCTTTTGGAATTGGTACCTGTAGGAGAAGCACTGGACTGGTTAGCACCCACCAAGCTGTTCCTCAGAAACCCTATATAGAGTTGCTATGATTGAGAACCAATTTGACAACATTTAACAATAGCAATTGTAGAAAAGACTTGGGGATTTCTTAAGGAAACTCAATGTTCATACTTAAGGTTCTTATTCATTTGAAATCCAGTGACATAAAGAATTGTGCCTATTTGCACCTAAGCATAAATCAAATATAATGAACATCAGTTTCTCTAGTTTGGTATCCCTCTTTTGTATTGTTCCTATTCATACTCATTATTGCAAGTATTTGTTCCTCCGTTTGAAAGATATATTCTTATCACTTATACAGATAGATTGTTACATCCAAAAGTGTATTAGATACAGTGCTAATGGAAAAGAAGCCTAAAAAAATGTAGCTAATTCATAGTCCACAATGACAATCTTCTACATCCTACTTCGGTGAGTAGCGTCTGGGATTTTAAAAGCTCGTGAGTGGTCATCTAAGGTTCAGCTATTGTTCTCTCCATGTGTGGAAGGAAAAGAGTGACGAGACTTGAAATGCTTAGAATCAGTTAATCCAGTGGATAAATGGTGCACTTGGAGATCAGTCTCCATGACTTTAAGATCAGAGCTAGTTGGTGCCTGGTTACCACTACCAACTGCTCTAACAGGAATTATATTAGAAAGTCCCAGATAGAATGGAAGAAAATATGGAATAAAATTATATTTTAAAAAGACCTGGATTAATAGTTAGAAAGAGACTGAAGAAACCTAAGAGTGTGGCCCTCAACCACCCTTCATGTCTAGAAAGGAACTCATCCTTGTGACCCAATCTTCAGCCAAGTAATAGATAGGTATGTACAGTGGACAACAACACTAGTAAGGTATGCTCACTATGGAATGGCCAATCATTCAAGATCAAAAAGGCAAAGTTGGGAAGAGATGGAAAGGGGGTTAGAATGGAAATAGGAACCAGAAGTAGGAAATCAGGTAAATGTTGTTTCATGGAGGGGATTGCAATCATTGAACTGAAAAAAAAAAAAAAAAAAAAAAAAGATATGTTGAACTTAAAACTGATGATCTTTTCTGTAAACCTTAACTCAATTCATAATAAAAATTTCTTTTTAAGTGTAGTTAATTAAGGGGGTCCATGAAAGTTCTTAAAAACTATTTTTTGCCAGTTAGATTATGTTTTCCATTTTCCTGAGTTTTTTTCTGGTAGCTATTCCCTTTAAAAATTCATGACTACTTTTACTAGTCTTTGCATAAGTAAGTGTATTCTTCAGCTGAGTGTGGATAATAAAACATATTTTTCTAAATATTCTACCTAGAATCTTGATAGCTGTTAGTTGCAGACAAGTCGATTCCAACTGTTTATCACTTGAGGTGGCTTTTGTCTAAATCAACCTACAGGCAACAAGTAAAGAAGCAAAAAAAGAGATTTAGTAGATTTGGTGATGCAAATGAAAACTTGTTAGTTTCAAATTATTGGGCAGAGAGTTAAAGATTAAAGAAATGGTGGTATCTTTATTGTTAAAGGTGCATTTAAAATATGTCTATTGTGTAAAATAACTTTCCCTTCAGAAATTTAAATGTCTAGTTGGCAGGATTCCTACCCTCACTGAACTGACTTCTCCTGCAGAGCTCATGACAGGTTCAATCCTGGGTGAGAAAACTAGAACTATGTACTGGTCAGCTCAGAGCACATCTCACACAGATGTGCTAAACTTTGTGTAGATTCTCTCCTTTGCCAAAAAGAAAAAAAAAAAAAGAGTTTATGGTTTTTAATTTTTCTTGTTTAGAAAATGACCAAGAATTTACAGATATAAAATTTTCTAGTTTAGAAAATGCGCAGGTTTACTATTGGGCTTTGAAGAGTAAGGTTCAGTAGATTTCATGCTTGGACACTGTTACCACATTTGCATATTTGGCTCCTTATTACTCAAATTGCAACTCGTTTTTTAAAAAAACATTTCGCTTGAAGAAGAGGTGTTACTTATAAGGTATTTGGGTGACTTGAATAGAGATCATACTATAGTTATCTTTACTGGCAGTGGGAAATTTGGAAAATAACACAAAATTTAAATTGCAAGCTATACACTGGGTAAATCCTCACATACAGAGTAATTCAGCTAGTCTAGATAAGTGTTAAAAAAAATATGCATCGATACAGAAAACACACTGGAAAATATTAAATCACGAGGTTGACAGTTCAAACACACCAGATGCTCCTTGGAAACTCTATACAGAGTCGCTCTGAGTTGGAACTGATTTGACAGCACCTAATCTCATCAACACCAACAATATTTCTTAAGTTTGTATTACATATACTTGATGAATGAATCTCTCCACTACCAACACCCCCACTCTTGCCACTTGACATCTGTAAGCTTCATTAATTTCTCTGTGACTATGTTTTAGAAACCTTTTTATTCTATTTTGTTTGTCCTCCTTTTACCTGCATGCATTAGTTAAGCAGTAAGTATGAATGAATAGTGGGAATCTGTAGTCTTTTTATTCACTGTGATAATAGTTGATATTTTTAGCTTTTCTCCATTGCGTGGCTTTTCTTTTTTTATTGACATAAACATGTATACCTATCAGGTTAAGTATAATGTGGATTGTAATGACTGTGGTCATAGTAAAAGGAAACACTTGACGTTATTCTTTTTTTGAAGTACCTTGCAAAGTTCTTTTATGATTTATATTTGAGAGAGTCAAAACCTGGGGAGTGCATGGTTCTGAGGGGGAAGGTGTTAGAGAATCTCTAAGTAGGTGGTATACACAAAACCCAAATGCATTGTCATCGAGTCTGTTCTGACTCATAGTAACACTATGGAATGGAGCAGAACTGTCGTAAAGGGTTCCCAAGACTATAAATCTTTACAGAAACAAACAATCACATCCTTCTCCCATGGAGAGTTCTGGTAGGTTTCAACTCTAGACCTTCGATTAACATGGGAATGTGTTAACCTCTGCACAACCAAGGCTTTCTCTGGTGGTATGTCAAAAAAACTAGACCCACTGCCATCTCATCCCTTCCATTTCAGAGCAACCCTTTGTAGGATGTCTGAGACTGTAAATCTTTCTGAGAACAGACAGCCTTCTCTCTTTCCCATGGAGTAGCTGGTGGGTTTGATCTGACCTTGCAGTTAGCAATCCATCCAATGCTTATCCTGCAACAATGCTGTATAAGCATATGTTGTTGTTATTATGAGGTGTGGAGTCAGTTCCAACTCATATGACCCTGTATAGGGTTTCTTTATATCTTTGGGGGGAGTAGAAAGCCTCCTTCTTTTCCCGAGGGCAGCTGGTGGGCCCAAACGACAGACCTTTTTGTTGTTAAAGGCCATTGAGTTGACTCCGACCCATAGTGACCCTGTGTAGGGTTTTTGAGGAGTGGCTAGTAAGCTTGAACTGCTGACCTTCAGTTGAAACCAGCTTTGCAGTTCGTCACATTGACCCACAGCACCACGCCGAGACTCTCTCTCTTTCATTCTCTCTCTCTCTCTCTCTCTCTCTCTCTCTCTCTATATATATATATATATATATTGGTATTGATATTCATATATATATAGTGCTACATATAAATATATAGTACTATCAGTACAAGCACTGTTTTGAATTTAAGTATTTGAACATTTACATAGAAATATTTGAATTAAAATACTTGGTCTATCAAATCCACTGCCATGAATGAGGAAACATGAGCTCTTAAACTTGGATTTCTTACGGCTTCCTGAACTGTGGGACTGAATGAACCTTGTGGCCACACGTATATCTTGGTATAATTCTTCAAGATGCTTCTGCTTTGCCTTGTGCACTTTGTCTGGATCAGAAAAGAATCAAAGAAAAAAAGACTCTCAGATGCTTGTTATTTGCTCAGAAGTGGTGGGGTGAAGCTAAAGCCCTCCACCTAACCATCTGTTTCCCTTCGTTTGTTTCATCTCAAGCTCTGACTTGATCTTTCTGTTTGTCACTTACACAGCATCTCTCCAGTTAAAAGTGTTTCTGTTATTAGCAGTTTCTGTCTTTTATTTTACCTCATCGTAGATTTATTTATTCATTTTGAATACAAAGTATTTATTAACCACCTGCCGTGTGTGCCCAGTGCTTGGAGATGGAAAAGAAAAAGAAGATGCATTTCTGCTCTTGAAACATTTGCAATTTATTTGTACAAATGAGACTTAGTGATATAAAATAATTAGAAAGCATTTGTGAGTGAATGTTTTAGTAGGTACAATGAGTTGCTTACTACAGAATAACGCCGGCCAGTGTCCTTTGCTGTAGCCAGAGGTCTAAGTGAACCATCCTCTGTAACCACAGTAGAAAGGTCTTTTCTTACCCTTTTAAATGTACTTTCATAGTTGTTATCTTACTCAGCTACTCAGCAATCTATGAAGAAAGATAGGTAGTCCGTAATGATCAGATGAGGAAACAGAGGCATACAGAGATTAAGTGACTTGCTCAAAATTAGATAGGCTTTTAATTTTGGCAGTGGCGCCAGTAAAGGAGTTTTCAGTGTTTCAGCGGACATTTTTTATTAAAATATCCTATAGTTAGTTATAACAACAAAATCATTTTTTATATGATTTTTATATACCAGTTTAAAAGTACCTACAAATCTAAAACTCTGTGCTAATTGACTTTTTGAACCTTCTAATGTGTTTCAGTGAGAGCTGTCATGATTCCTTGGTTAAAGTGTTGTGTTGTATTACGTTGTGATTTAGTCTGAATGTGTGTGTTATAATATAAGCATACACTGCTGTTTGGGGTTTTAAAGTCACGAGTTTGTCAAACTTACTCATGTTTTAGCTATAATATTTTAATTAGTATCTGTGAACCTATATCAATAATTTTTCCCCCTGAAAATTCAGTAGTCATTAAAGGAAAAGAAGGAGAAAAATCCAAGAAAACATCTGCTCAGTTAGTAATAATGTTGTAACTAATAATGCTTTAATTCCATGAAGAAAGATTTTAGAACACACTTTTGTTGTAAGTGTTCATGTTGTTTAAGAGATATTACAGTAAGCAATTTGCAATTGTTTGTCACCTATGATTCTAGGATTAAAATTGGTTATACACATTGCTGAGGATTCTGTATGGAGTCCTGTGTGGTACCCTAGGATAAACACTGGCCTGCTTACTGCAAGGCTAGCTGTTCAAACTCACCAGGTGCTCCTTGGAAACCCTATTCAGGGTCATTATGAAACAAAACGGACTCAACGACACTTCACAACAACAAGGATTCTGTGTAATCTGGTACAGATTGTGGGGAGGGTTGACACCGTGTGTTACCATAGTGGTGACCCCAACCCCAGTGAGGCCCCTGAATTCTTGACCACATGATTGTATTTTCCAAAGACAGAGAGACTCCAAGATTTATGCTGACTTGGCGCCAACTCCCTATCACCTTGGTTGATGAACATATCTGACCTACCCTCTTTACTTGTTAGTGTTTCAAATGGGAGTCAATCACTGTGTCTTGATTTTCTACAAATTTTAAGAAAACGTATCTGCAACTGATATATTCAAAGAATGCTTAGTTTCCTGGAGAGGCTACTGAATATTGTACTATCACTGCAACATTATATTGAACTTTTGTTAGCTTTTAAGTTTTCAGTCATTCCGAGTGTTGACTCAGTGTTTTAATTTAACAGTTCACTACTGAAATTAAACACAAGTATCTAAATAATGAATGGGATGTTTTACTTTGTTCAGTGGATTTTGTAAAAACATTACTCTATCATGACGGAGCCTTTCTAGGGTGTTTGTTGTCTTTTAGAAGAAACACAGCAGTCTTTCCACTGCAGAACAACAGCGTAAGGCCGGCAGTTCAAATCCACCGGCTGCTCCGCAGAAACCCTATACAGGGTCACCATGAGTGAGAGCTGACCTGCCGGTACTTCACAACAAGTACAACATAGAAAGAAGGGACTGTTTCGTATCATTTTAACTGTTTGTCTTGATGTAATGATCTTTAGGTCTGTGATATTTCATCATGTTTCTTAATGTCATCTTACTGGCAGCTTTTGTTATTCTCTGTCTACATTGTTAGAGAGCATTTCCTGATTTTGGACTGCCATTTTTATTGGCATTTTAGTGGGCAGCTTATGCACTCAAGGCATCACCTAAGCACCAGCAACACATTCTTGACTGAATAATGATGTATGTGGAACGCTCCTTTTTTTGCCTTATAAATGGATAGCAATTTACACAGCTGTGGATGTGGGATGTTTCAATCCCAGACCATGTTGTAAGAAAAATTGAATGACAGTGAGCAAAACAGCAGTAATTATAAAACTAATTACTAAATGCTGATGATGCCCATAGGCTTTGCATAACTAAAATTAGAAAAGGAAATTGCTTTCGGCTTCACGGAGGCAACATGCTTGTTATATTTCACTGTTTCAGTCAAAATGGAAGGTAGTATATAAAGTTCAATCAGAAAAATATATTGCATACATATATATCTATAGATTTGCATATACATATTTTTCTGTGTTGAAATGTATTCACTCTTACAATTTTATTTATAGAACTTTATGCATAAGTATTTACATGAAGAATATGACTATATTAAAATATGTGAATTCTATATACATACACTCTACATTTTTGCATACAACGTAGATACAACTTAAAATGCATATTTTTGCAATGTATTTGTATATATGTTTTCTCATGTACATTTTCACAAGCAGAATGTAGTTTAAGTTTCAACCCTTGCATAAAGAACCTAATCTCATGAATGTGTGGCGTATTTTTCAAAATGAAGTATCAAAAAATTAAAACATTGATTGGCTCATAAAAAATGAAGTACCATGTTTTGAGAAGACAAATGATTGATAAGTCGTAAGTCTGTAAGGCATACCTTTGTTCATGCTCAATTTGGAATGAAGAAATATGTGGCATTAACTCCAGAGAAATGACTTAGATTGTAACTGTATTACCTACATACCCAAGACAATTCTGGGATTATAAATGTAACAGCTCATATTGATAAAATTCAAATAAGAAGTGTGGGAATAATGAATTATGTCTATATGCATACAAATGGAAAATGATGTTACAAGTTTAAAAATGTGATAATTTTTATCAAAAATTATCCTTGTTCCTTGCGATTAGTTGGTTTCCATTTTCATCCTTTTGGTATCCCCTCAGAAAAATGTTAAAAAATATAAACTACTCTGAATAGACTATGTTTGAGCCTCAGACTAAAGAGATCATGGAATCAGGAGGATGAATCATAGTTGATAGTAAGGAAAAATGAAAACAGAATCTTAAAAAAAAAATTAAGTAGTTTCAATGGCCTGAAATGTAATACGTTTTATTTAATTTTCTGCCATGTTATTTCAAAAGTCTTCAGAAATTAAAATGACAAAAGATGATACTGTCTGTAGACATATATTATTGAAATGAAAACCCAAGTATAATTGAATCAAGGCTGTAATGAAATTCTTGTTAACTTTTACCTAGTGGGGCAGTGTGATGAGTTAGTTCTTCCCATTTGTGTTAGTGAATTTAGTAATTAGTTCTTTTACTAAAGCAAATGGTCTAATAATGGAGGAATAAATCACAGCATGCCATATAAAATGAATATGGAGAATCTTGCTTCATGTCTAATGCCCGGTCATTTAGTCAGCTGTAACTAATGCATACAAGTTGGGGTAGAGTCTCATCTTGGGCAAATGATACGAGGTTCTGAGAGTTATAACAAATCACAGTTGCTCATCAGGTATCCTTTAGGTGTAAGATTGTGTGAGTCATGAAAATATCATGTGCTCAAGAAGCCAAAGGACTTAGAATGAGCTAAAGTGTAATCAGAAAGTTTATAACATTTACCAATGGCATTGTTTTGGCCTCAAAACAAATTACCAATTTACCAATTACCAATGATAATTACCAATTACCAATGGCATTGTTTTGGCCTCTCATTTTGTTCTTCATTAGTTACCTTCAAGGCAGCTCACACTCATGGGGGACCCCATGCACAGCAAGTGAAACAGTACCCTGTCCTGTATCACCTTCAGAACTGTTGTCATGATTGTGTTCTTGGTTCATTTTAAATGCCTTATCGACTAGGGTACAGGTGAAGGTGGGGATCATCTTCCAGTACTATGTTGTTGTTGTTGTTAAGTGCCGTTGAATCGGTTCCGACCCATAGCGACCCTGTACAGGGTTTCCGAGGGTGTAAATCTTTACGGGAGTAGAAAGCCTCATCTTTCTCCCGCGGAGCGGCTGGTAGTTTCGAACCGCTGACCTTAAGGTTCGCAGCCCGATTCATAACCACTACGCTACCAGAACTCCTTTCCAGTACTATATCAGGTAGTATTCTGTGCTGATCCACAGAGTTTTCAATGGCTAATATTTGGAAGTAGATTGCCAGACCTTTCTTCTTAGTCTGTTTTAGTGTGGAAGCTCCTATCAACCCTTTCCATAATGGGTGACCCTCCCTGTGTGTGAAATATTGCTGTCAAAACATCCAACATCATAGCAACATTCAAGCCACCCCAGTATGACAAACTGACAGATTGTGATGGAATAAATGAGTTCTGTGCCAGGCTTGCCATGACCTTGGAAGAAAACAATAAAGTTGGTTTCGATGCTGTATGAACTCAGGATTTCCTCATTTTATGTATAAGTAGAATTTTAGTAGATACCAGATAACAACAAACGCGTTTTTCAAGGCTCTTTTTTTTTCAAAATTAATTGCCATTTGACTCATTAAGACAACACAGTGTCCTATTGGGTACACCTTTTGTCAGAAGAAGTAGGAAGCAAAACTTGAGTATAGACAAGATTGTTTTATACAAATTTTCAATCATGTTTCACATGGTAATCTTCATCTCTTGCGTACAAAAAGAAACAATTTATTTTCAACACTTGAGGGATATGGAACATCTGACTGCTGTCATAACCTATTGTTTTTAACATAAACATTATGGCTGCATTTGCTTTGAAATATTTGTCCATTATTGCGTAGGTCTAAGCCAGGTACAGGCGTGTCATCTTGTACTCTCCAGTAACAAAATTGAGAACTACTGCCTAGGAAGTACAATTTACTCCCTTCACAAGCATTTGCTTCAACAAAATTAGAAATAGATTTCCTTTTCATAATTGAGTTAAACAGTGCAGTAAGTGAAGAAAAACTTATGAAAGAATGCATTGCTTTTAACTATAGCATATAGAACTCCTCAAATGTGGCTAAGGACCCAACTATATTTTCCTTTATCAAAAGATGGTTGATTGCTTAATGGTGGAAGCACTACTAAATAGCTTATTTCACATTACTGGAGGAAATGTGCTTTACATCAATTGCACAATGTAATTCTTCCTATTATTTTGGTAGAATTGCTTTGCCTTGCATAGAAACATGCGTATAAAAGAGAGAATGATTTGATAATCTTTTGTGATATACAGGATATCTAAAATATATCATTCAAGGATAATATTACTCCAGTTGAAAAGCTGAATCCATTTACTGTTTTCCTGATCACTCATTTATAGAATGCTGTAGTGTACAGCTCAACATTTATCTGATTCAAAACGACAATAAATTTTTATATTGGGCTCATTCCTGGCTTCATTTTGTGTCTCAAGTTTTGTTTCTCCTTTTCCTTTTTCTTTCTCTTTCTTACCTTCTCCTAATTTAATATCTTATATACTCTCTTGTTGTTGTTAATTGTTGTTAAGCACCGTAGAGTTGGTTCCAATTCCTATCAACCCTGTATAGCATTTGCGAGGAGTGGTTGGTGAGTTCAAGTTGCCAAGCTTGCTATTAGCAGTCCAGTGCTTATCCTACAGTGCCACACCAGAACTCTGTATTCTTCTCTTGTTGTTGTTAAGTGCTGCTGAGTCAGTTCTGTTTGGACTGCCAACCTTGTGGTTCTCAGTCCGGTGCTGGTCCTACTGCACCACACCAAGAGCTCATATACCTCTCTTGTTGTTGTTGTTAAGTGCTGTTGAATTGGTTCTAGCTCATAGCAACGCTATATAAGGTTTCCAGGGAGAAGCAGGTGGATTTGAACTGCCGACCTTGTGGTTCAAATTGAGCTTGTGATGGAGTGCCACACCAGGACTCCTCTTTTGTTTTTGTTGTTAAGTGCCTTAGAGTCCATTGCAACCCATAGCAACCCTGCATTAGGTTACCTAGGATCACCTGATGAGCTTGAACTTCTGACTTTGAGATTCAAACCAACTTTGCAGTCTAGCACATTAACCCACAACACCACACCAGGACTCCAGGACTCCTCTAAGCCTCCTTAAATAGGTGTTGGAATACTGTATACGTATGTGTGTGTGTATAGCTCTGGTAGCATAGTGGTTATGAGTTGAGCTGCTAACCTCAAAGTCAGCAGTTTGAAATTGTCAGCCATTCTTCTGGAGAAAATGAGGCTTTCTGCTTCCATAAAGATCTGTAGTCTTCAGAACCCTATGCAGGGTTGTTATGAGTCAGAACTGACTACACAGCACATGACCACCATCACCATGTATGCATACATGGATTATTTCCAAATTTCATTATATAAATGGAAACTTCTTCTTTAATAATTTCTTTAATAAATTTAGCTTATAGAAGTCACAGAAACATTTGTTTTTTTTCCTCTTGTAGAGTTGATTGGTCCACTTTTTTCTCTCTTGAGAAACCTTATTTTCCATTATTTTCAGCTGTCTGTGGCTGGTTCCTACTCTACCATCATTTTGTGAAGTTTTAAAATATTGTTTCTAAGTATGGCTTTGGAACTTAATATTTCTGCTATGGTTTACCTTTAATTTACTTATCAGCTAGCTCCTTAGAACTTTTTTTTTTTTCTGAGAATTTGACTTCGATAGCCTTCTCTGTGTTCTTTTTCATTTTTGTATTAATAATTACAATGCTTCCCAATTAATTGTTATTTGTGAATATAACTGATGTGTTTCTGCCCTCTCTAGACCATTAATGAAGATGTTAAATAAGTCTTAACATGAAGCTAACCTCAGCAGAATTCCCTTGGATCATGGGTATAGTAGAGTTTACCCTAGCACTATTTATTTTCTCTCTTTAAGAGCGCTTCGACTTGAGACATTTGAATTCATTTTATAGAATTTCCTAATGATAGAGAGATCTGTGTGAAGTTTCTGTCAAGGATTGTAATGCCTACTGAACTCACTAAGATTTTCTGAAAATTAAGACTATTGATTTACTTATATATCCGAGAGTTTTAGAGGCATTGTTTGCATTCAGGACAGGAAAAAACAAAATGTGTGCATTTCATATGTGAAATAATATTACTGTGAGATAAATTCAACGGTTTCTCCCTGTTTTGCAGTATTGACACAAGGGAATGCATCAAAGGTATTTACTACAAATAAACGATGTAGCTAACTTCCAAGACAGTGTGCTTCCATTTCAACCCAACAGCATTGGGCCCACTTTCTCTATGATCAGAATATTACAAAGGGAGTGGAGAATAATTTATATCAGAGGTTCTGTGACGGAATGAAATGGAGCTCTTTTGAAGTATGGTCTCTGAAAGCACAGCATGAAGCTCAAATAAAGTGAAGGACATTCGCTATTACAAGTAATGTCCTTAATAATCTTGTTAGTCTAGTCTCCCTCTGTACGAGACAAATGGAACATTATTGGCTTATGGGCTGTAGTAAATAATTTAGTTTCCAATATTCAGGCTGCTTTGACAGTAAATTAAAATGACATGAAAGGGGCTTGTTGAATAAAGAAAGTATCCAATCAAATTTAATTGGCATGACTAAGGCAGTAGAAATATGTTTTATAATTAAACCATGTTGTCTTGGAGCTTTATAAGCATGTATGAATCAAAATGTCAAAAATTATTCTTTGATATTGTGCATTTAAAACTTTGCACAGTGAATAGTTTCCTTAAACAAGCTTCTAGACATGCATATTGATGTAACATGAAACTAGTTTCATGTCTTAAATAATAGGTGATAAACTTACTTCTTCATTTGTAAACCCTTGCTAGTAGCAATTCTGATAACAGTCCACTTACAAGTCTTCTTTACAGATTTTTGTTTTCAAATCGGTCCACTAATAGAACTCAGAGAAGGCTAAGATTTTATTGTGACCATCTTAGGGTGTTGGAATGCTCAACCTTTTTGTGAACAATAATAGCATTCAAACTCACTGAACAGGGCAAACTCTAGAAACAGAAAAGGATTAAGAATAAAGAAAAAATATAAGGTATGTTTTGGTTTACTCTTTCCTTCTCAAACTCAAGATGAATTAGGTTTTGTGCATTTGACAGCAGAAGTGTCAAATGCTTTTGCTATAAAAGACAGGAAACCATGGGAATTTCAGATTTTTGTATGACCACCTGTCTGTTCTATTTTTCCTCTCTGGAAGGAGTGCATAAGTAAGTGCCCATTTGTAATAAAATTTCTAATGATGGTTCTTTCCACAGCTCAGGTGGAAAATATATGGTGGTGTCTGAGTCCGCAGAGATTGCTTATAAAAACAGAAATGAGCTTAGTGAATCGTTTTTCATTCCTAGGCTTTTCAAATGTCCTAGTCAAAGTAAGCGAAAGATTAGAGAAGGTAAGCAAGAAGAGAGGGGTTCAAATGCATCAGCTTTATTTACTGGAGCATATATGACATTTAAAAAAAAAGCAATTCGGATATAGTTATTTTCTAATCTCGTGATAATTTTTCATTTCAAGGAAGATTTTTAATGAATAGTCATTTTGCTCTCTTGAGGAGGCTCAAATATTAAGCAGCTGTTTTTAAGGCAATATAAGTAGCTTGTGTTTATATAATTCCAAGATAAATGTAAAATAATTTAGTATGACTTTATTTTCTATAATGTATTGTTCTTCATGCAGTAACATATCAATGAATAATGTAGATATGCATCAAGTATTTCATTTGAATATCAAAATTTACCCTCCTCAGTTGCATTCTTATTTACTTGAAGGTTCTTAAACTTAAACATATATCTAAAACATTTTTTAAATGTTGATAGTAAATTAAGGAGATAGTTGGTTTTTGTTTTGTTTTTTTCTTCTCCCCCCTCAGTGTTGTTTCAGAAACCTCTATATGGATGCAAATAATAAAGGCTAAATTTTCAGTGTTTTCAGGCACAAAGGTAGGAAAAATTATTGCTAACATACTGTTCTCTGTACTGTGACCTCAAAGGATTAAAAATAAATGAATAACTTCACATTGCAAACAGAAACTCCTCATCAGAAAGAAAGTTTCTGGGAAGAATAATTCAAACTAGAATATATGAGGGTAAGTAAAAAATAGTTACAAAATCATAGGAGCCTTTATTAAATAAAAATATCAAAATGTGAAACCATTGTTTCTAAAAAAATTCTTTAAGTCTATACACGTTTGAAGATAGAATTTTCGTCTCTGCAACCCTTCTGCAAGGAATTCTATGTTCTTTAACTTACACGTAGTTGAAGTGGCAGTTTGGGCATCCTCAGAGGGCCCAAGTCATGGTCCTTTTAAAAATTCTTTGAGTTTGGGGAACAGGGGTGATCTTAAGGGGTAAACTCAGGGCTATCAGATGGATAGGGTAAAGTTTCATGGTGACGTTACTGTAGCCTTGTTACCTTAAGGAATGAGCAGGTGCGTTGTCATGGGAGGCGGCGGCAGGAGTTCCTTGGTGCAACTTTTTTGGTCTTTTTATCACCAATACGGTTTTTAATTTTCTTAAAGCTTCATAATAAACTTCCATGCCTGTCCTCTGTCCTTCAAGACAATCTATCAAGATTATTCCTTTGGAGTCCCAAATAACAGTTGTCAAAACCTCCTCAGGTGACTTCTTTTCCTGAATATAACAGGCCCAGTATATCCCCTCAGAAGCCACCATTGTGATTGGACCTCTTAGTGACACTGTGGGTTAATGTGTTGGACTGAAAATTGGTTTGACTGGCAAGGTTGGCAGTTCAAGCTCACCAACGGCTCCTAGGAAACCCTCCCTATACAGGGTTGCTATGGCACTGACTCAGTGGCACTTAACAACAACAACAACAGTGGGACTACTGGGAATCCTGGTGTGGTGCTGCAGGATAATAAGCTGGACCACAAAGTCAGTTTGAACCCCAAGGTATGTGGTTCAAATTCACCAGCCGCTCCTTGGAAACCCTATACAGGGTTGCTGTATGCTGAAACCCACTTGGTGGCACTAATTACAACAGCAATCGGACTAAGATGAGAACCTATCTGCAGCCATCCAGTGACCACTGGACACAGAGACATGTTTGTTGTTGTTGTTAAGTGCCGTCAAGTCGGTTCCAACCCATAGTAACCCTGAACAGGGTTTCCGAGGCTATAAATCTTTACAGGAGCAAAAAGCCTCATCTTTCTCCTGCGGAACAGCTGGTAGTTTCGAACTGCTGACCTTGTGGTTCACAGCCCGATTCATAACCACTATGCTACCAGAGCTCCTTAGAGACATGTTTTTTGTTGTTGTTAAGTGCCGTCGAGTCGATTCCGACCCATAGCGACCCTGTACAGGGTTTCCGAGGGTGTAAATCTTTATGGAGTAGAAAGCCTCATCTTTCTCCCGCAGAGCGGCTGGTAGTTTAGAACCGCTGACCTTAAGGTTCGCAGCCCGATTCGTAACCACTACGCTACCAGAGCTCCTTCATGTTTTAATTGGAATAAACCTTGCATGTATGAACAGGATCCCTAGTAGCAATGTTTTGTTTGTTTTACTTACCCTCATGCAGTAGAATGTAATGATCAGTCCATTTTCAGTAAATTGTCTCAAAGTATAGTTAGAATTTAAAGGGAAAAGCTGCTCTAACACATAGTGCCATGCTGTTGTTACAAGTTACATCACTGGAATCATACAGTGTTTCCACTGTCAGGTTTTTTTTTTTTTTGTTTTTTTTTTTTTAAAGAAAAATCAATACTGTATTCTATTTCAAAACAAGTCAGCACAAAGCCTTCTAATTTTTAAGTAAAGGAAAGGGGTAATTTTGAATATTTGTAAAGATCTCATCTGATGAAAAGTAATGCAAACCAAAACGAAATGCCCTTCATTCACAAACAGCTCTTTGAGATACTGGCTGACTGCTGTTTTCCCCACATAGCTGAAACCAGAAATAATTCTCCCACATCTGCGAAGATATTCACAAGGGCTAAATGGAAAACCAAAATTAAAAGTGAATGACTATTTAGGAAAAAGATAGTGGTGATCGTTGTAGATAACTCTGAGTGTAATTAATGTCATGAATTATATCCTTGAAAACAGGTAAAATGCTAATAAAACGTTGATGATTAGATCAAATTAATGTAGGTAATAATAGATATGGTGAAAAATGTGTAGTAAATATTGACTCAACATTTTTATGTTAGAATATAATATAAATAAATTTGCACAGTGAATCTTTAGGAAATTCTGCCTTCACATCGAGTTTTGTTAACATATTTTCGATTAATTGGTCTGTTTCTCTAGGGACCACACATCCCCAAAGCTAGAATTGTAGCAATCTATGATGAGATTAGATTCTCCTGCAATAAGGATCAAAGCTCTGAAGGTAGAAAAGAAATAAGTTCATATTGAGCTCCTGCTGTGAGTCAGAGAGGAGCTCTGGTAGTGTAGTGGTTACAAATCAGGCTGGTAACCTCAAGGTCAGCAGTTCGAAACTACCAGCTGTTTGGTGGAAGAAAGATGAGGCTTTCTGCTCCTATAAAAATTTACAGCCTCGGAAACCCTGTACAGGGTCACTATGAGTTGGAACCAACTCCACAGCACATAACAACAACAACAACTGTGAGTCAGAAGGAACTCTGGTAGCCAAGGACATTCTGAGCTGGGCTGCTAAATGCTAGCTCAGCAGTTGGAATCTATCAATTGCCCTACGTGAGAAAGATGAGGCTTTCTGCTTTTGTAAAGATTTAGAACCTTGGAAACCCTATGCAGAATTGCTATGAGTCCTAACTGACTCAACTACACACAACTACCTCCACCACCACTGTGAGTCACAAAATAAATTAACTCATGTCAGTTGCTTAAGTGTTTCTTTAGAATCTGTAAGTCAGTCAGAACAGGTGTGTATAGTTCATATTCAGCTTTACTTTAATGCAAAGGAAGAAACCCTGGCGATGCTCTAGGATATGCACTGGGCTGCTAACTGCAAGGTTTGCCATTGAAACCCAGCAGCTATTTCATGAGAGAAAGATGAGGTGTTCCTCCCATAAAGATTCATGGCCGTGGAAACCCTCTACAGGGTCACTGTGAGTAAGAATCAACTCATGGCAATGGGTTTGGCTTGGTCAGTTCATGAAAAGGTCCAGAGCCTTGTCAACAACCCTAAACCTTCATGTGCAGCTAGTGAAGGTAATTATGAAGACAAATTTGTTGCAAGTAGGGTTTGCTTTATTGTTTCAAAATTGAAGACAAATTTATATAACATTACAGCAAGGCTTCACAACCAGACTTTCCTGCTCACAGATGGTGACAGACCACTGCTTTGAGCTTGTGTGGCTATCCTGTCCATAACTCAATCCATTCATCAAGCTCCTGAAATGACTCACAAGCCACTTTCTAGTCTTCCATCCAGGATTCTGACCTGCAGTTTTTCCCATTATGGTTTCCTTGATGAATCAGCAGTACTATAAAAATTCAGGTCTGTTCCTGTTTCACTTTTTCAGCTGTGAGAAAACATGTTCCAATACCTGCATTAAAGGGTCAGTAGGAGGTGTCACAGTAGGATAAGCACTGGGCTGCTAACCTCAAGGTCACATTTCAAACTCACCAGTCACTCCTCAGAAATCCTATACAGGATCGCTATGAGTCGGAATCCACTCCATAGCATTTAACAATAATTAACAAAAGGAGCTGTCCTTTTGTTGGATGTTCATAAACTGGGGACTGCCTATATAAGTAAACTAAGGCTCCGAGAACTTCATTTACTTATTCAAGGTCATAGAACTGGTAAGTGGCCAGGGCAAGTGATCAAGTCAGATGCCTGCTGATTCCATGTTCTTGGCTGCTAACAATATCTTGCTGCCAATGATAAGGAGAACAGAGCAATAGTAAAAAGGCGAGATCACTTGTTTTTTAAGAATAATAGAAATTATTGATAACATTAAAAAATACACTAATACTGTACATTGTTTAGAAAGCTTTTAATATGACTTGCCCAACTATGAAAAAAATCCATCTATTGAGGTGTGAGTGGGGAAGCATGAGAGAATTTTGGACTTCCTCACTAACACAGTGTCAGGAAGACATTTACTTTGACAGTCATCCAGACAGGGCTCAGAGAAAACTGTAATGGGTCCTCAAAACAGTCTGTTTTGTTCTATGAAATTTAAATCTGGTTTGTAAACTCTGCTTAGCTGTTGTGCTTAAGAGCATTCCCTGTGAATGATTGGAAATAGGAAAAGCATATCCATCTCATAATCTTCCCGTCTGATACTTTACTCCAGTAGAAGTTTGCAATATCAATCACATTTAATAACCTACTTTGTAACAGGCTACTTTAAGGAAACTAGTATGGTAGTGATTGACACCCCTTGTTAAAGAACCAGCAGAGAGACTCGAATTTTGGTTGAGAGAGTGAGGACAAGAACCAGCATGGAATGGTAAGCTTTGCCAGAGCCTTATGGATGAATTTGAGGTTGTGGATTTGGATACTAATAACTGAGTTTGATTTGTGCTTCTTCTGTTTTTAAGATTAATGAGATGATCATGAAGTATGCAGTGGAATCTGGAATACAAAAATACTCAATAACAAATAGTTATTCTTATTCAAAAATCAGACTGATCATCAAAACTAACAAGCAGATTTCCATTGTGTATTCTGAATAGGGCAATATGACAAGGGCTGTGGATTCATTTCACAAAGGCTTGTCAGCAGTATCAGATCTACCAAGGCTAGGTACCACTGGCCTGAAGTTATAGTTATCAAACTGCTTTCTATGTATTTTGCTTATAAATCCTGGTAAAATTACCTTAAACCAAAAAATAGAATAAAATGTTTGGAAAATATTAAAGTAAGAAAAAAAATCCCTTGTTCCGCAGACTAATTAGTTCAGTGCCAAAGATGGACGATCTGCCCACTGAAATTAACACATAATGAGGCGGCCTTTATTTATCATACATTACTATCATGTTTCCACTTCCGGAATGACAGAACAGGCAAGTATATACATATATATAGTTAAAGGCTCTGGTTATATGTCAAGGCTGCAAGGGCTGGACTGATCAAAATAGAACATTCTAATACTAACTTGACCTTAGGGTCATGTGATCCTTGAGTAAGCCTCTTTTAGTATGTTTCATGTATAAAATGGAGCTAATGATATGCCTCAGAGTGTTTTGGAAGACAAAACTGAAAGAATGTAAGTCATTAAAAAACAAGTAAATATAAGGTAGTTCTATTTTTACACTATACCCATAATATGTAAAGTTTTATGTGTAGGATTCATAAACATTTATGTGTCCTAGTATGGCACTGTAGGATAAACATGGAACTTCAAGATTGATGGTACAAATCCACCAGCCACTGTTTTTAGAAACGCTGTACAGGGATGCTATGAGTTGGAAACAGTTCAAGACACTTGACAGCAGCAACAGTGTGATTTCAAATCCTTGCTTTCCATAAGACAACTCAACAATGACCATACTCCCAACTGGCAGGGACTAAGAAAGAAAAAAGAAAAATAAATAAAACATTTCAAAATTTCTTTAGAAGTCCCAATGCATTTGAGGAGTACCTTCTATATTCTTGGGAGAATTAGAAGACATAGAGCCTCATGTACTGAAAAGTCACATATAAATTACAAGGGGCCACCAACCAAAATGGTGAAAATCCTAAAGTGATTATTATTTCACTATGGTGTGTAATTCTGTACTAACTGTAAATGGCAATAAAATTAAAATCAGATTTGCCAAAGGGAAGATCTATTGCAAAAGAGACTTCAACAAGTATGAGGTTCAGCCAAAAGTATTGCTACTAGGGCTCCATTTCATCTGTGCACAGATATATTCCAAACTAAACATGTCTTTGAAACCAGAAGATAGATGCAGAAATGTTCTCTTAGCAATACACTTAGTATCTTTAGGGTACCTGAAAGAAAAAACTAAACAGCCCAATGAAAATAATGGCTTCTAAAGGGATCGGCTAGGCCTGTTAAATTCAAGGCATAGAGGTCAGCTCAGAAAGTTTGACAACCGTTTGCTGGGATCCCAAAAGGGTAATCTTGATCAATTTTCTTGAAGGACCAAGGAAGATTTGGGGGGCTTACTAGGAAGAAGTTTTAAGAAAACTGCACTGTTGAGAAAAAGGACAGGAAATTTTTAACAAGGAATCTTTTTCCATCACAACAATGTACCTGCTCATTCTTTGAGGGTACTACCAAGGGCTGTCTTCTGAGCTTTTGTTGGGAAACCTTATCCCATATACACTACAGCCCTGATCTTGTCCCTTAAGGCTTCTTTATGCTCCCCGAACTGAAAGAACATTTAAAAGGAACATGATTTGAATTCTTCATGGATGCCCAAACTGCCATTTTGTTATTGTTGTTAGGTGCCATTAAGTCAGTACTGACGCATAGTGGCCCTATGCACAGCAGAACGAAACACTGCCTGGTCCTGCACCAACCTTACAATCATTGCCCCTTTGAGCCCATTGCTGCTGTCATTGTGCCAATCCATCTTCTTGAGGGTCTTCCTCTTTTTCTCCAAACCTCCATTATACCAAACATGATATCATTCTCCAGGGCTTGGCCCTTCCTGACAATATGCTTGAGATATGAGAGACTGAGTCTGGTCTTCCTCACTTCTAGGGAGCATTCTGGCTGTACTTCTTCCAACAAAGATTTGTTTGTTCTTTTTGAAGTCCACGGTGCTTTTAATATTCTCCTCCAACACCATAGCTAAAATGCATTAAATTATTCTATGGTCTTCCTTATTCATGCATAGGAGGTGATTGAAAATAC
Organism: Chrysochloris asiatica; assembly: GCF_000296735.1. Classification (NCBI taxonomy): domain Eukaryota; kingdom Metazoa; phylum Chordata; class Mammalia; order Afrosoricida; family Chrysochloridae; genus Chrysochloris; species Chrysochloris asiatica. The sequence continues at coordinate 14,894,005 of NW_006408535.1, read as the reverse complement.
CATAGCTTGAGTCAGGAGCATTTTAGTCCTCAAATTGAAATCTGTGCTCTTGGACATTTTAAAGAGGTCTTGTACAGCAGATTTTCCTAATGTAATAAGTCGTTTGATTTCTTGACTATTAATTCCATGAATTTTGATGGTTGATCTGAGCAAATTGAAGTCCTTGACAACTTCAATATTTTCTTCATTGCTTGTGATGTTTTGTATTGGTCCAGTGGTAAGGATTTTTGTTTTCTTTACATTGAGATGCAACCCATACTGAAGACTGTGGTCTTTGATCTTCTCCAGTATGTGTTTTAAGTCCTTTTCACTTTAAGGAAGCAATGTTGTATCATCTGCATATTGGAGGTTGTTAATAAGTCTTCCTTCAATCTTGATGCCATGTTTTTCTTCATTGTCATCATGAAAATTAGAGAGTGTGTAAGCGTTGAGAAAAAAAAAAAAAAGACAAAAACCAATGCACTGCAATTGAGAGTTCATTCCAACTCATAGCAGCTCTGTTTAGGGTTTCTGAGGCTATAAACCTTTACAGAAGCAGAAAGCCCCCTCTTTCTCTTTTGGGAATAGCCAGTGGATTTGAATTGCTGACCTTGTAGTTAACAGTCCAACATGTAACCCACGATACCACCAAGGTTCCTCTTATTTTTATATTCTCTTAAAAAGCCCTTTAAACTGCAAGATTGGTGGTTCAAGCTCACTAGCTGCTCCTCAGAAACCCTATACAGGGTCGGTATGGGTCAGAATGGACATGACAGCACTTAACAACAACATTTTTATATGGGAAACATGGTGGCTCTGTAGGATAAGCACAGGACTACAAACCACAAGGACAGCTGCTCAAGCCCACTAGTTTCTCCACAGGAAAACGATAAGACTTTCTGTTCCTACAAAGATTGAAAGTTTCAGAAACCCTTTGAAGGGTCACTATGAGTCAAAACCAACTCAATGGCATTTAATAGCAGCAGCAACATGCTTATACCCATGTTAATAGTGAAGCGTGTCTTCTTGTTAGATGCCATAGAATTGGTTCCTTACCTACTCATAGGGACCCTATTACCACAGAACACAGCACTGCCGGGTCCTGTGCAAATTTTCTCCATCGTGTATGTTTGAGCCCATTGTGGCAGCCACAGTGTCTTACTTGTTGTTGTTGTTAAGTGTTGTCTAGTTGGTTCCAACTCATAATGATCCTGTAAAGGATTGTCGAGGTGTGGTTGGTGGGTTTGAACCACATACTTTGTGTTTCACAGCCTAGTGCTGATCCTACCTTGCCACCCCAGTGAGAACAGTAGAGAATGAGCATTCTTACTCAGTGAGACAATAAACAATGAATGTCCATCTCAATTTGCACTCTCAGGTTTGCACAGACATGCAAACACAGACCCCCAAATTCAGAAAGCAGCGTTTACAGCATCCATAAGTGTTTAAAAAGTGAATTATATTTTCACGTTGCAGTTTACCTAACTAGACAACTTCTGTCATAGCAAAATTGTGATGAAGTCTAAATTCAATCTATGTAGCGCAAGACCCATGAGCTACAATGTGTGAAAAATGACCAGAAGTGATAGGTTTTTACTGAACAAAATTCACAGTGATACAACTGCTTACCTTTTCACAGTGACACTTATTAGAACTTATGAGAATCATAACAGGTAATCTCTTCCTAAAGGCAACATAACTTTGTATCAACTGCAGAATTGTGTGTGCTGCTAGCAAGGTGCACAGTCTATCTTGTTTAGTGTGGACACTGCTACTTTGGTTGTCATAAAACCATTTTAAAATTCTAATCTGAGTGTTACATGGCCTCCATTTCTTTTCATGATTCATAATTTTTAGATTCTCTCATATTTAGTGGAGAGGTTTAAAATTGATTCTGAGATATATATTTTCATACCAGAGTTCATTTGAAATATACACATTTTTCGCCTTTTTCCAATTCCCCATTCAGTATTTTTGTGTGTTTGAAATATGAGTGTAAAAATAGTAGGTTTTTAAATGCTTTTGTATAGGCTCAGGAGAGTCCTTCCTGCAATATCTAGCTGGAAAGGTAATGAACTGTAAAATATGTTGAAATGATTTGGGATTAAAAATCTCTGGTGTGTAGTGACAGTGCAATTATATTCCACAGTAAAGGTTTCTGGTATTAAGAGTAATAAATAAAACTTATTTTTCCCACTGTGATTGGTTGTCAGTACCATGATAGCTTTGACCTTCTTCCTCTTCAAATGTCGTTAGCTTGTGACCAAGTAGTTAGACTATAGCAAAATGCTGTGCAAATCTAACTACAAAGTCAGAATACAATAAAAACAATTCTTATAAAATCACCGCAGTGAAAATCTGACAGTACAGTAAATGCCTTTTGGAGTTCTGCAAAAGTGCTTCCTTTACAATGTGATGTATTCTTTCACTTTTCATGTTATTCATTGACTCTTATTTCTGAGGTTGGGTTATGTCTTGAATAGGGCTTGCAGTAGTGCCTGCGTTGGAATACCCAGTGTATAAGTAAACGAACCCTAACTGGATTCTAGTCCAAAGAAGCCAAATTATTGGGAGAAAGTTTTCTAGGAACAAGTCAAATAAACAATTTAACTTTTATCGAGATTCTTTCATAATTTTAGAAGATGAGGACAGTACTTACCTTTGTTTATTAAGTAAGCACATTTAAGATTTTTATTAATTTTAAAACCATTTATTCTTCATTTTTGCCTTTCTTCCAAAGGGAAGATGATTGCCAAAATTAATTCAGAGTCAAATTGAGGAACATAACTTTCTTGCACTGGTGATTACTGCCTTCAGTCCATTCTAATTGCCCCCTCCCCTTTTTTTGGAAGCATTCTCTTCTGAAATGTGAGTATCCTGGAATGCTTCCTAGTGCAAGACTCCTGAATAGCATTGGACTGTATTTATTCATTAGAATTATGTGCCATTTTCTCTCACGTTCCTATTAAGCCTCATTTGTCTGTCTTGAGGGTCAGAGGAGCAGCTGCCTCTTGGGCTGACCTCCCTGCATGTCTATTGTTTTGCTTTTCCATGGGTACTAACTCTTTCCTCTTTCCTGGGGACCTGAAGGATTGTCCTTTTAAAGCATTGACCCTTTCTTAGGTCAAGGAGCAAGAAAGGACAACTGTTTATATGTATCCATAATCCCTGTTGTCTTAATATGCAGTTTTGCCATCAGTTGCCATCTGGATGACTTAATGCTTTTTCTTAATGATCTCAGTTCACGAGTGAAATCTGCAAACAGTAGACATGTATGTACAACTGTTTTAAAAATCTTTCTTGAGTTTGTGCCTTTTGAGTGGTTAGTATTCTGGGTAGCTACATAAAATGTATTTAATCCATTGTAAGGAGTTTGGAATCAAATCTGTGTATATGTCTATATGTTTATACATATAACTTTTACTGCCCCCTGTTTTAATTAGAATGAGTCTGTAGAGCTATGCCTACAAAGGAGTGGCCACTTCAGATTTCTGTGAACCAAAGATCATCAATAAGAAATGCCTTTACTTTACTTGAACTTTGCAGTTGCGTTGGGATAGATAGATAATGAAAAAGTGAAACATTGAAATGTGCCTAAATAACATGCTGTTACATGCCTTATGATAGATTTGTGTTTGACTTAACAGCTTTTGGAACCTAATAAAAAGAACTTAATTGACAATTTCTTGAAATTGCTAAGAAAACCTAGTGGTGATGTTGGTAGGGTATAATAAGGAGTTTCTCATCACTGTCTTAAAGATTGAGCCTATACGGGGGGAAAAAAAAGGATTTATCTCTGTGGTAACTCTAAGTAATTGATATACAGACAAGGTTTGGTTCCAATTTGCCAGCAATAAAGTTGTAATAGGGTTTTCTCTGCAATTTTAGCCTTAATGTGCTCATTCCAAAGAGCGGTATTTTTCCAAGCGAACAAATAACATCAGTAAAGCTTACGATCAGTAATAGCCCCACACTGATGCTCGCATTAAACTTGTTAAATCAATTCACTAGACACTTTCTAAAGTGGACTGTCTGTTTACTTTGACTTGCACCCTATGTGGATGATCCGTCAGTTACGTTTATTTGAACGATCTTTACATTCAAAATTGGTAATTATTTATGCTTGATTGTGGTTATGAATGGCCTTCTTCTATTTTTGGGGGATTTTTGTTTTCCCTGTTTTGTGGCTGCTCATTTTTCAGTCATTGGTATTTGAAAGCTATGGATTATGTAGTGAAGCCAACTACTTGAAAGGATATATTTTTCCTCTCCAAAATTTTTATGTACATATTTACTTTGGGTAACCAACCAGCTGTACTTTTTCAGATAGCCTTGTTATTTTGGAAACACACACACACACACATATGTGTATTTATGTTTATCAAAATGAATTTAAGTACTAATTATATTACAAAAGACGGAGTATAATGAAACAGAGAAGATGTTAAAGCAGGCAAAAGCTGGGGTTCTAGAAAGCAGTTCTGATGGTAGGCAGTCTACTAACCATACTTCATTTTTCACCGGAACAAGTTGCGCTTGCTACTGCATGCTGTCTTTTGTCAGCAAACACAAAGAGAAATCTGAAACCATCAATCTTGTTTATCAATACTACTCAGTGTGATTCTTTTCCTAGCCATTTTCCTTTTTCTTTTCCTATACAGAACTTCATTTTTCTCAGAATGCCCTTTCAGTTTAGCTGTGAATGAGTTGAGGGTCAGGTGGGTAAAACTAAATTAAGGCTATATACGAGTATTTGCAGAATTGTGTAGTGCTTAGAGTTCATGGATGCACCTCTGTATACAAAAGTCAAAGATGGCTAAAAGTACATTTTCTGAATAAACTTAGGTGCATAGGCATTAGATACATGCATTGGGTGTGATTACTTTTATGTCCTATGCTTGAAACTACAGGAGACACAGGGAAACAAAAATCTGTTTTCCTAGACCCATCCTGACTTTGTGTGTGGTTTGTCTGTGTCCTTAAAGCAATTACTTATTTTTCATATTTTTATTTCATATATATTTTTGCTAGAAGTTGGTACAGCATACTTTTAAATCAGCTATATTACATAACAAAGATAATATATCAGAACACATATAAAGGAAATCTTGACTGTAATGATGCTGTTATTAAGTGCTGTTGAATTGGTTCCAACTCATAGTGACCCTGTTTAGGGATCCCAAGGAGCAACTGGTGGGTTTGAACCACCATTCTTGCAGTTAGCTGTCCAGTGCTTATCCTACAGCACCATACTAGGATTCCTATAATCTAATAAATAGACTTAAAAATAAATTAAACCAAAAACCAATTAGTCTCTTCTCTGCTGTACTATTATCATTATAATGCTTCTTTTATCACATTAATAATAGTTGTATGTAGTAAACTAGTACCCCATTCAGGGTTTTAGCTTACATTTTATAATTCTTTAAACTTCTCCCTGCTTTCTTTTTTACTTTAGAGGGAGTTGTGACTCAATTTCTTTTTCTTTTTTTAATGTTTTATTGTGAATTATTACAATCCCCTCCTTGCATCATCACCAAACCAAAAGGTATACACTACAAGCCTGCTCCCTCTCTGTATCTAAGTCCCCAGCTGCTTCATCTCTACACGTCATCATCTCTACCTCTATCTCAGGCATCACTGCTTCTCTGGGTAGGGTCCCGCTCTCCACTCTTCTCCCTTGATGGTCCCAGGGACCTCTGCTCCTGGACTGAAAACTTAATCACTCCCCTCCTTGCTACAAAACGTCTACCTTTACATTTCCAACCCTCACAGTCAGTCCTAATAACAATTATTCACTATTGTATCACAAGAGACCTATCCGCATTTCATTTCATCAGCCCTGCCTGGACAGATTGGATACTACTCAGTGGAGATTCTACCTTCCTCCACACCCTCTAGATCTAGATTCCCTCTTGAAAGCTTGTAAGCCAGACACTTCTTGCCTTTGTAGCCCCCCCCCCCCCATTTTGGGTAGCCAATGTCCAAGTTGCCCATCCCTGTCCTCTCCATGTGTAGAGCGGGGAGGGAATGATCCTTGCTTTAAAGATTTGTTCCCTCTTTTGAGCTACTGCATCCATAGGTGTAAGTCAAGTTTATCAAATTGTATGAGATTACTCTTTTTTTCCTCTTCTTTCTTCTGGTTGAACTCTGATCATCTAGTCATTGAAGCCAGGAAGTGGGTATTATTTGCAAGTGTGGGTGTTCTCGTACATATGCCCTCTCTTCTTATCAGCTGACGCTTCACTCTCCACTCTAGTCCTCTGTGGCTATGTCACTGACTCTGGGCCTAAGAGTCCCCAGGTCTTGCCACACTGCTGGCCAAGCAGGTCTCCACCCGGGTTCACAGGAGTCTGTTGAACGTTGTAGGGCTTAGCTTGCAGCTTCATTGCTGTTTTTCCCTCACTTTCCCTTACCGGTGACAAATGTGGTCACAAATCAGAGCGTGTATTCCCATTGAGTCTTAGTCTTGGAAGGGGGTCAATGTCTTTTGACTTTGGACATGAAACACATTATTACTCAATTGATTACTTTTAAAGACATCACTTGATGGGTGTTTGCACTCTGCTTTTCAATTTTTTTTCTCCTTTTTTGGTAATAAAACTCATGAAGTTAATAACGACTTCTGTTTTGTCTGAGCAAAACTACCAATAGTGTAGCTTCATGTCTGTGTCATCTCGTGTCTGTGATGTGCTCATTCTTGTGATGTGAAGATTTTGAAGGTATAGTCCATAAGTCTGCATTTCTGAAAGAACTGATCTTATTTCTTGTAGTTCTGTACTCAGGTTTTATGACTTGTGCGGCTCTGTCTCATTGTGGTAGTGGTGGTGGTAGCATGCCGTGGAGTCGGTTCTGACTCATAGTGACCCTGCATAGGTTTTCGGAGGCTATAAATCTTTACAGGAGCAGAAAGCCTCATCTTTTCCCCATGGAACGGCTGGTAGTTTCTAACTGCAGACCTTGAGGTTAGTTGCCCAACTCATAAGCACTCTAGTACCAGAGTTCCTTTGTCCCATTATGTTGTTGTTATTAAGTGCCATCGAGTCAGTTCCAACCCATAGCGACCTTGTATAGGGTTTCCGAGGAGCAGCTGGTGAGCTTGAACTGCCAACCTTGCAGTTCAAATGGCTTTGCAGTCTGGTGCATTAACCCACAGTGCCACACCAGAACTCCTGTCCCATTATAGGATACTGTTAAATTACGTAGATGAAGGGTGAAAGCTTTCCCTAGGTTTGATGGTCCATGTGTCTGTAGGAACACCTAGTGAAGTCCTACTGGAGTTAGTGACTACTATGTGACATCTATTGCTCTGTTGTTTTTTTTTTATCGTTTAGTGCTGTCAAGTCAGTTCCAACTCATAACAACACTAGGTAGGTCTTCTAAGGAGCGGCGGGTGAACTTGAACCTTCAGCCTTGTAGTTCAAACTGACCTTTTGGTTCTGTGTATTATCCCCCAGCATCACACCCCGAGTATTGCTCTAGGTGTAAGTTATTTCATTTCATAGCCCAAAACAGCCAGTCCATTGTTACTCTTATCCCTCTTTAGAATCAAGAAAATTGAGCGATAGAAAGATTAGACAACTTTTCTAGTGAAAAATCGAAAGTGAGTTCAAAGGCAGATCAGCTGGTGCCCAAGTCAGTGATTTTTATACAATATCAGTATAAGTGAATTAAAAATATGTTTTTGAAGCAAGGTAACATTTTTTTATGTTAAAGAATGTTAGTGGCTGAAATATGCTTTATGGTATCTGGAACACAATTTCTTTATCTCCTGTTACTTTATCATGTTTAGGACTTTGTCTCAATCTCAAAGAGACCTGGTAGTGTAGTGAGCTATGTGTTGGACTACTAACTGCAAGGTCAGCAGTTCAAATCTGCCAACCACTCCAGAGGAGAAAGATGAGCGTTTCTGCTCCTGTAAAAATCCACAGCCTCAGAAACACTATACTGGGTCACCACGAGTTGGAACTAATGTAATGGTACACAGGGACAGCAGCAGTTCAAGATAACTGCCTAATACCCAGCCGTTACATCTCCATTCAGGACAGTAAATAGGAAAACAAGATGGTGGTTCTTATATATATATATATTGTTGTTATGTGCCAGTGAGTTGGTTCCAACTCATAGTGACCCTATATAGGTTTTCCAAGAAGCAACTGGTAACCTTGGATTGCTGAGCTTACAGAGCAAACTGACCTTGTAGTCCAGTGCATTAACTTGCAGCAGTGCACCAGAACTACATATTTATTGTTGTTGTTGTTGTTGTTGTATTAGGTGCCATCAAGTCAGTACTGACTCATAGCGATGTTATGCACAACAGAACGAAACAGTGCCCGATTCTGGTCCAGCCTAACAATTTTTGCTATGCTTGAGTCCATCGATTCTGCCACTTTGCCAATCCATTTCACTGGGGGTCTTCCTCTTTTTTCTGACCTTCCCCACCTTACCAAATAAGATATCCTTCTCCAGCAATTGGTCCCTCCTGATAATATGTCTGAAATATGAAAGATGAAGCTTGGCCATCCTGGCCTCCAAGGAGCACTCTGGCTGTACTTCTACCAACATAGATGTCCAAGTTCCCCATCCCTGTCTACTCTGT
>NW_006408535.1:14883304-14884432 GCF_000296735.1 Chrysochloris asiatica | reverse complement strand
CATCCACTTTGTTCTTCCATTCCCCTCCCGCTTCTTGTGTATTATCCCCTCCCTAGCACCCAAACTATCCTGTGTCTATTCCCTACCCTGTGCTCCACCTTCCCCTCCTTCCTCTCACCCCACCCCCCACATCCCAGTAACCAGCAAAGAATCCTCCCTGCCCCATTTAGTCTGGGTTATTTTCCTTAGTCTTTTACAGTAGTGGTCCTATGAAGTATTTCTTTTGTGACTAATTTCACTCAACATAATGTGCTCAAGGTTCATCCATGTTATGCAGTGGCTTGCAACTTCCTTGTTGTACTTCAAGGTAGCATAATATTCTATTGTGTGTATGTACCACAGTTTGTTTATCCATTCTTCAACTGATGGGCATGTAGGCTATCTCCATCTTTTTGCTATTGAAATAGTGCTGCTATGAACATGGGTGTGCCTACCTTCTGAGGAAGCACCATATTGCTTTCCAAGAGGTTGGGCCATTTTGCAATCCCACCAGCAATGCAGGAGCGTCCCAGTCTCTCCACATCCCTGTCAGCATTTATTATCCTCTAATTTTTTATCTTTGCTGTTATTGCTGGTGTGAGATGATATCTCATTGTTGTTTTGATTTGCATCTCTCTAATGGCTAGCAATCGTGAACATTTCTTTATATGTTTGTTGGCTGCCTGGACCTCCTCATTAGTGAAGTATCTGTTCATGTTCTGTGCCCCTTTAAAAAGCATGTTTTTTTGGTCTTTTTCTTGTGGAGGTCTTGTAGTTTCCTATATATTTTAGAAATGAGTCTCTAGTCTGATGTTTCATTGCAAAATATTTTTTCCCATTCTGTGGGTTCCGTTTTTACTCTTCTGGTGAAGTCTTTTGATGCACATAAGTTTTTAATTTTTAGTATGTCTCAATCATCTATTTTGTCTACTTTTGTTTGTGTAGTTTCAAAATGTTTGGTAGTCTGTGAATTCCCTGACTTAGTGCCCTCACATTTGTCCCTATTTTTTCATTGATGGCCTGCATAATTCTGGGATTCACATTTTGGTCTTTAATCCATGCTGAGTTGGTTTTTGAATAAGCTGTGAGGTGAAGGTCTTGTTTCAATCTTTTGCATATCACTTTCCAGTTCTGCCAGCACCATCTGTT
>NW_006408535.1:14856651-14883204 GCF_000296735.1 Chrysochloris asiatica | reverse complement strand
CAACGCCATGCATCCCTCTAAGGACCCCTAATAAGTGTGTCATGCTGGTCTGTGACAGTTCTTCTGTGTCTTTGTGAAGTTTCTTTCTTGTTGTTCTATCCATTTTTGAAAGCGGTATATTAAAATCACCCACTATTATAGTAGATTCATCTATTTCTTTCTTCAAATCTATTAGAGTTTGCTTTATATCTTTTGGAGCTCTTTCATTGGGAGCATAGATATTTATTATGGCTATATCATCTTGTTCAATTGTCCCTTTAATCATGAGATAACATCCATCATTATCTATTTTGCTGGTTATTGCCTTAAAGTTTATTTTATCAGATATTAGTACTGCCACTCTTGTTCGTTTTTTATTGTAATTAGCTTGGTATATTTTTTTCCCATCTTTTGACTTTTAATATGTTTTTGTCTCTATGTGTGAGATGTGTCGCTTGAAGACAGCATAATGAAGGGTGTTGTTTTCTTATCCATTCTGCCACCCTCCATCTCTTAACTGGTGCAGTTAATCCATTTACATTCAGTGTAATTATCAATAGGTATGGATTAATTGCTGCCATTATGTTTGGTTTTGTTGTTGTTGTTGTTGTGTTGCTGCTTTCTTTGTTCCGTGTGTCTTTCTTTGTTGAATTCGTGGTTTTTGTGTTCTTTCTTGTGATTTTCCTCATAGTTTTAATGTTTCCATGTTCTTCTTGGATTTTCATGTTCTTGATATGTTGTGAAGTGTTAATTTTCTTTGAGGTTACCTTAAAGTCCATTAATTTTTCCCTCCATTTATTGTGGTCCATTTTATCCTGTAATCTTCCTGACCTTCTCACCATCTGGATCTGTTTCTATATGTTTACCTTCTTTTACATTGTAATTGTTTTGATCATAGACTGACCTCCCAGATTCTCCGTGTTTGGTCTTATAATATTTTTCTGTTCTCGACTCTTCAATTCATCAATTTAGTTCTGGGAGGTGCTTCCACGTATGTCAATCTCTGTTTGTTGTCTGTTCTTGTTGGTTCTCAGTCCACAGAACTCCCTTTAGGATGTTTTATAGCTTTGGCAAAATCCCTTAGCTTCTATTTATCATGGAACGTTTTGATTATACCATTGTATTTGATTGATAGCTATGCTGGATAAAGGATTCTTTGTTGGCAGTTTTTTTCTTTCAGGGTTTTATATGTCTCTCCAATGCCTTCTTGCCTGCATGGTTTCTGCTGAGAGATCTGAGCTTAATCTGACTTGCTTGCCTTTGTATGTAGCACTTCTGTTTTCCCTAGCTGCTTTCAGGATTCTCTCCTTATCTTTGATTTTGGAGAGCTTGATTATGATATGTCTTGGTGATTTTCTTTTGGGGTATCACCTTCCTGCGGTTCATTGAGCTCTTGAATGTTTATCTTTTTACTTTTCAGGATGTTAGAGAAATTTTCTTCCAGCAGTTCTTCAAATATTTCCTCTGTGGACTTATGTGATTCTTCTTGTTTGGGAATGCCAATAATTCTTAAGTTATTCCTCTTCATGTTGTCCAACATGAATCTTAGATCTTCTTCAGATTTTTTAATTCTTTTTCTGTTTGCTCTTCTATCTTATTGGTATTGAGAGATTTGTCCTCCAGTTAGCTAGTTCTGCCTTCCGTCTCTTCTGTTCTTCTCCTTTGCCCTTTCAGTGTATTGTCTATTTCTGGTATTCTATTATTAATCATTTGATCCTCTGTCTGTAGGTTTTTAATTGTTTCCAATGTTGTATCTATCTTATTTGAGTGTTCCTGTAGCATTTTCCTGACTTCTTCCTTATTTTTCTCAACTCCATTGTAAAGTGTTTTAAAACATTTTATAATCATTTTTCTGAATTCCTCCTCAGGCAATTTTAAGGCCTGCCCTCCTTCTAAAATGTAGTCCAGGTCTACTTCTAGGTCAATTGTCCCAGACATTTTATCTTGTTTTTGGACATGTGCTGATATAGTCATCTGCTTTTGCTTCTTGAGCATGTTTAATGTTTAACAAAACACACACTCAATTAATACTTAATTGAGTGTGTGTTTTGTTATGATTTGTGCTTTCTGATTGCCTCCAGGTAGATGTGATTAGGATATGGGCTTCCCTTTTCACTCTTCTTATTGCTTAACTCAGAGTAACTTTCACAGGTGTTGTCTGCCTCCCTAGTATATGACAGTTGGTAATGGTTCATTCCTGTATTTTGGTGTTTTATAGAATGTGATTGTAGCTTGACTATATGGCAGCAGTTTCTCTCTCTTTTTTGGTAATATATATAGAGAAAGAGTTCCCCAAAGGTGGAAGGGGGAAGATAAAACAGCAAAACAGAAACAGCAAAATACAGGAAAAAAGAAACACACCAAAACAACAACAATTAAAATTACATTGGATAGTGTAGTCTTTAATCACAAAAAAGGGAGAGGAGGGAGAGAAGAAAAAAAAGAAAAATCTGTAACCTAATATGAATATGACTTTAATGTCGTCTTTCAGCTTCTTGCCTTCAAAGCTGTCTGATAGATTTCAAGATGCCACTGTTGGTTGTTACGCTGTACCTCAGGATTTAATTTAATTTTTGGCCTGTTTTGTTTTTAAACTCTCTTTCCCTCTCCACATCCCTTGTTCTGGCCTTTTCCGCATTAAAAAAAAATGAGTTCTGGGCTGGCTCTTGGGCTGAGAGTATCTGTGTGCATGCGTGGCAGAAGAACCCACCAGTGGTGGGGGCAGGGAGTGTACACTAGCTCAGGTACTCCCTCTAGTCACCAGAACGTAGGTGTGCAAACAGTGGGGGGGCCAATGAACAGACACCAAAAAAGAAAATCAGAACAAAGGGAAACTGACAAAGTGTATTGTCCACCTTGTCTCCAAGGTTCCTGCGGTGTTTTTCCATGGTGTGTCTGCTCCCCTGCTTGGTCTTGCTGTTTGGTCTCGCCTAAGTTGTGAGCTCCGGGCTGCTGAGCCCGGCAAATTCAAAAGTACGCGATTTCTTACTTCCACTATAAGTTCTAAAAGCTATAAGCCTTCAAATGCTTTAAATATTCCTATCTAGGTGGTTCTGAGTTTGGGAGCTCTGCCCTGAGTCTGCTTTGCCTGGTGTTTTGTGGTATTGCTGACAGTGAACCTCACTGTACCTCCACACTAGCCACCATCAAGCCCTGACTTCAACAATACCATATTGAAGAATGGATTTATGTTTCAGAAGAATCAGTCTTTGAAGCAACAAATTATCAAAACTATTTCCAAAGTTATACACTAACTTTAAAGACAACCTAAGTATCAGCTAAGCTGTCAGAGGGGGAAATAGAACTGACTACATCGTGAGTGACATTTTTTATTGGCAAAAGTGCTAGAGGAATTATCCAGTATCAAGTGACTCAAACCTGGTTTCTAGTTCCTAAATGTCAAGTGTATGAGGATAACTCTTTATCTAGAATATTAGCCATTGTGAAAATCTATATAGTCAGATATTCATGGTACATGCTTGCTGGGAACATTGGAAGAATTTATCCTGGAAACTAGTTGCAGACTGACCCAGTCTTACTTTCTTTTTCCATTTCTGGAAAAGTATTAAGGATATTTTATCCAGGAAATTTTGAAACTTGAAACAGACAAAATGTTTGTATGAATAGGAAGTATTCTGTAACTCATATTCAGTAATAGATATGTTCCCTACTAATTCTGACATGCTTTAGTTAATGCAGGAACTTTGAAAATAACCCTGCTTTTTATTTTGAAATTGCTTAATGCTTGTCTTCACTTTGATAGCTATCCAGGTGGTGTATGAACAGAATGTCTAGCCAAATTTGTGATCAGAAGATATTCTTGATTGTGTGGCTCATAGGAAATGCTTCTAAGCATAGTGAAACTTTGGAAACATGTCAGCATCTATAAAATTATTCTCTTTCATGTAATTGCAACTCTTTGTAAAACAGCATATAGAAGTGAATACCCAGTAGCTGTATTTTAGTGCTAGCCATATTAGTCACAATAGAAACATGACCAACTGCACTAGAATGTTTATACATCACAGATTGAGCTGGAAGAACCCTGTGAAATCATTCGGAGTCTGTTTTATCAAGGTCCAATTCTCAAGTCAGCCATGTGTCTTCTTTGGTTTTCCCCATGGCTATAATATTTGCCCTCAACTTTGGTCACATCTTTTCTGAAGTGAAATCAGTCCAAGTACTTAGAGTAGCTTAACCCTTTCTCACCCTACTACAGATAAAGGACTTCAGATGTAAGTGCTTGAAAACATGCGTCCTTGGACTGCTGGTGTTAGTTGTTAGTTGCTTTCAAATAAGCTTTGACTCATAAAGATCCCATGAGCAACAAATGAAGGAAATGTTGCCCGGTCCTGCCCTGTCTTCCCAATCACTGGTATGATCAAGTGCGTTGCATTCATCATCTATTCTGAGTGCCTCCCAACCTGAGGGTGCATCTTTCAACAGTATATACTGATCAGTATTCTCTTGTGTTCCATAGGGTTTTCACTGGCTAATATTCACAAGTAGACAATCAGGCTTTTCTACTGTAAACTCTTCACCATCGACGACCCTGCTTTGGTTTGATATATGGTGGCATAGCTTCCCACATCACAACATGCAGACAGGGGGCAGAGCATTGGTCTAAGAAGGCCAGTTTTATAGTTTAGATCTTTTTTCAAATCCTTTCTTAGTGCATGAGATCTGGTTGTTATGTGCCGTGGAGTTGGTTCTGACTCATAGTGACCCTGTATAGGGTTTCTGAGTCTGTAAATCTTTCCGGGAGCAGAAAGTCTCATTTTTCTCCCATGGAACAGCTGGTCATTTCAAACTGCTGACCTTGAGGTTAACAGCCCAACTCTTGACCTCTTTGTTACCAGAGCTCCTAAGATGTGTCATGAGGTGCCATCAACTAGATGGAATTCAGCAGGAATCTGTTGAATGACTAGGAAAATTGAGTAACACATCAAGAGAGATATTTCGTTGTTTGGTTTAAAAAACTTCATGTTAGCAAAGTGGGTTATTGCTAGTTGTCAACACAAGTGGACTCCTTCAAAGAGAGCCACTGTTCAGGCTAAAATGGTGGCTAGAAGTCCTTCTTTTGAAGTATGTTTCTATTAGGTAGTTGAAAAGTTTTCTAACTATAAAATTGCCCATCAAATAAATCTCCTCTCTATCTTTAACTAGGGCCCGTAGATTACTATAGGATTTGCTTGTAAGTTCTTATTCTAGACACCACTTAATATTTGCTGAAATATTAGTAGTTTGTTGTTGTTGTTGTTAATGCCGCCGAGTCAGTTCTGACCCATAGTGACCCTGAACAGGGTTTCTGATGGTACAGCCTAACTACTGTAGTTGCAGTTGGCATGTAAGGAATCCTGTTTTAAAGGCAATGCTACTCTATGTGTTTTATTCCGTGCACTTATGTCTCTTAGCAACAGCATCAGTACCCTATCCATTTTAACTATAGAAAGTGGTTTAACAAGTAACGCCAAAAAGCTTTTAGTCATAGAAAGGAAAACATTTATTTCTCATTTTTGTTGGGGAGAGTATAAATAAATAATTTTACTCGTTTGGATTGGATTGTAATTATTTTGATTGATTTTGTTTTCATGAATTATAAATAGTAACAGGACTTAATTTAAGTCTGAGACATGGTGAATTGCTAGTAATTCCACTAATTAGATTTTAAGATCTATCTCAGTTCCCATTTGCTCTTGATTTTGTGAAGAATTTGGCTGTAAACTAGGGGACACTTTCAAAACAGTTTCATTTTGTTTTTTCTTCTTCCTTTGACTGTTACACTTATTATTATTATTATTATTATTAGAAAAACACAAACTCAGAGATACACTGGCTTCATCTTCCTCCCTTCAAACTGAATGTCTATCTTAACTGCATTTCCTTAATAACCAAATACACTTTAATTTGGATTAAAGTACAGTGAAACCTATGAGAGTCAGAACTTGATGGAAATGATTGAGTTTTCTAGTTCTCACAAGTTTTCTGCTTTTGTCAAGGTGTAGTCTTACTATCTTTCTATCTCTCATTTTTGTTGAAATTATTTTCTTTTTCTGAGAAGTTTCCATATTACACAGTCTCTAGCTTTCACTAGTTTCACTCTGTTAGTTCCTTTCACAACAATCTTGGCTTTATTTTTTTTCTAGTATAATTTTAATGTCAATATTATTTTTATTAGGAACTGCTAACTTGGGTTGTGAAATAATAAGTGAAATATGAAGCAAAAATTACTAAAAACTAGAAATTGAAGGCTCTCAGAAGTCATTGGGTTACTGTCCTGATTTTCCTGATGACAAAAATAGAGACAAAGAGGATTGGAGGCAGAGATGAGCTCACAGAGACTGATTCCTCTTCAGATAGACTCTCAAACATAGCTTTATGTTTCTAGGCCACTCAGAGATCCTTGCCAGACATTCCTACTCAAATTTCATGCTCATCTTGCTGGGCACCTCTCCCAAACATGACCTCTTTCCCTATATCTATCATTTTACCTATCCCAGATATTCGCTGCCCTATAGATTGCCTTTCTGCTGATAGTGTCTCCTATCGATTGACCGTGTCACTCAGGAACTTCCTCAGCTTCTTGCTTCCACACCTGTGGACTTATTTTCATGTGTATCAAACCTCTTTTCCTAGGACTTGTGGGATGAGGGCACCCCTACTCTTATTTCTGCCAAACCTGTTCTCTTGGTACCTTCATCAAACTCACTCCTGTGTTCTCTCTTTGCTCTCCTCTTGCTCTGTTCTACCATTGCTCTCATAGATCTTTTTGGGTCTCAAGATAGGCCTAAAATACGGAGCTACTGGTAAACTATTTCTGTGCAATATGTCTAAGTACCTAAATTTATTTTTTATCTGACTACAAGCTGTGCCTCCATACAAGTACTGATAGAATTACTTTTTGTTTAAATGGAGAATAAATTATACCATGGGAGTAGATAAATTTTTAAAGTATTAAATGGTATAAGGAACATCTAAGCTCCTCAAAACATCTTCTGATCATTACCACTGTGAATGTGGCTCTAAAATACCCTCTTTTCCACAATCTCCCTTAACAGGTCACTCCCGGGAACCATGGCTTATAACAACTGAAGAAGATACTTTCATTTGCATACTTCAAGCAATAAAAGTGCCATTTCATCTTTCAGTGAAATTTTTTTATTAGATTACAAAGAAGAAAAGTCTCAATCCTTTTTCAAGGGTAGATTGTATACCATAAAGGAGTCATTCTGGATGATGCTTTGCCTGATTTTATTCTTTGGAGTGTGGTGGGGAGAGTAATAGCCTTGAGATATTTAACCCTAGCTAACAAGACTTGGCACATACTGTAGAAATAAGAGGCATATTTTGATAGACCCTGAGGGGAGTTGCAAAGCAAAGCAAATTAAGTAAGAAAAAAAAAAAAAGATCTCAGTATTTTATCATTGGAAATAACTAGGAAATTAAAAAAAAAAGGGGGGGGGAAGGCCCAATTCAGTATAGTAAATATAGGAGATATAGCAATTTAAAGAATACATGGTGTTGTTTGAGGACTAGCCTTTATGTCTGTCTCTTTGTCCTTTTCATGTGGGTAAAGCTAATGTAGGTGGGAATATGAAGAGCTGACAATGGAAGATTTCTGCAGTGATAAGTTAGATTTGGTCTGTACACTGATGGGAAATTTATACAGATAATTTCTTGTTTTAAATTTAAAAAAACTTTAAAGATTTTATTGTGAATTGAGTGATATTTTACATGGAAGAACATCAGTTTTGCACTCATCCTGTCATATTTTGTTTCATTGCAATGACTACAATTCCCTACATGCATCATTTAACAGTGTTTGCTCTACTCCCCTCTGGTTTTGTTTGTTTGTTTGTTTTTGATGTACACAAAAACACTCAGAAATATATAATCATTTAAACAACCAAAGATTCTGCAAGGCTGCCTCCTGGCCACCAGCACACAACCTTTCTCTTTCCATGAGTCTGGAGTGCTTAACTGCTCTTTCTCTTCATGCCTCCACCTCTGGTGTTCCCACATTCCACTCATGCTCTTCTCCCTTGATGGTCCTCTGTTCCTGGAATGTAAGATTAACTACTCCCCTATTTATGTTACATAACTTCTGCCTTTACAGTTGTGACAATTGTAATTAGTCATGATAAAATTATTCACTATTGAATCATAGGAATCTTATCCCCATCTCCTTTCACCAGACCCATCTAGACAAAATTAAAACTATTCGGTGGGGATTCTACCTTCCCCCACACACTCTACAACTAAACTTCCTCTTGAAAATTTGTAAGCCAGCTACTTCATGCCTTTATAGTCCCCACCCCAGCCCTGCCATTTTAGGTAGCCAGTTGTTTAAGTTGCCCTATCAACCCTGTATACCAAGGGTACAGTTTTGATCCTGAAAGTGAAGACGCTTTCCCTCTTGGTTGGTATTTTGAGCTATTTCATGCATAAGTATAGGTCAAGTTCATCAAATTGCTGCAATTTACACTTGCTTCTTGTATCAGCTTTCTTTATCTTCTTCTAGTCAGCTCTGGTCATTAAGTCATCAGAGCTAGGTCAAATGGGTACTGTACATATAATTTCCTTTGATGTGGTGTAGATATTAATGGAACCTCGTTGCTCAAGAAAGGACATGTTGAGTTTATTTCATGTCATCTTCATTTTCTTCATGGGTTATCCTATTTTCTCTTTATTTCTGATTATACATTTTTCAAATAAGTCTTGTTTATAGGACAAATATTCCCACTTTTGTGTTAAATATTTTCACTTATTGTGACACTACAGGACAGAGTCACATTGCTCCTTGGGATTTCCGAGACTATAAATTTTCTCCCTTGGATAGTTTCTGGTGGGTTGGTGGGTTTGATTCACCAACCTTCTGGTGAATTACACATTAGCAGCCTAATGTGTTACCACTTTACCATTCAAAGAAGGATTGTTTTTAGTATGGGGTATGATTTTCCAGTCAGTTTTCCCCACCTCAGGATTTGACCCTCATGGTTCCTGGTTGTTTTTCCTAGACAACAATTCTATAATTGATGTATTTTCAATCCATTTTATTTTGTGTTTACTTTGTAGGAGAAAATATAATAAAATGTACCCCATTGACTATTCATTCCTAACACTCCAATTCCAATTCATAAAATGTTTCTCAGTCAGAACTCCCACCAAATCATTGGCTCACCCATTGAATATGGCCTTTACATACAAGGGAACTTCAAAAAAGTTCATGAAAAAAAATGGACTTTTTCCCTGAAAATTTTGAAATTCCTTGTGTGTGATGAGTTTACTTAAAAAACAAAAACAAAACTTAAATGCTCTCTTTATCCCTGCTGTTTCTTATATAGATGAAATAGGCAAAGTATGAACATGAACTATCTTTGTGTGAAATTTTTGTGAACCAGTTAAAATAGTTCCATTAACCCTGATAATTCATGTTAAGGATTGTAGGTGATAGGCAACATTCACAGAATATCTTGGGGTCTTGAGAGGGGGGTATAAATAAAGCATGTCAACTATGACAATGTTCTAATTTGTTCACTTTATTTTTGATGGGAATAATCAAACTCTAAATGGGAAGGATGTAATAAGTCTGGTCATGAAACCTGTTCTCTGGGCCCTATTAGAGCCACAGAACTTGTAACACAGGTTAAAAATACCAATTGATTTAAAAAAAAATCAGTTTAACCACAAACTCTTTATTGATTTTAATATGTAAAAACAACTAAGTTCAACTTCAATAACCCTTAAGCCAAACAGTGACTCTAATTGACACACTCAATATAAAGAGTCCATACAGAAGAAAAAGAAAGAACAAGGAGATGAAGGACATGAAGGACACAAAGGGACTATACTGAATGGATCTTCTGAGTCTGAAAACACTTTTGTGTGCAGTAGTTGTGTCAACTCTGAGCACCTCACACCATGGCCATTCTCCTGATAGATGAACTCTTTCCTAAGACTAGTGTTTGACTTCCACATCTGTTTATCCCAAGCACTTTTTGTTTCTAAGGAAAAACCTTTACTCTTATGAGATGAGGTCCTTAGATTCTTGTGTTTCTACCTTAAAGACTGACAATTTAGATTGCTGAACATTTCACTATGATCTGCTAGCAAAATACTAATAGTAGTTGTAAAAATGGCACCAACCAATCCTCCATTTCTAGTTCTCTGTTGGGTTCAATAATTCATTGCATTGGCCACAGAGACCTCAGAACCACACTTATAGTTACGGGGATTACTAGAGAGGTTAACAGGTTACAATTCAGGGGCAGACATGTTCAGGACACAGTTTTTCTGGTCAGTACAGCCTCTTGCTGCCTGGGCTACAAACAAAGCTTTTAGAGCTGTTGATAAATGCTCAAAGGCACTCCATTCTACTGTAAGATTCAGTCCAAAGGATCTCGGCTTAACTCTATGGGTTAGCAACCCTAGTTCCCCCAACGAATGTCTGCCATAGTCCTGCCCAAAGTCACTCAGTTTTACTTGCTCCATGAGCTGGGAAACACACCAGTCTTTCCTATGCTCTGGCTCTTAGTTCTGCAGCTGCTACTTCTCTACCTTTCTTTTGGTGTCACGCTTTCTATCCCTGGGTCAAAGCAGTTCAATGCACAAGGATCTTAGGTTCCAAAGACACACTGCACTTCTGGTTCTTCTTCTTTGATAGTAGTGAGATTCTCCTGTTTCTGAGATGGCTCATTTTATACACTTATTAGAGGCCCAAGGTTTTAAAATCACTGTGAACTTGGCGCACAATCATTTATAACTGATTCATACCATCCTGTTACTATCCTTTCCCACTTTCTCTTACTTAGACCCATTTGGTGGGATTACAAAGACGAAGTCTAGAAGAGATAAATTAAATTCAAACCCATCTTGTGGTTGAGTGCTTTTCCTAAGGTACCATATCAGGATGCCACTACTTTCTGTAGATACAAGTGTTTCTGAGTTGGTCAGTTTTGTTAAAAAATACATTGTTTTAATTGAACTTAATGGAATGTTTTTCAGGAAAAAAAATAACAACACAATTATTTATACATTTATTGTAAAATTCATTTCCTTAATGTGGTTCTTGGGAATGCTCTAAAAGCTATTCTAATTGCCAAATTGGGGCAAGGAATTAGAGACATTTTTGTTGTTGTTAAATGCCATCAAGTTGGTTTTGACTCACAGCAACCCTGTATTGTGTTTCCAAGGAGCAGCTGATGGGTTTGAACCACTGACTTTGCAGTTAGTAGTCCTGTGCTTATCCTCTAGCACTATACCAGTACTCTGTTAGAGACACAGGGGCCACTGCTAGGTTGTAAGAGACACTTGCAACCTTAGTGACACAGTGGTTAAGTGTTTGCCTGTTAACCAATTGAACTGCCAGGCACGCTGCAAGAGAAAGATGTAACAATCTGCTTCCCTAAAGAGTTACAGTGTACAAACCTATTCTATCATGTAGGATCACTGTTAGAAATGACACAGTAAACATAGGTTTTGTTTGTTTGGTTTTTTATGTGCACATTGCTCAACTCCAACCTCTTTTGGTGAGATACATCCATTGTAACATTATATTTAAGGTGGGATCGCTTCAGAGGTTCAAATATACTAATAGAAAGTGAATTTATTTTGGCATGCATACTATCTACAGTTTTAATTATTTTCCTCAGTGCAATATTAAATCAAAAGCTTTTATTTGTGCTCTTTCAGGAATTTTGAACCTAACCCTGTTAAGCAAATGGTATGCTAACATTTCAGATCATCATAATACGAAGTTTGCCATAACAGTTCTATGTGTCAAAGTAATTTTTCTCCAATATACTTTTATTTTACCCCCATGTAAGAAGTTAGGTAGTTTAATTTCTATTCTAAAGTAATGGAGTTTGAAATTCAGAACCTCATTTTATCCTAAAGCAATGAGATGAAAAAGTGGTGGTATCTATCTTATTACAGGAATTCTTGGCTCTTGGGCTTTGAAACAATCATGAGGAGTCCCTGCTTGCCTTAAGAGCAAGAGAAGTTTGGGAAATGTGCAGTATTTGGTAAAAGGAAATGAAGCAGAAGTTTCAGCTCATGTGGAGTTTCAAATAAACTACCTGCTTGTAGCTTGACAGAAATAAAAAGGATTGGCTAAAAAATTACTGTCTTCTGCTTTTTAAAAAAAATCCTGATGCATTCCAAAGATAGAAGTAAAGAGAACCAATTTTCAGAAGCTGAAGGGAGCTAGCTTTTATTTGAAAGAAAGCAACAAGCAGCATGCATTAAGACCCTCATGGTGTTGGTATGTCTGCCGTTGCTTTCATCATCTGACATGTTGTAATTAGAAATTAAAACCCCAGGAGAAACTTTTTGCCTAATTTTGTGTTGATTGTCTCAGAGTTAAATTGTAAAGACACCCCATGCATCATAAGCCAAGAAATGTAAGTGTAGTGAATAAAATTCCACTGTGGCACTGTTGTTTTAGATTTCCTACAAATTTGATACACAACCAGATGGATTACATGCAGAGCATGATAAAGTTGATTGATTGGGTAGCATGCCAAGACCTGAAAGGTCATATTTTCACCTTGATTCATTGAAATTAAGCTAGAGATACAATTTAAGTGATTTCAGTCAAATCATGATGAAATGTTAAAATTGATACATTAGACATATCTAATAATAGTAAAACATTGCCTATTCTCACTTTTCTGTAATTATTTATGGAATCCTATTACAGATGATTTTAAAAATAATTATAGATTCCTGAACTCAGTAAGAGGATTGTTTTAATTTACAAAGGACACATTCTAAGAATACCAAAATGGAAACCTTAGCTTTCTTAATGAGAGTAATGAAAACTGATTGATTAAAAACTGATTTGAAAAGGTATTTCATTTGAGAATTATTAAATAATGAAAGAGATGTTTTTAAAGAAAGCAAACTTGAATACATCCATTTTACATGGCATCAATGATGTTACATAAATTATGAAGAATTTTGTGGCTGAAGGGACACTGGAGTTATTTGAGAATGAATGAAATTTGTCTTGTTGAACTCTCTGGGCCGGCTGTTTGGTTTTGTGTCTTTTCTTTTGCAAACTCCTTGGAGACATAGTATGAATGGTAGAAGGTCCTCAAAAACTGCCATTTCTTTTTTTAGCCCTCAGCCCCCCTGGGGCCTGTTCTGTGCCTCCCCTCTTCATTAGAGTTTTCTGGCTCTCCTTTCTTGGGGAGGTCCTCAGAGGCCCAGGACCCAACACCTCCCACTCCTGTGTGTAACCTGTTCCTAACTCCCATGATTCCTCCCAGGGTTTGGCTGAACAAGATTCTACTCATATTTCTTGAGTACCTTGTCAGAGCTTAATAGAAAAGTTTGTACAAGCTAAGTGCTATGTCTTAGCTGTCATCATCATTGGTAACACCATCAACCTTGACTGTTGTTCATTATCATCAAGTTCTAACTCGACGTTTCCAAGGAACGTCTGATGGGTTTTAAGCACACTAGGATATTTGATGGATTCCTGGAAAGAAGGTTACTTCTCTGCTTTCTAATTCAATGCATTTTTTTTTCCTACTAGGGATATGGTGACCCACACTTATCCCATGACAGCATTGGTAGGGAAAAGGAAGTAATGGCAGTTTTTTCTAATGATGTGCTTGGTATGGTTGTTATAGAATAAGCATTCGACTACAAGTTCGGTTTGAACCACAAGGTAGGCAGTACAAAAACTCACCTGGTAATCCTTAGGAACCCTGTACTATGTTGCTGAGTCAAAACCGACTAGAAGACACTTTATAGACACAACCACTGTTGTTGTTGTTAGGTGCTATTGAGTTACTTATGACTCATAGCAATACTATGCACAATGTATCAAAACACTGTATGGTCTTACACCATCCTTGCAATTGTTACATTTGAACTCATTGCTGCTCCCCCTATGCCAATCCATCTCGTTGAGGGTCTTCGTCTTTTTTGTTGACCTTCCACTTTACGAAGTATGATGTCTTTCTCCAGGGACTGATCTCTCTTGATAACATACCCAAAATATGAGAGACAAAGTCTCGTCATCCTGGCTTCTAAGAACTCCGGTTTTCCTTCTTCCAACACAGATGTCTATGTTTTTCAGGCAGTCCATGGTACTTTGAATATTTTTCTGTAACACCATAACTCAAATGCCCCAGTTCTTCTCCAGTCAAACATATTCATTGTTCAACTTTCATATGTGTATGAGGCTATTGAAAATACCATGGCTTGGGTCAGGTTCACATTAGTCTTCAAACTGACATCTTTGCTGTTGAGCGCTTTAAAGAGGTCTTGTGCAGCAGATTTGCGTAAAGCAATGCATCGTTTGATTTCTTGATGTTTCCATGAGTGTTACTTGTGTGTAATGTTAATGATATTGTTTGATTATTTCCACATTCCATTGGAATGGGCACAGATAGGGATCTCTTCTAATCAGTTGGCAAGGTGGCTGTCTTCCAACTAACTTACTTGGTATAGATGAGTGAGTGCCTCCACTGCTTCGTTATTTAAAAGATTTTGATTTTTAATCCGATCAATTCCTGGTGTCTTGTCTCTTGCCAATGCCTTCAGTGCACCTTGGACTGCTTCCTTCAGTACGATTACTTCTGGATCGTATACTACCTGTTGAAATGGTTGAACCTGGGCCATTTCTTTATGGTACAATGACTGTGTGTACCTTCCATATTATTTTGCCACTTTCTGAATCATTCAATGTTTTGAACATAGAATCCTTCAATATTGCAAGTCAAGGTTTGAAATTTTCTTTAGTTCTTCCTGCTTGAGAACTGTTCAGCATGTTTTTCCATTTTGTTATTCTAACTCCAGATCTTTGCACATTTCATTATAATACTTTACTTTGTCTCCTTGAACTGCCCTTTGAAATGTTCTTTTCAGCTCTTCTACCTCCTCATTTCTTCCATTTGCTTTAGCATCTCTTTGTTGAAGAGCATGGTTCAGAGTCTCTCCTGACATCCATCTTGGTCTTTTCTTTCTTTCCCGTCTTTTTAATGACCTTTTCCTTTCCTCATGTACGATGTTCTGGATATCATCTCACAACTGTTTTGATTGTTGATAATTAGTGTCACATTTATCTACTCTGTTCTTCAGATGGACCTCAATTCACATGGGATATGTCAAAGGTCATATTTTAGTTCTCATGGACTTGTTTTAATTTTCTTCAGCTTCAGCCTGAATTTGCATATGAGCAATTGATGGTCAGTTCCACAGTCTGCCACTAATCTACTGTGTTGGTTGATGATAATGAACTTTGCCTCCATCTCTTTCCACAGACATAGTCAAATTGATTTCTGTGTATTTCATCTGTTTAGGTCCATGTGTATAGTTGCCTTTTATGTTGTATGTAAAACATATTTTCAATGAAGAAGTCATTGGTTTTACAAAATTCTGTCATGAGTTCTCCAGGATCTTTTCTGTTACGAAGATCTTACTGTCCAACTATTGATCCTGCCTCTTTGTTCCCAACTTTCATATAGCAATCACCAATAATAATCAATACATCTTGATTGCATGCTTGATCCATTTCAGATTGAAGAAGTTGGTAGCATTCTTCAATTTCATCATCACTGGTTTTAGTAATTGGTGCCCAAATTTGAATAATAGTGGTATTAACTGGTTTTCCTTGTGCATATATGGATATTACTCTATCACAAATAACATTGTACTTCAGATAGATCTTGAAATGTTCTCATTGTAAACTCTACTATATGGTAATAAATTTCATTTGCTTGGCATGAAATCTTTTTCATGTTATAATTTTGACCAAAGTAAAATCTAACGATTATTGAGCTAGGCTTTCACTCATTTCTCACCACAATCCTACAAAGCTTGCACCATTTTTCTAAGGTTGAAAAGAGTGAGGTACAGAAAGATAAGTAATTTAGAGTATATCATGGAGTCCAGATGTAAACCTAAGTGATGTAGTCTGACCCAGTCACAACCATTAGGTTCTGTTCTCTTAATTTTTTTTTTTTAACTTGAAATACCTTAATATTTTTAAAATAGTGTTCTGTATCAGTTTTCCGAACATCTCTCATGAGATTATATTGTTTTATCCTTTCAGTGATATACTTTATTAATGCCATTTGGTGGGGGCACTTTTCACTCAGTCTGAAATGACAGAGGCCTACAAGCAAGCAAACACCACCTAACCCACTGCCACTGACTTCATTTTGACTCATAGCAAAGCAAAGTCATTTGAACCGCAAGGGCAGTGGTTCAAGCTCACCAAGCCGCTCCTCGGAAACCCTATACAGGGTCACCAGGGGTCAGAACTGACACTAAGCCACTTAACAACAACAGCAGGGTCTTACTTTAACTGCTTTTAATACCTGGGAGAAATATTAATTGCTCGGCCTAATTATCATGTTTCTAGGAATCTGAAGTGGAATAATTAAGACTGAAGAAAGTTGAGTCTAGAGTCAAAGTCTAATATCAAAATCTAAGTATGGGAGTTCTTAACAGTAAGTCAGACTTGATTGATTATTATTTACCCTAACTTAAGAAACTTTCCCAAAGAGATATATTTTATGTGAAATTGGGCCCAGGTGATTAAACCTCCCAATGACCTTTGAATTAAAGCCCATTCTCTGACTTGTCAGTGAGTTAAGGATGCCTGGCACCAGACTGCAAGCCAGCTGCCTAAGAATCCCAAATGCTTGAATCATGGTTTCCAGTGTCTTCATTTTGACCCTCCTGCTGAGAATTTGCATTTGCACCTCAGATACACTGAAATCTACATTCTGAAGACCACATTTTAACAAGATTTCCCAGGTGATTCTTATGTATACATTCTTATTTACAGCTGGATCTTGTTAACATGTAGCCATTTCCCCCTCCCCACCCTGATTCAGTATATTGAGGACAGAAAGGCAGATTCTCAGCGGTGGACTATTACCAGGATGAGCTGATTTGAAGCCCAGTTTAGAACTGATTCCTTCACTGGTTGCTTTTCCTTCTTCAGAGGCCACAGTATTGGACCACAGATTTTAGATAGGAACTAAAGCGACAATCAAAAGCAAAATAGAGCTAACAAGGAAGTTATAATTTAATGAGTACCCACTGCATATTACACTCCTGGTGTGACGCAATAGGATCAACACTGGACTGTGAACCACAGGATTGTCAGTTCCAACTCACCAGTCACTCCTCGGAAACCCTAACCTGGGTTGCTATGAGTCAGAACCCATTCGATGGTGTTTAATAACACCGCCACCACCATATATCAGCTACTTTACTGTGTGCTTTGTGTACATCTGTACCAATCACCTCATTTTACGGATGAGAACAGAAAACTGAGGCTCATTGAGATTAATGATTTCATCAATGTCCGTCAGCTAATGCATGACCAAGCTAGGTCAAAATCCTCAGATCTCCCCATCTAATATGCCTCTGAAGGACTCCCTGAGGGAATCTCGAATATCTGTGCAGAGTGTTGCTGATAGAATTTTGTGTTAAAGACTTTTTTATTTAAGACCTTTTTAATTTTAGACACTGCAGATACTTGCATTCATATCCTGGCTATTGACAACATCTCTTATTGATCATCTTTAGCGAAAAATCTTAGTGACTTGAGCACAGAGAACTGTTACGGAGAGTTGGAGGGTTTCACATTTCTCTCCCTTTTCCTATCCAAAAGAGACACATTTGGAGGATCTGACTTAGCAAGGCAAGGAATTGTTTGGGATGGGTAATTGCCAGCTTGACATTTCTTGTTATGGCTTTGTCATTTTTACCCTGTGGTTTATGAAATCTGCTATTGTATATTGCCCAAAGGCTTTAAAAAAATCAATGGTTGCATTTTAAAGCATATAGAATAATATAAATTAAATGCCACAATTCACGATGTATAATTTTAAGGCTTTGGGGAAGCTGGGCATACCAAGGTCAGCCTATTCCTAGGGTATTAAGAATACTAGAAGATACTGCTTCCAGCTCATTGTACTTTCCATATGTTTTATGGTGTGAATTTTACTACACAAATGTACAAATGAGAATATAGTAAGTGAATCTGTACAGATAGATGGGTTTTGAAAGTTCATGTGGTTAAGTAGCATTACTAGCATTTAAGGTTCTTGACTTCTGAGAGGACTGTAGGCATCTGTTGTCCTTTCTGTCCCCCCATCAAAATGTAGAGGAGAGGATTAAGAACAGGGAGAAACTGTTTGCAAGAGCTGAAAGATTGTGTACCCACTCCAAACACTTATGGAATGTCAACCATGAAATTAAGCTAGTTTCCTCCTTATGGTGGTGGCGTGATGTGCTGTGGAGTTGGTTCTGACTCAGATTTACCCTGTATAGGGTTTATGAGGCTGTAAATCTCTATGGGAGCAGAAAGCCTCATCTTTCTCCTCTGGAGCTGCTAGTTTCGTACTGCTGACCATAAGATTATGAGCCCGACTCATAACCACTACAATAAGCCAACTACTGGTGTGGCACTTGCACTAGAACTACAAGGTCAGTGTGAATCACAAGGTTGGAAGTTCAAACCCACCACCTGTTCTTTTGTTCGTTTGTCTCACTAAAAAAGAATTTCCAGATGCATTTAAGATGTAAGGTGCACATCAAGACAACTTCAGGAAACTCATGCTTTCGAAGTCTTGACCCCTCTATCCCTAAGTAATCAAGAGCCAGTCAATCTTACTCTACTTTTTTGTATTCCCCAAAGCATTGAAAAACTTGGCATTTATTTATCCATTCATCAAGTTACCTCCTACTGTGGGCCTAAAGATAACATAAAAAATTAAAACCATGATTACTATATTCTTCTTGATAGTTCTTTATTTCCCCTAACTTAAGAAACTTTCCCAAAGAGATATATTTTATGTGAAATTGGGCCCAGGTGATTAAACCTCCCAATGACCTTTGAATTAAAGCCCATTCTCTGACTTGTCAGTGAGCTAAGGATGCCTGGCACCAGACTGCAAACCAGCTGCCTAAAGATTCTAAATGCTTGAATCATGGTTTCCAGTGTCTTCATTTTGACCCCCCTGCTGAGAATTTGCATTTCCACCACAGATACACTGAAATCTACATACTTAAAACCACATTTTAACAAGATTTCCCAGGTGATTCTTATAGATACAGCAGGCAATTCTTATGTATACATTCTTGTTTACAGCTGGATCTTGTTAACATGCAGGCCTCTCCCCTCCCACCTCCACACCCTGATTCAGTATATTGAGGATAGAAAGGCAGATTCTCAGCGGTGGACTATTACCAGATGAGCTGATTTGAAGCCCTATTTAGAACTGATTCCTGCATTGGTTGCTTTGCCTTCGTACTAGGCCACAGACCTGCTCAGTATCTTCCTCACGTCAGACTCTTCCTCACGTCAGACTCTTGACTCCTGCTCTCGGAATTGGTGAGATGCCATCTCTGTGTACACTATTTTGTAAATCAAAGTAATAATGTGGTGAAACATGCTCATGTAAGACTTTGAGTCTATGAGGTGGGAGGAACCTTTGTTCTTGTGCTGGGGGTTCATGTCTTTATTGCTGCATAATCACCTTGTTGTAGATGTTTTCCTTACTATGGGCTTCTTTCTTCTTTGTCATATCTTCTTAGTATGATTTTTGTTTTGAAGTGTAACTTCTCCTCTATTGGTATGCAGACTTACCTGAGTTTGTTATTATTAAGCGCCAGCAAGTCAGTTCTGTGTCATAGCAACCCTGTATAGGGTTTCTGAGGAGTGGCTGGTGAGCTTTAACCATTGATCTTTCAGTTCAAACAGACTGTTCAGTCTGCGCATTACCCACAGTGCCTCACCAGAACTCCTACTTTAGAGTGGTGCTGTCTAGTCGCTTCCAACCCACAGTGACCTTGTATAGAGTTTGCAAAATATATTTGAGGTTTGTTGTAATCTCTGTCCATGAGGAGTTTAGGAACTATGGAATGATTTTTCTTTCATACCAGTCTAATTCATGGGTATCAGAAAATTGCAAGGAGTATGTTGATATTCCCTACTGGAAATTAACTATTTCTCTGGGTCTTTACCCTCTTTGCCTACCTACAGAAGAGACTGAAAGAGGGAGTCCTGCAAAGGAGGTAGACCCTATAATTTGTATCTTCTGTGTCTTATTTCAGTATTTATTCTCTTTTATAGTAAAAGCTTGGACAGTTGCTTTCTTCAAATACTGATGGTAAAAGTGAGATTTCTTCCATACATTGTTCTATTAGTCCAGATTTTTAGGCTAGTCTGGAGATGCCTCGTAGGAATTGATGTATGAAATCTCGGAAGCAGTAACTGATTTTATCTAAATAGTTTTCTATTATAAAGTGCATTAAGACATTTCAGAATTAAAATGACTAATATCTGTTAAATTCTTACTCTCTGACCAGCTTTAAGTTTTAAGTGTATTAAATGAAGTTTAATCCTCACAAAAATCTTCAGACTTGGTATTTTGTGACTTTGGAAAGGTTATATAACTTTCCAAAGATCTAAATATAATAGGTGTCTGAGATGGGATTTGAACTCAGTATAAGATGAGTTCTGAACATACACACTGAACCACTGTCCTGAAGATGCTCATCTTCAAGGGACACTAAATAGAGACATATGGATAGTAATAGAAGTGATTGGGTGACTTGATTTTCATTTGAAGTTAATAGTATTTTGACTTAGAGTTTGCGTTTTTAAGTTTCTGGCTCAGATAATTACTTAGGGAAAGTGTTAGGAAAGGTAAATCATACTTAATGTACTTGGAATAGATTTAAGCCTGCATCCTCAGCCATAGATATGACTTTAGAAAGCCCTCTGATGTGCAAAAGAATCACCCCAGTGGCCAAAAGCTAAACTTTGCTATTTTCATGTCTTTATCTTTTGCATCAAAGTAACTCCTGGGAGACAGGAGGGAGACAGTACATTTGTGAATGATCAGCAGTCCAGCTCAGAGCAGCCATGAGAAAGGGGGTGGGGAGGCATCGCTAATGCTACGAAAAGCTGGGACAAAATTTTCTGAGGAAACAAAAGAAAAACAATTAGTTTTACTTGGTAGAGAGGGAATTTTTTGTTCATTAACAACCACAACCATAGTATGAATGAATGTTGTTGCTGTTGTTAAGTTATTGAGTCGGTTCTGACTCATAGTGACCCAGGACAGTGTTTCTCAAGATTGGGTTTTGAGTTTGAACCTCTGACCTTGTGGCTCAAACCACCCTTGTGATCCTGTGCTTGCTGTACAGAACCACACCAGAACTCTGTATTATGACTAAAGATACTCAAACATTAAACTATATAAACTTTACATTTTGTAAGAGTGTAAGAGGGGAAGAGAAAGAAGGTAGGGAGGGAGCAAATGAGAAAGTATTAAGGGGAAAAAAGGAATGGAATGGATTAACTAAATCTAAACCAAACTCATTGTCATGAGGCCTATTCTGACTCACAGTGATGTAAAAGGTCAGAGTAGAACTGCCCCGTCCGGTTTTTAAGCAGGCTGCCACATCATTCGCCTGCGGAAAACTGTTGGCAGCTGAGCAATTAATCCCTGTGCCAACAGGGCTTCTGTGGGAAGAATTGTTGTTGTTAAGTGCTGTGGAGTTGGTTCCGACTCATAGCAACTCTGTATAGGGTTTCCAAGGAGTGGCTGGTGGATTTGACTGCCGACCTTGTGGATCAAACTGACATTGTAGTCGAATACTTGGCCTCCAGAGCCACACCAGGATTCCATAGGAAGGATTACCTATTTCAAAATGTGCTTATGATGTTTATGATACTTAATTGTGAAGGTTTAAAAATTATTCCTCAGAATACAAATTAAGTAACATTGCCATGGTGTCTAGATTGGAATGCAATAATTTAAAAGTGCTTTGGGGCTTTTTAAATAGTATTGTGGCCTTAGCCTACTGAGCATATCTTAATGCCATGGGCTCTCATTTGACAGGCTGCTTAAGATGGGCAGTATCCTTTCTGCAAATATCTCAGATCAACCATTGTCAGAAACGAATATGTTTCCCTGGTGTGTGTGGCCGACAAGACTAGACATCCCTGGAAAAAAGATTCGGGGAAGCTTTCCTCTAGCCTGGTAGGAAGGTAACAATCCTAAGAACAAAGTCATCTTCCCATCAGTGCTAGTAAAGCAGAGCTTTGCAGCACAAATAGTGCTTTAAAAAAAACCCTCACTTGTTTTCTAACTCAACAGTCTGGTCCCATACTTACCAGAATGGTATTAGAATTTAAAAAATGAACAGTTTTGTATCTCACATTTCTTTGTTCTGACATGTGCTGTAGCTAATGCATCCATTTTTGGTCATTGTATTTTTTGACAAGGTATTTATAAAATTGCATTGTTGCTGTTAAGTGCTGTCGAGTTGGTTTCGACTCATAGCTACCCTGTATAGGGTTTTTGAAGAGCAGCTAGTGAGCTTGAACCGTCAACCTAGCAGTTCAAATGGCTTTACAGTCTGGTGCATTAACCCACACTGCCACAGCAGGGCTCCGTAGTATTGTTATCAAGTGCTGTCAAGCCAGTTCTGACATATAACAACCCTCTGTAGGGTTTCCAAAGAGTAGCTGTTGGGTTTGAACCACTGATCTTGCGGTTAGTACTGCAGTGCTTATCCTAACTTGAGTTGAAAGATAAGCCCATTGCGGATCCTAATGAGCTTTTCAAAGGGAAGGCATAAACACATAACTAAAGGTGAAGCTGATTGTTTTTATTGTGATGATGTTTTCCTTTTTTCCAAAACACGGATAAATCAAGTGGCATTAAATTTCCAAAAACAATGGGAAAACTGATGAAGATCAAGATGATGCCTTCAAGTGCTCATCAAATCCCAGGCTTGGGGCCAGCTTCCTGTGCAGCGCTTGTTTTTGTTTTCTCCTGCCAGAAAGCCTGGTTTTCAATCTTGTTTACCTTGGCATCTTAGGCAAATCGTGGTTCGAATTCTACACATCATTTTGTAACATGATAACATTCAACAGTTCTTTAAAGACTCAGTAGCTGTGTCTTTTCTTCCATAGAGAAAGCTACCTTCTTTACTCTGGGATATTACTGACCTTTGCCTCAACTAAGTGATTTGGTTAGAGCTTTAGTTTTTGAAGTCAAGTCATAATATTAAATATTTTGTAGAAAGGCCACATCAGAAATCTGAACCAAGTTTGATTTTGTTTTTTTTTGTAATTGTTTACTTTGTTTCCTCAAATAAAACATCAATAGAATTCTGGCAGATAGAACATTGTAAGAAAAGAACAGTCTTCATCCAATGACTGAAACAAAAGATCTCCCAAAGGGATGGTTAATATTGAATTTTTTGTCCCACCCCCCCCCAAAAAAAAATCTGAAATCTCTGCCACGAGTGCAATTATTCTAGTTTAATTATTACCTCGATTGTAATGTTTGCTGTTACTAAGTCACCATACAATCTGCTCCTCTTCCCAGTTTTTTTCCCAAATTAGATTGCATGGTACATTCGGAGAGGTAGTGTTTGCCGCTTGTTGGTGTCTCCTCAGGCCTCCAGTTCTGGCTGGGCCTGCCCCTCTGGCCACACCATGACCTTTTAATAGCTGGCTCTGGTAGATGATGCGGACACTGTGTGGCCTCATTTCTATCAGGACATTGGAGCCAGTGGATTAGCCTTTCATCTCCATTCCACCTGTGCCCAAAGTCTGTTCTGCTCAGGGGCAGTTCTCTTGCCTTTTGAGTCTCTGCTTCCATCCCTGCATTGCTCCTAGTCTTATCTTCTGCTGGTCTCCCTTAAACAGAATTATTTCCCAGGCTGCTGCTTCATGGTTCTTTTGTTCTCAATGCAGTATAGGCATTATGGGCATTCGATTTAAGAAAAACAAAACAAAACAAAAGCCTGGGTTTGAATCCTAACTCTCTGCTAGTTGCTATTTAACTTAAAGGGACTTATTCAAACCTTCAGAGCCTCCAATAGCTTATCTATAAATTGGAAATTGTAATATTTATTCCTAATTCAACAACGGTACTGCATAATTAATTACTTTTGGGTGGAGAAAAAAGTGCTTACAAAAGAATTAACTTAGAAAACCTAGTTATTTTTATATGTATGGATTAACACATTAAATTGCTGTTGAATGAATGAATGACTATCCAAGGAAAACTCTTTGAGTGAAATGTTGTTGTTGTCAGTTACTGTGGAGTTAGCCCCCCACACAACAATATGACAACCCTATGCAGAGTGGAACAAATTACTGACGAATTCTGCATCATTCCCACAATTGAATGAAGCTGTGTTGTTTTGTTGGCAGACTTTTGAAAATAGATATAATCTAGCTTTTCTTCTGAGTTTTAGCATGGAATAGCCACTGAAACCTGTTGAGTATCACTGCAGCACATTAATAGACAGGTGCTTACTGCACATGGGTGTACTGTGGTGGTGGTGGTTTTTAATGCTGTTGAGTTGGTTACGACTTAAAGCAACCTTACATAGAGTTTCCAAGGAGCAGCTGGTGGGTTTGAACTATGGACCTTGTGGTCCACAGTCCTCTGCTTATCCTACAGCACCACACCAAGAGTCTGCTTTCAGCAAAATAGTGACTTGAAACTTAACATTTCACATCTAAATTCTAAAGCTATATTTCCAAACATTATTCTCCAGATGCCTGAATATCCTATTGACTTTTTAAATGAATAGGTACTTTTCTCAACTTGCATCCTCTGTCGTAGTTGAGTGCTGCTGTAACAGAATGGTGGCTTTAACAAATAGGAATTTATTTGATCATGGTTCAGATGCTAGCACTAGGGGAAGGCTTTCACTCTGCCAACTCTGGAAAAAAGCCGAACTACTTCGGCTCCTGGGTGGTCTTCATGAGGTTTAGCCCCTTGCTTCTCCCCCACCCCTTGCTTCTCCCCCACCCCTTGCTTCTCCCCCACCCCTTGCTTCTCCCCCCTACCCCCCTGGAGTCTTGGCAGTGTAGTGGGTTAAACATAAGGATGATAATAGCAAGATCAGCAGTTCAAACCCACCAGCCACTCCTTGGGAGAAAAATGAGGCTGTCTGTTCCGGTAAGTATTTGTGGTGTCAGAAAAGCTCTGCAACAGTTTTGCTCTGTTTTATAGACTTGGCCCCGGGACAGAGCAGTGTTTCATTCTGTTGTGTGTAGGGTTGCTGTGAGTTGGTTCTGACATGTTGACACCTAACAACAACAACAAATAGAGTTGCTGTGAGTTGGAACCAACTTGATAGCAGTGGATTTGAGCATTTATTTTCTCCCTTTTTGGTTTATCATAGCACTCCACACCTGTCTTTTGGTCTATGTGAGTAGCAACCCCACTCAACCATTTGGACTCAGGAGGCCATGTTCTTCAGCCCCATATTGTTTTGTCCATGGCAGTCCCTCCTGTCATCGGTGGCTGGCAGTTCATTCTGATTGTCACACCTCAACACCACTGCACACTTGAGTACAGAGTTGCTAAAGATCTTGGAAACCTAGGAGGCTGCAGCCCCAGTCTTTGAGACCAAGAAGGTTCAGCTTCCGTATTCCTTCCAGAGTTCTGCTGATTGGAGCTTCTCCGTGGATAGAAGACGCCAGATGTAGACACTCTGGCAAGAAAAGGCCAGAGTAGAACTCCAAGAGGCTGAAAGCATTCTCTCCTTTATTTCTTTCTCTGTTGCCTTCAGTCTAAGCTGATAGGTTTTCCACTATGGCAGGCAGATGGTTACATTTCTTAGCCAAGACATTGGAGACAATTCTAGGACAATTTTTAGAATTACCCCAATCTTTAAGTTGTGTTTTCATTTTACACATCCCTTTGGTCTCACATGGTTCCTTTTAGACTTGGCTTAGAAATTTCTTCAGCCCGATATCCAAGTTCATCCCAAGTTCTACCTTCCTTCCAACAAACAAGTGAATGTAATTAAGACAAGTTCTTTGCCACAGCTTAAGGAGTGTCTCCCTTCTATATTTGTCCAACCATATGGTCATTGTTTTCTTTAAAAACCCTTAGCAGAAGGACAATTATTATCTATATTTTTAGCAACATTCATTTGTTGGCACTACATGAATTCTCTAAAGTAAAAGAGAATTTTTGCTACAGCTCCTCTTACTTCCTTCAGAAATCTTATCAGAAATACCTTTGCCCGTGATTCTAACAAGTGACTTCCGGAAAATCTATGATAATTTGTTGTTGTTGTTTGTTAAATACTGTAGAGTCGGTTCTGACTCACAGTGATGCTGTATAGAATTTCCAAGGAGCGGCTTGGGAGAACTGACCTTGCAGTCCAGTGCCATAACCCACAGCACCACACCTGGGCTTTTCCTTGAGGCTCCTTAAAACTCTTCCAGCTTTTACCCATTACTCAATTCTGTAACTGCATTCACGTATGTTATCTGCTACGTCTGCGCTCTCACTTGTTAGTAATTCAGTCCACAACACCCCGTTCCCTGGCAATGGCACCATCTAGTAACGAGATGCCAACCTAGTCTATCATTGGCCTTCCGTGTCTGGTAGACTCCCAAGTACTGATTATCTTTAAAATCTACCTCCTCCCTTACATTTCTAATTATTTTATGGGCCTGGTTTTATAATCAAGGAGCTCTGGTAGCGTAGTGGTTACGAATCGGACTGCGAACCTTAATGTTAGCGGTTCGAAACGACCAGCCGCTCC
>NW_006408535.1:14842216-14856095 GCF_000296735.1 Chrysochloris asiatica | reverse complement strand
AGGGTTTCCGAGGGTGTAAATCTTTACGGGAGTAGAAAGCCTCATCTTTCTTCCGTGGAGCGGCTGGTAGTTTCGAACCGCTGACCTTAAGGTGTGCAGCCCGATTCATAACCACTACGCTACCAGAGCTCCTTAGAGCAGGGGTAGGGAACCTTTATTTCTCCCAAATTATGTAGCATCATTCGCAAACGATACAAAATTATCAACTGAAAAATTAGCTGCGGTATTTGGTCTTGGTGTGGCACTGTAGGATAAGCACTGGACCTAAAGGTCAGTTCGAGCTACAAGGTCGGTGCTTAAAACTTACCAGCCGTTACTAAGCAACTTTATACATTGTCCTCACGGGTCGGAGCCAACTCGACTGCATGTAACAACAACAACAAATATGATGGCTGGACTCTTGGTGTGGTGCTGTGACTGCAAACCATAAAGTCTGCAGTTCAAATCCACTACCTACTCCTTGGAAACCCTATACAAGGTTGCTGTAAGTCAGAACTGACTAGACAGCACTTAATAAAAACAGCAATGTGACGGCTGAAACTGGGGTTACCTTGAGAGAGTCAGATGAAATTATTTCATGGACCTCATAGGGCCTGTGGGCTCCACATTCCCCATCCCTGCACTGTAGGGTAAGCGCTGACTACTAACCATAAGATCAAACACACCGGCCACTTACTGGAAACCTATACAGTTCCTATAGCAGGCCTCAACTCATCAACAATTAATAACAACAATGCTTTACCTAAGCCCATTCATTTAATCCTGTGTTTCCGCATTAGAATAGACATATGGGGGGACCTAGCATCTATTTTCTTTAAAGAACTGAGTTTTTACATGTGAAAAGTTTGAGACTCTTTAATTTTACTTTGGTTGAAGAAACTTTAGTTGAAGAAACTGAAACGCTGAGTGGAATTTAAGCCAGAGAAGTACTACAGTGGCTGCTCTTGTGAGAGTTCGCAATTCTGAATCATGAGTTCGCCTTTTCTCTTGACCCTTAGCACTTCTCAGAATTTACAAATGTGCATTTGAGGAAAAAATGCTTCTCTGTAAAGATACAGGGTAAGAGTGAGAATAAGAATCCACATAATAAAGTGTAGCTACAAAAGGGAACCCACTTAGTTTGGAAAAACCATTACTGTATCAGAATGATGTATCTGCAAGTGACTTGCATGAACATATTTTATGAGCCCGCCAGCATGTTTTTTGTGGTTCCCTGCAGCAGATATTGCTCTTTTATTACTTGTTGGCCACTTAAAATCCAGCCCAATTTTAACAGTGCTAAAAGAGCAGGAGAATTTATTTTAAAGAAAAAGGCTACATTCTTCTAAACTGGAGTCATAATATTAATACTTAAAATGCATAGCAACATGCTGGGAAAATGGGATAGTTATTTAGATATATTATAAAATGTAGCCCACCACTTTGATGTGATTCACTACTATTTCACCAAACCAATTTAACAGTATCCTGTAGAGAGGGAATAGTGCAATTAAAATTAGTAACAGAGATTTTCACATGCATAGATCTAAATCAGGGTAGGTTGATAATGAATTAAGTAATTTTGCTTCCTTGTGAAGTCAGATCAGTAATAGATGCATCCAGGGTAGAATTCATGTTTAAAGGACTTGCCTAAGTACAGTATTCTGACTCAATTGACAGTATTCCCAATTGTTTTCCTCCTCTTGTTCTTTGTGTTTTCTGTTAACGCTTTGATTAGGGAATTTAAATAGGTAGTTGCAATAAATTAGTATAATTTGATTATTTGATCAACTTACTTGATTTTAGTATAGACTCAAACCTTTCCAAACATAATTTTACACATCTGATTTTTAAGACATCAAAGCCACAAAACTCAAAATAAATCTTCAGATATAAGAGCTAGGTTGTTTTTGGTTGTTAAGTGTTGTCAAGTTGGATCTGACTCATAGTGAGCCTATATAGTGTTTCCGAGGAGCGACTGGTGAGTTTGAACCACTGACCTTGTGGTTCCAACAGACCTTGTGGGCCAGTGCTATGTAACTTTTCAGTGTCCAAGCAAACAATAACGTTACTGTCATCTTTACAATACTTAGTTTCATCTGTGAACACCGAAGGTACATATATGAGTTTCATCTCTAATGAGTTGCTGTCTAATCAATTCTAACTCATGGCATATGTATCCACTCATATGAGTTAGAGAAGAATTGTGCTCCATAGAACTTTCAATTGCTGATTATTTGGAAGTAGATTTCTAGGTATTTCTTCTAAGACATCTCTGTGTAGACCCAAACGTTCACAGTCTTTCAGTTAGCAGCTAAACATGCTCATTGTGCTCATCCTGGGACTCCATATTACCTACAGTCTTTACGGTATATTGATGCTTGTGAGTGTATGTTTCCTGTTCTGAGACTGTGTTGGCAACAAAGTGCAACTTGCAAGCACTGTGCTGATTACTGCTTCATTGCTAGACCTTGAGATTCGTTTATGTTCAACATTCCTTCGCTGAAAATAGGATTCATTTGCTTTGAGAAATAACAGAGAACCACGAATCAAATCGACATTTTCCATGACATGCAATAAATGTTAAACATGCTTATCTAGGAAACACTGAAGTATAAGGAGGGGATAAATGTTGTTATAACATTTAGGGGGAAAAAAAAACAAGTTCTCTTTAAATGCTATGAATATCTGCAAAGTTTATGCACAAACTCTTACAGACCTCTCCCGAACTAAGAGGTTGTCCTAGAAGTTATCTTCAAACCTACTTATTCTAGTTCTCTAATTTCCCTGCCATAATCACTAGTGTTTATTCCCATAACACTGTCCCAATTTTAAGGAACCAACATAGTTTAAGCCAGAAAAAGCATGGATTCTAGGTTGAATTCCAAATTGACCACCTAGCGTTGGTGGTGGTAAGTACCTTTCAGTTGGTTCCAACTCATAGTGATCCTGTATAAGGTTTCCAAGGAGCACTCGGTGGGCTTGAACTGCTGGACTTGTGGTTCACAGTCAGTGCTGATCCTACAGTGCCACACCTGGAGTTCGCTACACCAGGAGCCCTACTATACTAGCTCTGAAATCCTGGATAATTTACTTCTTTTTTTTCTGATTTTTATTTAGTTCTGTCATCTGTAAGATGAATAGAATAATGGTAGTTATATCACAGTGTTGTACAGGTTAGAGATGCTGAACATTAGTAGCATAGAGAAGGCGCTGTATAAATGATTGTAGAGAGGAATTATGATGATTATTTTCTCATGCCTTAAGATAAATGATAAACATGATAGTGGAATGTCTGTATTGCTGTTAGGTGCCATCAAGTTGGTACCGACTCATAGCAACCCTGTGCACAACAGAACAAAACACTGCCTTTGCGCCCATTGCTGCTGCCACTGTATCAATCCATCTTGTTGGGGGCCTTCTTCTATTTCTGCAACCATCCACTTTACCAAGTCTAATATCCTTCTCCAGGAGATACTCCCACCTGAAGTATGAGAGACAAACTCTGGCCGTTTGGCTTGTAAGGAGCATTCTGGCTGTACTTCGTCCAACACAGATTGGTTTGTTCTTTTGGCAGTCCATGGTACTTTCAGTATTCCCGTCCAACACCATACCTCAAATGCATCTTTTCTTTTGTGATCTTCTTTATCCATTTTCCAACTTTCACATACATATGAGGTTATTGAAAATACCATGGCGTGGGTCAGATGAACCCTAGTCCTCAGACTGACATGTTTGCTTTTGAACGTTTGTCTGTCTATGAACGCATAAATACTATACTCACAGAAAGTTCTGTTTCTTCTAAGGTAGAATTCTGACTTCCTGCTAAAATGATTGGTAGAATATAAGCTGTTCACTCATTTCATTCATCAAGTGCTTCTGGAGTGCCTAGTACATAAGGTGTATGTACTTAAAATATAGAAGTGAATGTAACAAATCCTTGCCTTCAAAGAGATTACTTACATTGTAGCAGAAGAGAAAGTAGACAAATACACATGTGATAACTGCTACAAAGAAAGATCAAGCAGAATATGGAGCCGTAGAGATAAATAGTTCAGATAGTATGCCAAGATGTATGTATTCTACAGAGAAAATACAGAAACATTGAAGTGACAACTGTTTATACAAGTAGATTATTATTAGGATTCTATAGTTACTTGATTGCCCCACTAGTTTCTGTCAGTTGGTTCAGACTCAGGGTGACACACACAGTGTGTATCAAAGTAGAATTGTGCTCTAGAGGACTTTCTGATGGCTGATGTTTTTTTTTGAAGTAGATTCCTAGGCCTTTCTCCTGAGATGTTTCTCCTATACTCAAATAACCGGCATTTCAGCTCCTAGTCAAGTGCATTTAACATTTGCATCACCTAGGGACACTACTTAATTCCCGGTGGGTGTACTCAATTAAGAAAGCATTGTGACCAATTGTAAGATTCATGGATATTGAAAAGCAGAACCTTTTTTTTGTTTGTTTTTTTTTTCTAATCTAAGCACTGTCATTGGTTAACGGATGACAATATGCAATTCAGTTTATCTGAGCTTCAGTAATTTGATTTGTCAAAATTATGAACTATGTATGAAGTGCCTACCAGGTACTTGAGATACAGAAGGGAACATAAAATACTGCTTTCATGAAGCTTATGTTCTGGCAGAGAAGCAGGCTAAGAAGTCAGTGTGTGGCATTAGTGACAAGTGCCATGGAGTAAAACAAAGCAGAAAAAAGAGAACATAATCCAGGGGGTGGTATTTTGGAAGATGTGCCAAGTATTTCATTCTCTGAGTGACAGAATTTAACCAAAGATTCAGTCAAGTGAGGGAGCAAGTCCTACAGATCGCTATTGAAGTGCGTCTATGACTCTAACCTAGGAAAGGGAGTGAGGCAGGTACTGCTGGTGTGAAATCTGCAAAGGGCAGGTAAGAGATAGTTTTGGAGTGGTAGTCAGGGCCAGCCAGATGCTTGAATTTTTATCTAAGAGGGAAGGAAGTCTCTGCAGGGCTCCGAGATGGAGAGAGGCATGAGCTGAGTTATGGAAAGGATTTAGTTGTTGTGTAGATTTAGTCTTGTTTTAGTTGCTAGGTGCCATGGACACTAGTCTTTCTTGATAACATGTCCTGAGTCCAAAGTCTCGCCACCCTCCTTTCTAAGGAATGCTTTGGCTTTGCTTCTTCTAAGACAGAAGGATATACTTGTTCTTCGGGCAGTTATTCTTTGCCAACACCACAATTCTAAGGCATCGATTCTTGTGCCTTGCTTATTCGTCTAGCTTGTGCATGCATATGAGGTGATTGGAAATACCATGGCTTGGGTCAGGTACACCTTTAATTCTCAAAGTGCCATCTTTGCTGCTAAGCACTTTAAAAGTTCTATTAGAGCATCTTTGCCCAGTGCAATATGTCATTTGATTTCTTGGCTGCAGTTTCCATAGCTATTGATTGTGATTCCAAATAAAATTATATCCTTGACAATTTCAGTCTTTTCTTCATTTATTGAGACAAGTATTTAATATTGTTCATGTAATAATGTGCTTTTCTTGTTGTTAAGTGCTGTTGAGTCTATTATGACTTATAGTGACCCTGTGTCGGGTTTCCAAAGTGGCTGATGGCTATTAAGCATTTCTAATCCATTCTCTTACACACTCTTCAAAGCATCCCTATGATGTATGTGTCATTTCACATATACGAAAACTGAGTTTGAAGGATGAAACCAATAATTAAACTAACATCTGTCAGAATAACACAATGTAAGATAGGGCCTTGCTCCTTCAAACATTGCCCATAGACAAGTCACACTGGTGTTATCTGGGAACAGGTTAGAAATGCAGACTCTCAGGTTCCACCCCATTTTATGAATCAGATTCCTCACTTTAACAAGATCTTCAGGTGACTCTGGTGCACACTGAACTAGGAGGAGCACTGATGAAGAGAACCTTCAACATGATGCTGGTTAGATGGGCAATGTGGAAGCAAACTTTTTTTAAAAGAAAGGAATACTTGGAGTCTTTACTCGTGTTGTGTAACATTGGGATATAAAGCATTCTACCCCAGGAAGGAAATAACAAGAATGATTGTAGGCGTCAAATTGAATCGTATCAAACTGCTCATACTTAATCCTTTATGCACTACAAAATTAAGTCACCTGATAATTAAGGAAAGAGACCCAAATCCAAGTTGCAGTGAGACTTGCGGAAAGGTTGTAAATGAATAACATCTGCAGGATATGATTTATTACAACTAATTAAAAATAAAAATCACAAATATGTTAAATGAGCATGGCAAGCTACCTTGCAGTGCATGAGTTCTGCACACATGAAGGTGTCTCTGTGGGTAGCTTTTTATTGGCTGTGGGGACCTTGCTTCCCACAATACATAATACAGCCATAATACCATATTGCCTGGGACTGACATCTGTTTTTACCTGTTTATTCAGTGTTAATTATTAACAAAACTGCTTTCATGCTAAAAAGATATCAGTTTGGGTGATAACTTGTCTGGTCAGCCAAATAGTTAGAAACTGAAAGAAAGTAATGCTTGAAAACTGTGTATATTAAAACAATAACGAGATTGGTTATAATAGTAGAATCACACTTATGATGGTACGGTTTTCGCTTGTTTTTTGTACATCTAATTGTTAGTAATATATACTATATACAATATTGCAGTGTGTACTTTGCTGAGAGGATCACTCAGATGTTAGGATTTATAATAAAGGTTCTGATCGTAAATACACAGTAATAATGAAACCTATATACATGAGTTATTCAACCTATATTAGAATCAACTTGTGATGGAGTCATCAGAAGCGAACTCCATTGTAAACCAAAGACTATTTGTATTTAAGATTTACGCATCACTGTCTGCAGATTAAAAGAAAGGCTGTTTATCACAGCTGAACTTAAGCACACAACAGCCATCAGAAGTCTTTGAGTTTGGGCCTTGATTTCCTCACTATGAGATGCTGGAAAAGTCACTGAAAGTTTGCTTTTTTTATCTTTAAATGTAAATAGTAAAATCTATTCCAATGAACTCAGTGGTGTTTGTTGTTGTTGTTGAGCACCATCGAATTGGTTCCAATCCATGGCAATCCTTCTTAGCGTTTCCGAGGAATGGCTGGTGAGCTTGAACCATTGACCTTGTAGTTCAAACCAACTTTGCAGTCCAGTACATTAACCCACAGCACACCACACATGGACTCCATGGTGGATTAGATCATATATACTTTATGGAGTTCTGGGATTAGTGGTTCAAACCCACCAGCTGCTCAGAGGGATAAAAATGAGGCTATTTGGTCCTGTAAAAATATATAGTCTCAGAAACCTACGCAGCAATTCTACTCTTTTCTGTTACAGGATCCCTGAGTAGCAATCAACCCAATGGTGATGGGTTTGGGCTTAGTTTTTGGTTTAGTGGACCAGTGGTTAAGAGTTTGGCTGCTAACCAAAATGTCAGTGCATTCAAACCCACCAGCTGTTTTATGGGAGAAAGATGTGTCAGTCTGTCTTCATAAAGATTACTGTCTTGGAAACCAGTTGTGGGCAGTCCTATAGTGTTGCTATGAGTCAGAATCAACTTAAGAGCAATGGGCTTGTATGGAAGCATTTTTGAAATAAAGCATTGCAAATGATACTACTAGTTGGTC
This sequence comes from Chrysochloris asiatica, assembly GCF_000296735.1. NCBI lineage: Eukaryota > Metazoa > Chordata > Mammalia > Afrosoricida > Chrysochloridae > Chrysochloris > Chrysochloris asiatica. The sequence continues at coordinate 14,848,480 of NW_006408535.1, read as the reverse complement.
AAAAATCACATCAAAATAAAGAAAACATAATAGGAAATGGGCAAATTTAGATGAACTACAAAATTGGGATTGATAATGGTTTTAAGATAATGAAACTACAACAGATAGCATTTAGTGACATAGCTAGTCCCCTTTTCTAGATGGAGGTTAGTCAGTGAATTTCAGTGACTGGTGCTACCTTCATTTCTCCTAGAGGACAGCCTGTCCCTCATAATGCAATTTAAGCATTTGCAGTTACAATTGAAAGGCATTTACAAGAAGTGAAAATAAAATACCAAAATTTAATTTAAAATCATTACTCCTGATATAATGTTCTAAATTCACTTTAAAAAACAAGCTTTTGATTTTTGTCCCTAACTAGATTTGTTCCTCCCATCCTAACGACATGAGTATTGTAATCTCGACTCTTTTAATGATTACGTTTATACATGTCTTGCCTGAAAGCTTTTTGAGAACCATTCGTTTTATCATCAGTGCCTTCCTTTCCTTAAACTCAGAGTTATGTATACACATCTTTAAGGAAAGTTAGTAAAACCAAGTAAAGACCTCTACTTCGATCGTGCGTGTGACCAGGAAGCTGTTGTTCTCTTGGATTCCCTTAAGGCCTTGGGAAATGGATTGAACCTCATGTTTAGATACTTTAATGATACATGGCTGGAGAAATAGATTTAGAAAAATATGTTCTCTTTTACTTGTTTATTTTGGCACAGTCTTGTATAAATAGTTAAGTCATGCTTAACCGGTTTCATTATCACTTATAATGGGTGTAATAGTAAACTGATTAAATTTAGCATCTATCAAAAGTTCTCCAGTGTGACAGTTGCATATTTATATCTAGTATTACGCTTTAGCCACAGGTTAAAAGTGTTTTTAATTTTACTTAATTGATCTTTGACAGTTAAGGGATCTGTAAGTAAAAGGCCAAGTTAATTGTTTTAACCCACGGTTTGTGATTATCCACAGAGGCATCAAACTGCACCCTTTTTTTTTTTTTTTTTTCGCTAGTACTGGGTACTTCCATCCTTTTCCACTAAAGGTTAATGTTCCAACCTTGTCAATGTCTCACATGTCCATAGTTTCCACAAAATAATGTCCAGTAAGCTCAGTTGGTTTGGAGAAACAGTAATGCTCAAACAGGTCCATTTGCTTGAACATTTGAGTCCATAAAAAGCTTACTCACAATTTAAAAACGGACTTTCTCTTTATTTTCATCTTTCGGATTGCCATTGTTTGCTCAGTTATAAAGTGGCTTGTTGACATCAAATATTTTAGTAATTCGTTTCCAAGGCTTTGTGCTTATGCCTTTGAGATGCTGGTGTAGTAATTAAACTGTCTTTTAGCTGAAATGCTTGCAAAGCGTCCAGTTCTGTGCCTGGCAGCTGGTGATGCATTATAGAGACATTGAGCTAATCGATTAAAACCGCAGAGGCATGGGAGTTGTCTGACAGCATTGTACTAGGATGAAATTAGTTGGAATTGCATGGTGAAATTAGGGGGAATACAGCTGATTGCAGCCCTTCTGGGAGAATCCTGGGTGAGAGGGACACTGCGCGTTGATCCCTGTGTAATTAGGACAGCCATGTTTTAGCAGTATTTCTAAAGTATTCAAATGGACTGGGTAAATCAGCAGGGCTGCTTCCAGTGAACTTGGCATCCATCCACTGTGACTGAAATAACATGGAATTTTTCGGCTGCTAGAGAATGTGAAATTGGACTAATTGTCTTTTAACTAGTCTGTTCAACAGCTAGCCTGGAGCGGGATATAAAGAGGATAGACTGGTGAAAATGCAGTGGGGGTGGGAAACTTAAATCCATGACTGTGATTTCAGCCCGTCTGAAGGAGGGGCATCACCACATATTTAGAGACCTCAGATTAATACAGACACATCATTAGGGTACTTTCCTAATGTTTAAAGTCCATTTTAGAGGGGGATGCTTTGATTTCAATACAGAAGTCTGACCGTATCTTTTTTGGCATATAATTGCTGCTCATTCCATTCTTGAGCTTCTTCAGAATAGGGAGTGACCTAGGAACCTGGCACATCACTCTTTAATCTTTCACGTGTCCCATAACCTTTTCTGTGCAGAGAAGGGACAATGATGCATTACTTTGCATGTTACTTGTGCTCGGTTTCAAACAAAGGCTTGTTTCAAAATCACAGAACGTTATGGCTGGTCCAACAATCACTCTTCACAAGCGATTAAGAAGAGAACCAGAAAGGTTAAATGACATGGCCATGGTCACAGAGGTGGGTTTGTAATTACTATTCTACTGTTCATTTCATCAAAATGAAGGGCCGCTACTCACACCAGGTAGTAGTATTTGGTTTAATATTACATTTTTCTACAGATCTATAAATAAAAGTAGAATTTCAATAATACCAGCATTATTAACAGTCTTAGAGTACTTGGGTTATCCTTCGTTTCTTTAACATTATTGAGGTCACTCAAACTTACTGAAGTGCTCTTGATATCACTATTAATTTATGTTTCTAAGCTAAAGCACGCACACACACACAACCCGCAGATGACATTTCAAGAATTCTTGAAGAGGTGTTGGAATGATCGGACTACGTTTCCCTGCCTTCAGAAAGGCATATTTAATTATCACCATCTATTCCTCTAGAGTGAACTCTTCAGTCTCTTGGAAAGCCACATACTAGACTGTGTTACTTGACTTCACTAGAGAATTTCCTTGGCTGAGTTGTGTTGCAGCATTAGGTTTAGTAAGTATTAGGGTCATCCGGCAAACTACAAAGGAAAACTAAAAAATGAAAACTCCAATAATCATTGTGTGGCGTATATTAGGTATATCTTCTCTTGGAGGAAATGTGGGAAACTGTGCTATCTGTCCTGATACAGTCAGTTACATTTTCCTTGAACTAGAACAAGTAACTTGCAAAGTTAGATTCTCTTTATCTTGTTCCTTCCCGAAGTGTCTTACTGATCTTAACTAGCAGTTTGGAGATCTGAATTGTGAACTCACATGACCTGCATTTTGCCTTTTAATGCTGTTTTTACTTTTATCTTAATTTTTTTCCTCATATGACTTATACTGAGAAACTTTCCAAGAGGTCCAGGGCCACAGATGATGAAAAAATGAATAGAAATTTACTGGAAGAGCTAAAAAAAAAAAAAAAAAACAAAACAAACCCCACAAAAAAACACTCTGATATAGACAATTCAGTGGTTTATAATAACAGTGGTTGTTTGAAACACTAATGATAAATACGTAGGTTTTTAAAAGTGGGCAATTCCTCTTTTTGAATTTGTTTCTAAAGAAAATCATTTCTTTAAATCATTCTTCATAGCTAGCCTGGAGCGGGATATAAAGAGGATGTTGTTGTTGTTGTAAAGTGCCGTGGAGTCTGTTTCGACTCATAGCGACCCTACACAGGGTTTCCGAGGCTGTAAATCTTTACGGGAGCAGACCGCCTCATCTTTCTCCCGCGGAACCGGTGGTAGTTTCGAACTGCTGACCTTGCGGCTCACAGCCCGATTCGTAACCACTACGCTACCAGAGCTGGGAAACTTAAATCCATGACTGTGATTTCAGCCCATCTGAAGGAGGGGCATCACCACATATTCTTCAAATTCTTCAAATCTTCAAATGAATGCATCAACTTTGAGTCATTTTTAAAGAAAACCTGTTTATTTGTTTTTTTTTTTTAACTCTTGCCTTCTAAACAACCTCAGATATCTGGGTTTCATAATGTTGACTGTCACTGGTGTGTTTTTATCAGAGTTTGTTTCCTATAAATTGAGTTTCTCAGTGGTGTTTAAAGTCTTGCGAAAATGTTTGGATTGTTAGCATACTTTCCGTCACAAAACCTGTGCATTAATGTACTAGGATCAAAAGGTAGGAGAAACAAATTTCTGGCATATTGCAACATTCACATGCAAGCTTTCATATTTTTCAGTTAGTAGCATAGAATGGATAACATTGCTTGGGTATGTTATTGTTTTGTGTTTAGTTTTAAGTTTCAAAGATTTATCCGAGCCACATGTCAGTGTCTGCACACTGGTAGTTAAACCACGCCCTAAGTATTCTTTTTCTCCTGCATTTGATGCAGTCCAGTAAAGCTTTTGTTTTGAAAGAAGTTTGCTACACTGTTCATATGCTGCTCATTTATTTTAGTGTGCTGAATTCTGTTCTTCATTTGAAATTTCTCTAAAACTTTTATAATACAGTGTGATATTATAAATAAAAGTAGGCTCTGCATTTCGCTTCCTTCCCAAAATGGTGGTGGTGCTGGTGTTAAGTGCCTTTGAGTCAGTTCTGACTAAATAGCAAGAAAGTCTGGTAGCGTAGTGGTTACGAATAGGGCTGTGAACCTCAAGGTCAGCAGTTCGAAACTACCAGCCGCTTCATGGGAGAAAGATGAGGTTTCCTGCCCCCATAAAGATTTACAGCCTTGGAAACTCTGTTCAGGGTCACTATGGGTCAGAACTGACTTGATGCCACTTAACAACAACAACAGTAGCTTTTCTGACGATCAGCTAGCTGGTGGGTTCAAACTATGCCTTACCTTGCAATTCAAACTGACATTATGATCCAGTGCATTATCCTACAGTGCCACACCAGGACTCTTCCTAAAGTGTAAACAGCAAATATTAGAAGGAAAAAAGGTGCAATATAAAGGGGACCATGTACTTAACCTTTTCCTTAGAGAGCTTCCCGTGTCTTCCTACCTGACTGTACTTTTGAAAGTCATATTTTAATTGACTTACCGACTGTTTCTTCATTCATATAAATGGTGCTCTGGTGTCTAAAGATTCTCAGATGGATATGATTTCTGTGAATTCCTAATTCCAAATAATTTCTTTTCAGAGGCAATCCCAGAAATACATTAGGCAGATATAGTGTATGACAATCTGGATAAGAAACTATACATGGGGCTCAAATATAATTATACTAATGGAAATGAATAGTCCCTATTTACAGACCCTTGGTTTATTGCTACTAATCACCCATATTATATGTAACATTTATTACTAGATAATTACATTACTAGTAGACCAATCTAATGTCATCTTTAAAATTACTTTTTCTAAACTAATCTAATAAAGGAGATGCTTTTCAAAGAAGTAAAACAAAACTTTACATTGAATAATGATTAATATTTAGTAGTACTTTGCATGTATCTGCCCATTGTTTGTACTTATCACATGAATTTATGTATCATTTACTTCTCACAGTATACTTTCTGTAGCAGTACACACCTATTATACAGATGTGGAAACTGAGGCTTCTAGAGGTGAAGTAACATGACCACAGTCATGTAACTCAAACAGGTTGAGTCTGATTGCTGAGCTATGCCCTTAATCACTATGCTAGTTTGCACTTTGGGACTGTGCAAGGAGATAGAAAATATGACTTCCTAACAGTCTCTCCTGTATGTTTCATCTTCAAGATTCATTAAGGGGCTTGTGAAGCTCTTGTGTTTCCATTTTTATCATAAGCCTATGGAAAATGAAAAATACTGTTTATAAAATATCCATTTGGAACTGGAACTGAGAACAACTTAAGGTTATCAAAAGTGGAACTCAAATAGTATGAGGAATAAAAGCAAATGAATTGCAGCTAGGACTACCAGAGTCAGATGCTTTACTTTCACGATACTTCACATACTCATTCACACAGAGGTGGGGAAGAAGAAGAGCTCTTTCTGGTTACTGGTCAGATGGGACATTTATGACAGTTGTTTGGTCTAAGAATTAAAGAATAATTTATTATGCACATAAGGTGTTCTGGATAGTATATGTCCCAACTTCCTAGTTACTCAGAAAACTGTATTCTTATTCCAGTCCATCTTGATCGTGGAAGCTTAGTGACCTGCCTCTAGAATGGCAGATGGAACTAAAAATAAACAACAGTAAAGCATAGGAATGCCGTTACCCTCTGTTCCATCTGAAACATATTTTGGGGGAGATTTAGTGCACATATTTTTCTTATATCTTGTTCTTCTCACATGACGGAAGACTGGCAGTTTTCTGTTTCTCTCCCTAAGTTGCACTGGAAACAATTGGATTTTAGACAGCAATTGGAATAACCTCTGGTGTCTAGGATTTTGACACCAGATAAAGCATGTTATCAGATACCTTAATTTCTTCCTAATGTATTTGAATGAATTGAAGATTGCCTTCAGAAAGAAAAGAAATGAAATAATAGCAATTAACATTGTGAATCTGTTGTTCTTTTGGAATGAAGCATTTTTATTGTAAAAACCTTCAAAGCATTGTTCTTTTTGTTGTTAGGTGCCA
>NW_006408535.1:14839126-14841569 GCF_000296735.1 Chrysochloris asiatica | reverse complement strand
GAAACACTGCCCTGTTCTGCACCATCCTCCTAACTTTTTACATTTGAGCCCAATGCTGCTGCCATTGTATCATTCCATCTCATTAAGAATCTCTTCTTTCTCACTGCCCTTCCAACTTAACAATTATGATGCCCCTTATCATAAGGGACTGATCCCTTCTGACAACATGTTCAAAGAATGAGAGATGATGTCTCACCATCCTGACTTCTAAGAAGCATTCTGGCTTTACTGTTTCCAAAACAAATTACATTCATTCCTGTCAGTAAGGTCAACTTGACTTTGATAACGCAGGTCTTCTCTTTGAGACAGTGGACAGTGTCCGCTGAAGCTTTTCAGTGACTAACCGTTCAGAAGTGGCTTGCCTCTCTTCTTGTTGAATGACGTGGCTGGTATTTAAAATAACAACTACCCCGTTTTTGTTACAAAACTGCTTCCAACATCATAGCTTCCAACATTACAGCAGTATGCCAGCCACCATAGTATGATAAACTGATAGGCGAATGGGGGTGGTTTGGTATTACATCATAATAAAAATGAAGAGAAATGAAGAAAACATCCTCTGACACGGTGGACAAGACCCTACTTGATGATTCTTAGTCTTTCTTCAACCCATCTCCCACCAGAGACCTGAAAGTCCTATCTCGTCTTGAAGATTCCCCCACTTTTGTATCAACCTCTTTCTCTTACATCCTCAGCTGTTTGTATTTGCTGTGCATCCTTTTGGGTTGCTCCCTATCACTTTCCCACTCTTCTTCTGTTGGAATGCCTAAATAGTCTTTATTCTGGAGGACTCAATAAGATACAATACTCTTTATCTGTACCCAGTCCTTCAAGTCTCCCACCTCCCCATGTCATTTAAGTCTGAGTTAGATCCACTCTCCTGTGAGCTCCCATAATGTGCTGTGTCATACTCCACTCTACTTCCCTTCATCCCACTCCATGCTGTCCTGTCCTTCCTCTATAATGACGCCTATTGCAGTGTTTCATGGTCTGTCCTGATTGTCTTTTCTCCTATCCCCAGGCTCAAGAGACACTTAAAAGCTAGGACCTTCACTCTTTGTCTTCCCTGTGTATAATGCCTGATGAGCCCAGAAAAAAGCTCAGTGAATGATTTACCGAAGATCAGGTTGCCAGTTACGTGGTTGTCCCAGGACTCACCCCTTGACTCCTAGCTAAAGTGTTCTTTCTATACACTGCTTCCATATATTTTATGTAGAACAGTGTTTTGTTTTATTTTTCTTCTACCTTGGTAGAATTACATATAATTAAATCTCTTACACTTGGTCAGATTTTTTGATTTACATGAAACTCTTTGACAGGTATAAGTTGCTGTGTTGTTAAGTATACCATCAAGACAGTCCTGATTCATAGCATCCATGTATAGGGTTTCCAAGGAGCAGTTGATAGTTTTGAACTGCCAACCTTGTGAGTCACACTAACCTTACAGTCTATTGATTATGCTGCAGTGTCACACTGTTGAAGAGGGGGCATCAAAAAGTTAGTGAAACATTGAATTAAAGGATCATGGTATTTCTCCACCAATTTTTGGAAGTCCCTTTGTGGATGCCTTGTGTGGACAATGCTTTTACTTACTCATTCAATCCACTGTCATTTACTAAACTATATGCTTAATTTTGTGTATATAGAGATGATAATCATTGTTTTGTTTTTTTTAATGCATGAGAGAAATTGGCAAGCAAGAAGGTAGTAGCAGCACTGTGGTAAGTAATGCGATAGAAGGAGAAAAAGGGAAGTGCCCTTTAGTTAGTTCTGACTCTTGGTGACACCATGTTTGCCTCAGTAGTGTTATGCTCTATTCCGCTTTAAATGGATGCGTTTTTGCAAGTATGTCACCAGACTTTGTTTCTGAGGTACCTCTGGTTGTACTTGATCCTATGGACTTACGCACAACAGATTGAAACCTAGCCCTGCGTCAACATCTCATTATTATGTTTGAGCCCATTTTTGCTTCCACTGTGTCAATCCATTTTATTGCGTGTCTTCCTAGTTTTTGCTACCCTCCATGTTACCAAGCATCATGTCCTTCTCCAGGGATTGGCCCCTCCTCATGGCATGTCCAAGGTCTCAGAGATGAAGTCTCCCCATCCTCATTTCTGGCTGAACTTCTTCCAAGACAGAGTTTGTTGTCCTTTGAAAAAAAAACAAAAAAAAAACAACACTTTGGACTCCTTCCTTTAGGATCATTGGCTCTTGATCATATGCTACCTCTTGAACATTGACCATTTCCTTTTTTTTTTTGAGTGAAGGTTTACAGGGCAGATCATCAGTTTTACATTGAACAAATTACATACCTTGTTTCATTAAAATGATAATTCCCTCCATGTACCATCAGTTAACAGTATTTGTCTCTATTCATTTAAGCTCTTTGGTTTTTTTGTTTTTAAACACTCAGGCATATATAATAATTTACTCCACCAAAGGG
>NW_006408535.1:14822355-14837571 GCF_000296735.1 Chrysochloris asiatica | reverse complement strand
ATCTTCTGTTCTTCTAGCTGCTCCAGGCTGGTCTGCTTGTCCTTTCAAGTGGAACTTTACCACCTCTGAAGATTCTGGATGCTGTTCTGGACTCCACCTATGGTCTTATGTAATGTAGAGGCACTGCAAGAAGCCTCCTTCACTGTGTACTTTGTAGCCCCATTTTAGGTATTCCAATCAGTTATAGGCAGAAGACAAACTTACAAGCTTTCCTACACATACTCTTAAACTAAACTCCGTTTTGCAACCTTGTAGCCCAGTCACTTCGTGCCTTTATCACCCCCTCATTTTAGGTAACCAGTGTCTTAAGTTGCCCATCCCTATCTACCCTGTATACAGAGGGATAGCATTGATACTTGTTGTGAAGATTCCTCCCCTCTCTGTTGATATTTAGAGCTGCTACCTACTTGAGTATAGATCAAGTTCATCAAATTGTAGCAATTTACCTCGTTTCCTTTAGCAAAAATTGTTTTTTTGTGTGTGTTTTTTGTTTTGTTTGTCCTTTTGACAGCGCATGCTACTTGTAATTTTCTTTTCCAAGACCTTAATTCAAATGTATGGCTTCTTCTATGGTCTTCCTTATTCATTGTCCAGTTTTCACATGCATATGTGGCCATTGAAAATACCCTGGCTTTAGGCCAGTCCCACCTTATCAACATAAAAGGTTGACTCTGTCATCTCATACTGTCATGAATGATAATAGCATGAATGTGTGTGCCTCCCTTACACTTCATCATCAAAACTTGGCTTTACTCTGAGTCTTCTATGAGGTGGTTTTTTAAGCATGCTGTTTCCTTAGAACCTTCTCCTCTGTAGTCTGGAAGATTCACTTGCTCTGAGAATGAGGTTTCAGAAATCGCCACTTTGCCCACTGTGAAAAAGATAGAAAAAGAAACAAAGAAATAGCCTTTTGATGCAGTGAAAATATGATCTTTTTCCATAGTGAAATTGCAGCTATGGTTTCTTTAAAATCAACCCCTAATAGGGAGTTGGGTTACTTTCTGAGCAGAGAATGGTGGTTATCCCTGGAGTCATCCAGGAGATACATGGCTAGCAATGTTAGGAATAAAATCTAATTTGCAGATAGGATATTTATCTTTAGATAACAAAAGCCTGGAAAAGCAATTTGTAATTTTTGAAATAGCTGGTATAAGAGTACAACTAGAAGAAAATGAACTTTGCAGCTTTGAAGTTATTTGGAGTGAGGGAAGCAACGTGAAATGCTTTGGTATAACCTCTCTTCAACATGCTCTGAAGCTTTGCTTTTGTTACTTTGCATTGTAGGAGTACATCTTGTTGCAAGCTCATTTTGTTGTTAAACATGAAGTTTTACAATGTAAATTTCAGTAAGAATTTTTTAATGGAGCAATTTAGAGCAGCTGCAAACTGTGCTGGAATTCCCAGGAATTCATTGACAGTCTTGTCTGTGATTACAAATCTTATGGTGAGAGGAGGTAAGACACGCAGACCCTAGGACAAGGAAAGGAGAGACTGACAGAAACAAGAGAACAGAGCTGGGTAGATCGGTTGACCACAAGCACCTGCTCTGAGACGCTTTTACCTGCCCAGTCCCTTCACTTTGGCCCAATCGTCTCTCTTTACTTCCTTCATTTTCCCCACTTCTACTTACCCAGTTTCCTCTACCTAAAGATTTCTTTGGCAATCCAGAGCTGTCTCTACTCCATGCTTCTAGCTTAGACTTATCAAAACTTGACCATACCAGCTGCCGCCAATTGATTCCAACTAATAGCTGTTCTAAAGGAGAGACTAGAATGGCATCATAGAGTGACAAGATTTTATTTTATATGGAAGCAGTCTGCCACATCTTTCTCCTTGGAGCAACTGGTAGGTTTGAACCACCTACCTTTCAGTTTGCAGCCAAGTGCTTAACCACTATGCTATTGTTGTTAAGTGCAGTTGAGTCAGTTCCGACCCATAGAAACCCTGTATAGGGTGAGCTTGAACCCCACCGATCTTGATTCAAATCGACGTTGTAGTCAGCATGTTAACCCCCAGTGCCACACCAAGACTCTACTATACGACTGCTGTTAAGTGCTTTCCAGTCTGTTCTGACCTATAGTGACCCTGAATAGGGTTTCTGAGGAGTAGCTGGTGAGCTTGAACCACCAACCTTGCAGTTCAAATCGACCTTGCAGTCCAGCACATTAACCTTAATCTAGCTTCCTATTACATTTAGAAAAGCCTTTAAAATTTGGAACCAAAATTACTTTCACTTCATAGATGAGAAAATGGAATCCCAGTGAAAATAAAGGCTGGTTGGTGGTTGAAGAGCTAGTTAGTGCTGAAGCTCAGTTATAACACGAAGTTCTCTGAATTTAGTGTGCTGTGTTGTTATTATTGTGAGGTGCTATCGAGTCAGTGCCAATGCATAGCAACCTCATGCACAATGGAAGGAAACACTGTCTAGTCCTGTGCCAGCTTCACAATTGTTGTTACAATTGAGCCCAGTGTGCCAATTCATCCTGTTGGGGGTCTTCCTCTTTTACACTGACCCTCCACTTTACCAAACATGATGTGTTTCTCAAGGGACTGGTTCCTTCTGACAATATATCCAAAGTCGGAGAGTCAACGTCTTGCCATCTGGTTTCTCAGGAACATTCTCACTGTACTTTGTTCCCAACACAGATTTGTTTGTTGTTCTGGCATTCCATGGTACTTTGATATTCTTGTCCAACACCCAAACTCAACTGTATCAGTTCTTCTAGGGTCTTACGTAGTCATTGTTCAAGTTACACTTGCATATAAGGCTATTGAAAATAGCCTTGGTTTGGGTCAGGTACCCCTTAGTCCTCAAACTGGTGTCTTTGCTCATGAACATTTTAAAGAGGTCTTGTGTGTTATTTATTTCACCAAAGGGCATGTTTTGAATTTGTTTTGTTTTATTACATCTTCAGATAATTTTGTATATATATTTTGTTTTTTCTCTCTGAAAGGAATTCAAATCTTACTAACAATATGGACCTTTATTATTATGTACATGTGACTTTGCAATCACTTGCCACTTATTAAACTCACTCTGAAGTAGATTTTAGATCAGATAGGTAACTGGTCACCTTAGCACAGTGGAGGTGGGAGAACAAGGCCTATTCAGTTCAGAAATCCCAGTTCTTTGTGACCACTTAGGACTCGGAGTTACTGTACCAGCACCTATGTTGCCTCTTCATGTACTTTGGGCTTCTACATTTTGGGTTGTTGTTGTTGTGTGCCGTGGTGAGTCGGTTCTGACTCATGGCGACCCTGTACAGGGTTTCCGAGGCTATAAATCTTTACAGGAGCAGAAAGCTTCATTTTTCTCTCGCGGAACAGCTGGTAGTTTCAAACTGCTAACTTTGTGGTTTACAGCCCGGTTCATAAAGACTATGCTACCAGAGCTCCTTACATTTTTGGTACATCTCTTTTATTCCCTAAGTACTTCTGAAGGTCAGTCTTTGCATGGGAATCTGTCTTGTTCTAGTCTATCATATTTAAGAATCAACACAAGGGTATTTATCCTCATCTCATGTGAGTTAGCTACTTTGGAAAGGACAATCTTGTTGCCCAGGATGGATCAGATTGCTCAGAGATGATCATATGAAAATTATTAATATGGAAATAAGCCCTCAAAAATCTGTTCTATGTCCTTTGACTTATGTGGGAACCTGCGTCTGGAATGAACCAACCAGCTTGGTTCATTCCAGACTCAGGTTCCCACATAAGTCATGAAGCACTGCTCTCATAGTACCTGGCATATAGAAGATGATCAAAGTCCAGTGAACAGATGAAATGAAAGATGCACTGAATAGAAGCGTATAATTCTGTGTTTTCCCAATCAAATTTTAATGTTGCAAATATTCCAGATATTGTGGTAAGCTCTTCATAGGCATTATTGTGCTGAATCCTTGTACTCTGTGAGTCATATGCTTTCATCATTCCCATTTTACAGACGAGGAAATGAAGTGCTAAATGAGTTTCTAGTGAGTGTTGAAACAGGGTTAATATAGGTGTCCTGGCTCCAGAGTCTCTGCTCCCCAACTCAGTAATGCTATTATGTGTATGCTTTCATGCATGCTACTTGTACATAAATATAGAGGTGCGTATTGTTGTTGTTGTTGTTGTTTAGTTGCCGTTGAGTTGTTTCTGACTCAAAGCGACCCTGTATAGGGTTTCCAAGGAGCAACTGGTAACTTTGAACTACTGACCTTGCAGTTCAAACTGACCTTGCAGTCTAGTGCCATACCAGGACTACGGACACATACATATGTTTATATAAACATGCACAAGTATATAGATACATATACATGAATACACGTATAATCATATATATATGCACAAGAGTATAAACATGCACAAGAATATACATATACACACTTAATACATAAATATACACATAGAAATAAAAATTGGTGCTTCTTCTAGCCCTGCCAAGCTATAGCTCTGAAACCCAGTGTGATGACTTTGATAGCCTGTCATTCTCAGATGCCTGTGCCTGCCTACTTCCACCTGACATTGACTGTGGTCTCTTTTATACTGGTCATATCTTCTATCTTCCCTTTTGCTGCCTTTCCCTGCACCTCCCATAAAATGCTCCCACTACCTAGAGACTCCTGCTTAACAGATCTATCTGGTACTTGAAGTGTCAGTTGGATGTACTGCTGGCCATTGTCTCAAGAAGGGGGCCTGGAACCCTTTGTCTCTACAACATTCTGGGAGCTGTGTATCTTAAATGCAACTGCTTAGGGAAAGAATATTCTCAGCATCGTATATGTAGAGTTCTCATTCTAAAATTCTCGAATGTATCATTGTGAGTTAAATTGTCTGTGTTCATGTCCCTTGCTTAGGCTATCCACTGTTAATCTGAGGACCTATGTAAAATCACTCTCGAGGCTCTCACTGTCAACAAAAACTCTGGAAAATATATTCTACAGGTTAAATCACACTTTCCTTCCTAGGATTATAGTTTACCTATTTGGATCTGTAAGGGAGGTGGTGGTTGTTCTTCTTAAGTGCTGTTGAATCAGTTCTGACCCATAGAGAAACTTTATAAGGTTTCCGAAGAGTAGCTGTTGAGCTTGTACCACTGACCTTGCAGTTCAAATAGCTTTGCAGGCTGGCACATTCACCCACAGCGCCACACCAGGACTCCATAAGAGATGTGGAGAGGATCAAGTCATTGCAGGGATTACTATACACCTAGGAATAGGAGCAGAGCTAGGGAGAGAGTAGCACATACAATATTCCAGAATGGTGTGCAAAGGATGTTTGTCTTTTGCATGAGTATGTACTTTTATGGGATTAATAACAGATTTATTCAATTTAAATATATGTCAGAATAAATGGACACATGTACTTAATGCTAATAGACATCTATGTGGTGTGTCAACAAAATATGCCAAGTAGATTTCAGCAGTTGTATTTTCCTGTTAATTGGATAATCAACTAGTCTAGGAAAAATAAGAACAAAAACAACAAAAAAAGCTGCCCACCCTAAAAAGAAAACAGAATTTAAAAAAAAAATTGTATGTTAAATTTTTTAAAGGTGGTTTGGATTCTATAACTGAATACTTTACCCTTAAAATAAGCTTACTCAGGGACTCATTCTGTGGGGACGTAATGTTGCCATGCTGTGTAGCAAAGACTAGAACTACAAAGCCCTTAAATAATCCCTTTGTGATACAGTAATTTTAAACTGGCAACATAATTGTTAAAGATTCCCAAGGAGCTATAAAAAAGTATGGTGATACAGAATCTTGAGTGGAAGCAGCTTTTTGGGTCTAGTTCCCCTTTTTATGACTGTGTTTATAAGTCAGGTGCAAAGTAGGATCTGCAAGTGGTGCTTAATTGCACCTTTTAGCATGTCCAGACTTTGTAATACGAATGACTTTAATCTGCAAGGTGAATGGGAACTACCAATCTCATTCCAGTTTGAATTGTGGGTCCAATTCTCCCTATACAGCCGGAGGGGAAACTACAACACTGACTCTTAATTTACTAGGCAGTCTAGCTTCCAGTTCCAGCGTTGAAAAGTATATCAACTTCTGTTGAGATAAAAGATGAGGATGCTGTAAGAGGGAAGCATTATGGAGGTATGGTGATAACACAGATAAGGACCTATACCTGCCTTTTACTACTGTGTTTTCCAAGGTCTCCTATCTCAGCCTAGGCTTTGTGTAGAAACACCAGGTCTGGGGGTGGGTATCTTTTTCCTCAAATGGAAATGCAGGGCCACATTAAGCCATCTGTTCTTAGTGTGTTTAAGTCTCAGGAAGTGAACGGTGGTTTTAAAATTGTGGCCTGGATTTATTTTCCTGTAGCTTAAACTGTGGATAAAAGAGATGACATTTTAATAGAATGAGGTTATGAAGAAATTCCTAATTAGTTAAAAAATTAAATTAGAGGTTTTGTTTATTGTGAAAGTCATATAAGACCCACTCATTTTGTATTTTTGAGATCTTTTGCTTTCTGTTCAGGTACAAGCTGTCAATCAAGGCTAATCAAACTGGCACAGCTAACATGATACATCATAAAATTTCACAATAATGTCAACCTGTAATTCTGTCAATCTGGTTAAGGGAACTGGGCTAAAAACAATATTGTCATTTTGTAATAACACTTGGAAGCCTTTACAGAATAATGTTCCCATCATCTCCCCCTGTAATACTGTGCCTGACTTCTACTGGAGGCAGCCCTCACTGCTGACAAATGGCCAGGTGGTCAGAGCCTGCCCTCCCTCATGATACTCCTGAGATCTGGGGAAGGGCCAGGTAAGTGGATGCTGCTGTCCTCCAGCATTTCTCCAGCTTGATCCCTTTGATACATAAAAAGGATACATTTCAAAGAACAATGCCAGTATTTCCTCCTGCCTGTCTCGTGTGGTATAAAATGCATGGCTGCTGAGTACACTTGTTTATTCAGTAAGTGTACTTTTTATACATATTTTCTATATTTATGAACTTATTTTCTGGTATATTTCTAACGCATCTCTTTGAAAAAACCACTGCATTTACCAGTAAAACACAAGCCACCCATTACACAAAGCCATAAAGCACAGGTCCCTCTGCAAACTTTGTTTCACTTTGCAGCCCCAGGACATCATGATTCCTCATTGAATTAGCAAAGATAATAGACTCTCAGTTCACCAAGCCCCTCAACTTGAACCGCTAGTCCTTGATGTTCCCTGGAATCCTTGCCTGGAGATGGGGGATGACCTTCAGTTGATGGGTCTCTTGAATGGTCAATGTGGCTGGACTTTAACTGTCAAATAATTGGTTTCTCTTAACAGAAAACAAAGCAAAACAGTCTGTTATCATTATATTATATATAAAATAAATACAGGCTCATACTTTTCTTTACGTCATCTAAGTCCTTGAATATGTTTTAGAGAAAATGCATTTCCAATAATAAGGATTTGTTGTGGCAATGTAGGGTCAGCAGTAGACTGAAACCCACGAAATCTGCAGTTCATATCCTCCCGTTGATTCTTGGAATCCCTATACAGGAATGCTATGAGTCAAAACCGAGTCGATGGCACTTAACAACAGCTAAAACATAATATGAAAAGGGGTCTTGGTGTGGCACCGTAGGATGAACACTAGACTGTTAGGTGCAGGATTAGCAGTTCAAACCCACCAAACACTTCTTGGAAACCCTATAGAGCATCATTATGAGTCTGAACCTGCTCCATAGCATTTAAGAACAATAATAATGATATGAAAAGGTTTGTCCAGTAAGTTATATTAATGGTTTTATTATTATCACTACTTTAAAACTGAGAGACTTCTTGCTGAGATGTCTTACTCAAAAACAAACATCTATAGTACAGAGCATTGAAAAATGAAGAAGCTATGGTAGCGAGGCTGTTACTTCAGAGCCCACGGTAGCTCCCTCTCATCCTCACCTTGTTGGGGTTAGATTTTCTAATCATTGAACCACAAGATTTCTAGTATCCTAGTCACAGGATCTTCGTGTCATTGTGGTTGGTTTCGATTCTCAGCAACCCCGTGGTGGACAACGCAGTGAAACACTGCCCAGACCCTAGGTCATTCTCACACTCTTCATACATGTTCAGAACTATTTTATTTACTCTGATGACATGTAAATAATTTTGTACAAGAAATGTATTAGACACTAAAGGGTCAGAATATTGAGAAATTTTCAGATCATCACAAGTAAAGCAGTTGTATTTAACCCTTCCAGGACTAAATTATTTTCTATTAGTTTTTCAGTACAACCATGTGTTGTCAGTAATGGATGTCATTTTGCATGAAATGAAAATTTAAAAAAAGTATAAGGCAATATGGATTTTAACACAATCCTGGTGTGGCGTTGCAGGATGATATACTGGACTGCAAGATCAGTTTGAGTCACAAGGTTGGTGGTTCAAACCGACCAGCTGCTCCTTGGTAAACCCTGTACAGGGTTACTATGAGTTGGGATAGACTTTTACAGCCCTTAATAACAACAGTGAGATGCCTAGTGAGAAACATATGCCCTGAGGGGTCTTTGGTGCTTGGGTTGGTGAGATGAAACTTGTCTTCTGACTCATGTAGTTGTGCAGGGCCCCACCAGATGGCAGTACTCATTGAAAGTGGGATGCTGGCTTCCCACTAAACCATTGTTGTTATTGTTACGTGCCGTAGAGTTGATTCCGACTCATAGCGACCCTGTACAGAGTTTCCGAAGCTGTAAATCTCTACGGGAGCAGAAAGCCTCATCTTTCTCCCGCAGAACAGCTGGTAGTTTCAAACTGCTGACCTTGCGGTTCACAGCCTGATTTGTAACCACTACGCTACCAGAGCTCCTTAATACAGGCGAGCACTGTGTTCCACAGGTCATGAAAAGGTTATTCCTCCACAAGAATATTTGCAGTGCCACTGTTGGGCTTCGTGAAACTAGTCTCTGTGTTGGTCTTTCAGAAACTTGATGATCCATCAGCTCTTCTAGTAATAATTTTCTCAAAATTGGGCATCTCTTGTTGAGACATGCCTGGTGTCAAGGGTCTCATGTTACTGTTCTTGACTTCCTCATTTCTCCAGCTCACTACCTTTTCTGCGTGATGGTGGTTGGTAGTTACATGCCGTCAATTCAGTACCTACTTATAGTGACCGCGTGAATTGTTTCCAAGACTGTAAATCTTTATGGGAGCACAAAACCTCATTGTTCTCCCATGGGGTGACTGGTAGATTAGAACTATGGACCTTGTGTTTAGCAGCCCAGTTTATAATCCACTAGTCTACCAGGGATCTTTGAATGAGTTCATTCCAATTCAACGTTCTGTTGAGAATTTTCATTCCTGTCCCAGATATACTGAATCAGAATGTACATTTCCACAAGACTCTACATGAATCACCTGGGACTCTTGTTAACATGTAGATTTGATTCAGTGTAGCTGAGATGGAAATGCAAATGCTCAGCAGGGATCCAAACTGCAGTGAATTGGTTTGAAGCCCTGATTTAATTGTTCAAAACCTAAGATTTGGGGAAAGAAAACTGAAGTCTGTGGAGGGGAAAAAAATGGAGAGTAGGAATTAAAACGTTGGAAAGAGTTATTGTAAAATGTTAAGATGGGGATGAACAGGTGGAGCAGTGGGTATCTTCAGGGCAGTGAGTTCAAATATTTGTGTGCCTCAAAAGGATGGATATGTAACACTATGCATTTGTCAAAACCTGTAAAACTGTGCAACACAAATTGTGAACCCTCAGATAAATCTTGGACTTTTGTTAATAATTACTATATAAGAAGCTCTGGGAATGTAGTGATTTTGAGTCAGGCTGCTAACTTGAAGGTCAACTGTTCAAAACTACCAGCTGTTCCTCATGAGAAAGATGAGGCTTTCTGCTCCTGTAAAAGATTTGCAGCCTTAGAAATCCTGTACTGGGTCACTGTGAGTCGGAACCAACTCCACAGCACACCACCACCACCAACAACAACAATGTATTATATAAGATGATTGATTGTGGGTTAGGCATTGGGCTACGAACCTTAAGATTGGTGATTCAAACCCACAGTGTACTTGACTGGAGAAAGATGAGGCTGTGTTTGCTCCTGCTGCAAAAAGTTATAATCTCCAAAACCCTTTATAGGGTTTCTAAGACTCAGAATCGACTCAGTGGCAATGGGTATCTATTTCTTAATCAATTGTAATATCATATAGCACATAATAAATGATGTGACTTAAACCGGAAATGGTACAGGAAGTTGCCCTATGGGCAAACGATTCTCCTCCCGAAGTGCACACTGGGTTCTGTGAGTCGTATTGAGTTAGAGTAGCTCAACATCAGTGGGTTTGATTTGTTTTTGTTGTTAGGTGCCATTGGGTTAGTTCTGACTCGTAGTGACACTGTGCACAGCAGACGGAAATACTGCTTGGTTCTGTGCCATTCTTAAAATTGTTGTCATACTTGAACTAAATCGCTGCTACCGCTGTGCCTGTCCATCTCATTGTGTGTCTTCATTTTTGCAGTGGTCCTCCACTTTAACAAGCATGATGTCTTTCTCTAGGGATTGGTCCCTCCTAATAACATGTCCAAAGTCTCAACATCCTGGCTTCTAAGGAGCATTAGGGTTGTACTTCTTCCAACACAGATTTGCTTGCTCTTCTGGTACTTTCGATATTCTTCTCCAGCACCACACTCAGATGCATCAACTCTTTGATAGTTTTCCTTATTCATTATCCAACTTTGACACATTTATGCACAAATCCCATGGTTGTTTGTTGTGGATCAAGTCAGTTCTCACTCACAGCGACCCCTAGTGGCTATGCATCAGAACTCTGAGGCGTGACTAGTGGGCTTAGAGGTGGTAAAATTCAGCCTTTCCTCTTTCCCTCCCTCCCTTCTTATCAGTAAAAAATTATTTTGATCTGTTTAGGGATAAAACTGTGTTTAAAGATTTAAGATACTTTAAAACTTTCTAAAACCTTTTTGAAAAAGCACCCTGATTCAAGTATTTGAATAACACAAAGGAGATAACACTTAAGATAGTAGCCAGCTTTTCTTTCATCTGTTTATAACCTTTTTTCATAGCAAAGCAAAACAATCAGCAACAACAATTGAAAAAACAAAAAAGAAAAAACAAAAAAAACCAACCAACACAGCTTTACTGAGATATAATTCACATATGAAAGTCACCGATTAAAGTACATTGCTCAGCAGTTTTAGTGTGTTCACAAATCTGTACGAGGGACCTTCAAAAAGTTCACATAAAAATGGAAATAATTTCGTTAGCTTTTTTTTACATTTTTATATGAACTTTCTGAAGCCCTATCATATAGCCATCACCACAGTTAATTTTAGGACATTTCATTCACCTACCAAAGAAATCCTATAGCTTTTAGGGACTTTGGAAACCAGTGACTATGTCACCCACCCTTACAGCTCTACCGCACTGTGCTATCTGTATACATACAGTCATCTGAATGGAACATGATTTATATGGATTTTGGTGACTGACTGACTTAGTGTGGTATTTCTAAGGTTTATTCAAATTTATAGCATGTATTCGTTAACTTTGTTCTTTTTTTTTTTTTTGGCTGACTAATGTTTCACTGCGTGGATATACCACATTTATTTATCCATCTGTCCACTGAAGGACTTTGGATTGTTTCCACTCTTTGACTATTATGTATAGTACTGCTATAAACATTCATGTACAAGTTTTTATGTGGGCATATGTTTTCATTTCTCTTGACTAAATACCTAGAAGTAGAATTGCAGGATCATACTGTAATTGTAAGTTAAATGTTTTGAAGGACTGCCAGACTATTTTCCAAAGCAGCTGGACCCCTTTACATTCCCACCAGCAATGTTGGAGGGCTTGAATTTTTTCTCCATCCTTGCCAATACTTGTTATTATCTGATGTTTTGATTCTAGTCATCCTGTGGGTATGAAATGGTATCTCCTTATGGTTTTTATTTGCATTTTCCTGATGATTAAGGACATAGAACACCTTTCCACATATTTATTGATCATTGGTATATTTTATTAGAATAAATGTTTGTTTAGACCTTTGTCTGTATTGGGATATTTGTAATTTATCCTCAATCAGTTTTGATAAAAGATCTTCATTAATCTGATAGGAGACATAATGCAACACTAGATTGTAGATGCAAAGAGAAGACTTAACTATGAATGGTTAAAAAAAAAAAAAAAAGTACTTTGAAAAGAATGAATCAAGAGCTCTGCTCTTGTGACTATGAAATAATAAAATTTCATCAAAAAAGAGATGTGAAATTCTAAAACCTAAGAGCTTTATATTTTGCTTTGTGGCCAAGTGAAGACAATCATAATAACTTTCCCTGCAAAGAAAACTAACTTCAGAATTAAGACATTCGAGTATTAAAGTGACATAGGAATTGAACCAGGTTTCACTAGTAACTGGACATTAACGGGGAGAAGAATCTTTATTGATCACTAAATTATAGACCATTAAGTCATCACGGCCACATTTATTGAAAACTTGCACCTGGCACTCTGTGCTGGTTTTAAGTAAGGCTGGAGACGGAGAGTGCTGTACACAATCAGCTATAGAAAAGGGTAGAATTGAGGCTCCCTTGAGAAGGATGGAAATGTAGTGCAACTGAAGTTTGTTATTATTGTTGTTGCCAAGTGCCACAGTCGCTGGAGAAGGATGTCATGCTGGGTAAGATGGAGGGTCAGAGAAAAAGAGGAAGACCCCCAAAGAGATGGATCAGCCAGGTGGCATCATTGATGGCGTCAAGTGTGGCAGCGGTAGTGAGGTTGGCCCAGGATTGGACTTTGTTTCGTCCTGCTGTGCATGGGGTCGCTATGAGTTGGTCCCGACTCGATGGCACCTGACGACAACAGCAACAACAACAACAAGTGCCACAGAGTCAGTTCTGACCCATAGCGACCCTGTATAGAGTTTCCCAGGACTGGCTGATGAGCTTGAACCACTGACCTTGCAGTTCAAACCTACCTTGCAATGCCTCAACAGGGACTCCAAGTAAAGCTTAAAAGAGGGAAAAAGCTGTCATCTAGCCTGGAGAGCAGAAGAAGTGGCTTCTCATTGCTTTTAAACTATAGTATGATAATGAACCATGAGGGGTCTGCCCTGGCCCTTGCCTACCTCTGTGCCTTCTCTCTGTGTTCTTCATCCACATTAGCCTTTGCTATTAAACTTGCTAAGTCTTTCCCTCCACTGACTTTGAACGCAGGTGCCTATTTGTGAAATGCACTATCCTGTGCCCTATTCTTTGACCTAATTTTTTCCTATTGCTTCTTTCTTTCTCATCTAAAGTGTCTTTCCCTCCAACATCCTTGTAATTATAAATCCATTAACCTGTCTGTCTACTCCATTGTTTAATGTCTCTCTCCCCTACTGGACTGTTAACTGTAAAACAGAAGATAGTTTTTTTATACTTGGCGTTGTATTCCCAGTACTTTGTCACTAACATGGATTTTGAAACTCAAGACATGTGTACTTATTGAACATCTACATTGTGCCTTAAAAGATGAGCAGGAATAGCAACTTCCAAGATGTCAGCAACAAACCTATCCTTGGCATATCAAGGAAGGGGCAAGCTTTGTTTTTGCTGAAGCTTGATTTTCAAAAACTAAAATAGTTGCAAAAATGTAAATTTAATTCCTCTGAGATACTTGTTCTGCACTGAAGGTGTAACTTTAACATGTATATTTCTTGTTAAGTGCCATCAAGTTGGTTCAGACTCACAGAGACCCTTTATAGAGTTTCCAAATAGCAACTGGTAGGTTTGAGCCACCAACCTTTCAGTTAGCACCAACCTTTCAGTTAGCAGTCTAGTGCTTATCCTACAGCACCACACCAGGATTCCACAATGTATATTTGCAAATGTATTATTCACTGTATGTATATACAATGTACACACATACACATGCCTTTCTCAGTAATGAAAACGACACCAAAAAGGTAACATTACGTCGTGCAGACAGGTTCTCCCATGCCTCCTTATCCCTGGTTTTGTAGCATTGTTTTCTTCTGGTGTATTGGTTTAAGTCTAATCAGCCCAGTAGAGATTGGTATGTACTAGATAGCATAGGCCTAACAGATGAGGGTAACAGCTAACTACCAGTATATCACAATATGTTTGCATCTGGATGTAACTACAAATACCATGGAGATTTATCTGCATCAAGATTTTCAAGGTTTGCATAAAAAATAGTGGATTATGAGCTGGGCTGCTGACTGCAAGGTCAGTGGCTTATATCTACCAGTTACTCAGCAGGAGAAAGATGAGACTTTCTGCTCCCATAAAGATTTACAGCCACAGGAAACCCTATCCAGGGTCGCTGAGTCAGAACCGAGTTCATGGCATCCCACCAGCATGATAGTTTCAGAATTCTGAATAGAAATGATCTCATCTCCATTCTTGTTGACAATTATGTAAGTGGAAACATTTTGCTAAGGTTACAAAAAGACAAAATCATGATGAAGAATTGTTTTGCGTCTGTCTAAAATGTTTGTGCTTCTGGGTAAAAGAAAACTATAGGTTCTTTAGGTTCAAAAGTTCTGTTCTGTGCAGCCTGGTGAATCAGGTCATCTAACAAAGCTCTACTTCAAGGGTCAATGAGCGGGTCTTCACTTGTGCCAATGAACAAAAGGGCTGGAACTTAATTTAGGAAAAAATAACTGTTTCCCTACAATACTCAACAACCTACTTATTATTCTTTTCTCGCTACACACACAGTAATTGTTGTTGTTGTTGTTGTTAAGTGCCATCGAGTCGGTTCCAACCCATAGCAACCCTGTATAGGGTTTCTGAGGAGCAGCTGGTGAGCTTGAACCGCCAACCTTGCAGGTCAAATGGCTTTGCAGCCTGGTGCATTAACCCACAGTGCCACACCAGGATTCCACACACATAGTAATGGGAAATATAAAATCAACAGGTTTGTTTTTCATCATTCACAAACACAACAAAAATCAAGCTGTTTTGCCTATTGATGAGATGAAAACATAGGCTTGCGATGCATACTGTCTGGGTCCTAATACCATTGCAAGACCAGTGCCTTCTTCATTACAAATACCATTTTTTTAAACAATAAAAATATGATGCACATGAATCACACCAGATGACAAACACAGAAATCACATTGACTACATCTGTGGAAAGACATTGTGGAAACAATCAGCCAAACAAGTCTAGGTGCAGAGTGTGGAACAGATCATCAATTGCTAATAAGCAAATTCAGGCTGACACTGAAGAAAATTTCAGCAAGTCCAC
>NW_006408535.1:14819290-14822071 GCF_000296735.1 Chrysochloris asiatica | reverse complement strand
AAGACAAAGTCAAATATTAACAACTAAATGTGCAAAGACCTGGAGTTAGAAAATGTAAAGAGAAGAACATGCTTAGCTTTCATGAAACTCAGGGAATGGAATAAAAAATTCAAGTCTTGACTTGAAATATTGAAGGATTCTATGTGCAAAATGGAGTCCTGGTATGGTGCTGTTGGTTAATGCACTGGACTGCAGAGTCAGTTTGAACTCCAAGGTCGGTGGTTCCAATTCACCAACTGTTCCTCAGAAACCATATGTAGAGTCACTATGGGTCAGAACCCAGTTGATGGCACTTAACAACAACAACAACAACGGTGAAATATTGACAACAACAACAACAACGGTGAAATATTGAAAGATGCAGAAAACGTCAAAAGAAGATGGAACATACAGAGTCCCTGTCCCAAAAAGAAATGGTCGATTTTCAGCCATTTAGACAGGTTGCTAATGATACTGAGGGAAGAAGTCCATGGTGCATTTAAGGAAGTGGCAAAGAACAAGGCACCAGGAATGGATGAAATACAAATTGATGCAGCACTGGAGGCACTCACTCATCTATGCCAAGAAATATGGAAGACAACAACCTGGCCAACTGACTGGAAGTGATCCACATTTGTGCCAATTCCAAGGAGAGGTGGCCCAACAGAATGCAGGAATCATTGGACAGTATCATTAATACCCCATGCAAGCAAAATCATGCTAAAGATAATTTTTAAATGACTGCAACCATACATTGACAGAGAACTTCTAGAGGTTCAAGTCGGGTTCAGAAGAAGACATGGAATGAGGCATATCTTTGCTGATGTCTGATGGATCTTGGCTGAAAGCAGAGAATACCAGAAAGATGTTTATCTATGCCTTACTGACTTTGCAAAGACTTTTGCTTGTGTGGATCATGACAAGCTATGGGCAGCCTTGTGGAGAATGAATATTCTGAAACATTTAATTGTGCTCATGAGGTACTTGTACATAGTCCAGGATGCAGGTGTTCAAACAGAACAGGGGAACACCAAACGGTTTAGAATTAGGAAAGGTGTGTGGCACGGTTCTATTCTTTCATCATACTTAATTCAGTTTGTGTGCTGAGCAAATCTGAGGAGCTGGATTATATGAAGAAAAATGTGGCATTAGGATTAGAGGAAGACTCATTAACAACCTGTGATAAGCAGATAATACTAACTTGCTTGCTGAAAGGGAGAAGGACTTAAAATACTTACTGATGAAGATCAAAAACTACAACTTCTATATGGGTTGCACCTCAATGTAAAGAAAACAAAAATCCTCATCACTGGGCCAATAAATAGCACTCATGTAAGTGAAGAAAAAAATTGACGTTGCCAAAGACTTCGTGTTGCTTGTATCAATCATCAACACTCATGGAAGTAGCTTTCAGGGAATCAAATGATGTATTGCATTAGGCAAATCTGCACAAGACTCCTTTAAAGTGTTGAAGAGCAAAGAAAAGACATCTTTGAGGACTAATGTGCAACCTATCCAATCCATGGTATTTTCAATAGCCTCATAAGCTCGTGAAAGTTGGACACAAATAAGATCATAGAAGTGTTGATGCATTTCAGCTATGGTGTTTAAGAATTGTACCATGGACTGCCACAAGTACAAGCCAAGTACATGACAATCTCTGTCGGAAAAAGTACAGTCAGAATGCTCCCTGGAATCCAGGATGGCCGGACTTCGTCTCTGATACACAGGACTGGCGATGTTTCATTCTGTTATACATAGGGTCACTGTGAGTCTGTACTGACTCAATGGCACCCACCAACAGCAAGAAGAGGATTATCTTTGCAAATGACCTAACTCTCTTTGCATTATATTCTTTCTCAACTGTAAAATGAGGAACTACAGGGCTTTTGTTTATTGAACAGTAATTTTGTTTATTGATAATCCATGGATTCCTGGAGGCTTGTTGTTGACCAATACCTTTAGTGCAGTTAATGTCTTTTTAGTGACTTTTTGGTTTGTTGATGTACGATGTCCTTGACAGCATCCCACAACTGATCTGGTCTTTGGTCATTTCTGTTCAGTGAGTCAAATCTGTAAGTGAGATGGTTTGTGAATTCAGATATGATATACTCAAGATCATAGTTTGTGTCTCAAAGACGTCTTGCTTTAGTTTTTGTCAGCTTTAATTTGAATTTGCATATGATCAATTGATGGTTTGGAATGTAGTCAGCCTTTGTACTGACTAAAGATGCTGAGTTTTTTCATCATCTCTTTTGATAACCTGTAGCTGATTTGATTCCTGTGTATTCTGGCTGTTGAGTTTCACATTTATAGTCACTGTTTATGTCGTTGATAAAAAGGTGTTTCCAGGAATTGGAGCAGAACAGGGGTTGTATGTAATTTAACATTTAGAAAAGTGTAGATCATGGTGTTGTCCTTCCACCATACATATTCAACCTATATGCTGGGCAAGTCATCTTGGGAGCTGGATTACGTGAAGAAGAACATACCCTCAGGATTGAAGGAAGCCTCATTAACAACATGCTATACAAAGAGGACATAGCATTGCTTGCTGGAAGTGAAGAGGAATTGAAGCACTTATTAATGAAGAACAAAGACTGCAACCCTCAGCGTAGGTTAGACCTCAGCATAAAACAAAAACCCTAACACTGGATCAGTAAGCAACATCATGATAAATGGAGAAAATACTGACGTTTTCAAGGATTTCATTTTATTAGACTACACAATCGACACCCTGAAGTTGCAGTCAAGAAATCAGATGATGAATTGAATTGGGCTAATGTGGAGTCCTGCTGTGGC
>NW_006408535.1:14782222-14817725 GCF_000296735.1 Chrysochloris asiatica | reverse complement strand
CTTAAATTAATAAGTATAATTAATTACAATTTTCCACGAATGTTTGTGTATACTCATATTCAGAATGTAACTCTGTTTCTTCCTTACTGTCCCTTTTGTTCTCAATTGTTCCTATTTTTGCTTGTGTATTTTCAGAAAAATTTTGCCCATGATCCTTAGTAATTTGCTACATGGCTAGTGTTGTTGTATACCATAGAGTCAGTTGGAATGGTTAGTGTAGGCAAGTATAAATGAAACAGTATAATGGATACATAAAAGCAAGCATACTAAAATAACTAGCCTGGGTTCCTCTCAGTCCTGCTGTCAGGAACCTTGCTGCTTGCATATAATCTTATCTTTCCATTAAGAGGAAATGGGAGCAGTGACATTTCAAACCCTTTCAGGAGAACCTTTCTGAGCTCACTAGTTCACCAATGTCGGAGCCTGATGCTGCTGCCGCTGCATGAAAAACATTATTTATTATCACAGTGAGTGTCACTTCAGCTGTCCCAGGCTTTTGGCCGCTTATGACGAGTCCCTCCCTGCTCTCCTTTTCCATTGGCTTTGTAAGGGTATGTATACCAGCGAGTGAATCACATAGTGTGCAGTTTATGCTGTGGCTGTTTATTCATCTTTCTAAAGCTCTTACCGCAGTGAGAGGTCTGCAGTGGTTTCCATGAAACCTCCAGAAGCTTGGTTCGTTGCCCTGTTAGCTTTTTCAGATTGTGCCTGCATCAAGGATAAATTTCAGAAAAAGATTTGCAGACGGCACTTTAATAACATTTCTGCTTGTCCAAGACTGTCCAATGTTTTGCCTTTTTTAGCTTGTGCTATAACTGTGGAGTCCCAAAGTGGGGCTGTGGGTTAATACAGTAGACTGCAATGTTGGTTTGAACTGTAAGGTTGGTGGTTCAAGCTCATGAGCTTCTTGGAAACCCTATATAGGGTTGCTATGAGTCTGAACCAACTCCACGGCACTTAACAACAACAACTGTAACTTGGCTGACTTAGTTACTTTGCATGAATAACTCTTCTTAAAGTAAAAACATAAGCTTACTTCTGTCACTGACTAACCTCCTTTCTCTTACCAAGGTATATGCCCTTCACTGTGTCTCCCCTTCTATGTTAGCAGAGTGTTTTCTGGTATTTTGGTATGAACTGTGAACAAAGATATGGCATCTTAATTTTAAAGAATTCAGGAGAGAAAATGAACAACATAGTAAGTAGCTTAATAGTCAATTGTTGAACCCAAGAAAACCATGCCAAAGCAAATGAACAAAGGAAATACCTGATATTCATTACTTGGCCATATAGTTTATCAAACAATATTTGAAATTTGACTTATTAAAAGAACAGGTATGATAGTTTCTTTTCATTATTTGTCCATCCTAACCGTTTCCAAATCTTGTAGTTGTGAGTTCTTCAACATGTAGCAGATGTGGGCTGTCCCCTTTACAATGTTCAGAAAAAACCCCACAACAAAACCTAAGCTCCCTGCGGAAGAGTTGATGCTGAGTACAAGTTCCCCTGTAGGACAGAGTAGGCATGTTCTGTAGGGGTTCTGAAACTCTAGATCTTTATGGGAGCAGAGAGCCTCATCTTTGTCATTTTACAATGTTCACTGCCCCTAAATCACCACAAGTTAATACAGAGTCAGAATACAACAGTGAGTTTTTTTGTGCAAATTACACTTCACTATAACCCAAAACAAACAAAACATAAAATACACTACTATGGGGTCATTTCTGATTCATAACGACCCTATGTAAGGTTTCTGATGTATAGACCCCCTTATATCCCTTCAAGTGAATTCTTACCCTAAAGACCCCAAATATAGAATGTCTGCAGCTGCCAGTTGTGCTTCATATACCAAGGCTAAGCTGGGGTATAATAATCAATGTGGTACTTTATCTATCTATTATTCATTCACTCTTCTGGTATAAGCATCCAGTAATACCTGGGGGCACCATTCTTATCACATAGCTCAGCTCTTGAGCATGAGATACAGTTGTTTCTTCTCCTGAGCTTGGCAGTAGGTTTGTGATTCAATATTTACAGGTAGATCCGGATCTTCCCGGCCTGTGTGATTGACTTATCCAATGAACGAGTGAGCCCTTTGATGAGATCATTAGAGGAAAGACACGTTCTGTTCCTTTTTACTGGATTTGCGCCTTCAGGGCTATGGCTTTGGTATTGTTTCCAGCCATTTCACCACTTCCTGAAGGCTGAGGTGTTGAAACCCATCAAGTGGACAGTAGAAGTGGGAAATGGAGGAAAACAGATCCTTCTGATATAATTTCAGCCCTTAAATGAAACACCAGATGGCAATTTTATGTCTTCCATAAGCCATTTTGAGTTAAATTGTTGTTTTCTCATTTGTTAGAGTCCTGATATTACAAAGGGAAAGAAAAAGGGAAGGGAGGAAAAAAAAAAAAAGATGAATGTATTCCAGAGCATCCTTGATTGCTTCAAAATGGAAAGAAACTAAACTTTAGGAGAGTATCTGGAACACTATCTGACCTATTGCATGGATTAGTATGAGAAGTAAATTCAGTTGCTGGGGTCTGAGTAAGAAGTGATATCTGTAAGCATCGATCACATATATTATAGCACAATATATGCCTGAAGTCCTCTTTACAAATCTATTTTTATTCATCGATATGTTCAGTAGTTTATTTATTCAGAAGCGCTTAGTGAGACTCCATCTAGGTACAGGGAATATGATGGTGAACAAAACCTATATGGTACCAGCTTTTATAAAGGCAATGTTTTAGAAGGGGAGGTAGGTTACATGTGGGAAAGCCCACCCACTTAGGATTATAAATCATATCAGAGCAGGTCTGTCCACTGAGAGAACTGTTGGTCCATTAAAAAAATATATAGTTAACATTTATTATTATTTCTTCAGATTTAACAAAGCTATTGTATTAGAATTTTTTTACTTAAATTGTCAGAGCTCATCTTCTTCAGTGCGCTCCTTGAAGTATGCCAAGCACTTTCTACTTTTAAACTTCAAAAATCTCTAAAATTCTACTGTTGTGATAAAAAATGGGTGGGATATAATATTTATAACATTTCTGTTCAGTGATATACTCTGATAGACTTCCTAAAGTTAATCATTGTTGGTCTCTTGGAGACTTGAATGAATTATCGAAGAATGATTGAGTTAATGAACAAATTATTGAATAAAAATAAAATCTTGAGTAGGATAAGAGAGAGGATTCGAATACCAAAACTGGTATGTAAGAGGCCATACAAGATTTATATGGGGGGTTATTAGTAAGGGTACTATTTTTAAGGAATGAGGGAGAATATTGAATAAAATAGAAATATCAACAAACTGTAGTACAAGAAATAGGTTCTAAGATCTGAAGAGTGATGTGTCTAGTTCTGGACCAATAAACTTAGATTCAAAAAGCGATAGATGAGAATTCAGAAGTTAGCAAGGTCCTTGGTGGTCAGAAGAAAACAGAAATAAATTGTAACATGAAAAAAAAAATAGTGA
Source organism: Chrysochloris asiatica (assembly GCF_000296735.1). Classification (NCBI taxonomy): domain Eukaryota; kingdom Metazoa; phylum Chordata; class Mammalia; order Afrosoricida; family Chrysochloridae; genus Chrysochloris; species Chrysochloris asiatica. Next base: position 14,814,241 of record NW_006408535.1, on the reverse strand, counting down.
AATACAACCATTATTTTGAGTTTATTCATCAAAATGTGAAAAGTAGTTGATAAAAGAAGCATGGACTAGAGAATTATGTTTAGGTTTTAGCTGGAAATACCCCAGAAATACGTAATACAAAATATAGACTTGAACATTCATGAGATCAAAGAAAAGTACCCAAATGTTATGCAGGTTTCTAGTGGAATATCTTTGTTACACCTGAAGATCTACAGTGCTGCATAGGGTTACCAGTGCTAGTATTGTTGGACAATTCCATTGAGTTATGTTCTGACTTTACACACAACAGAATGAAATGTTACCTGATCCTGTATCATCCTCACAATTGTTGGTGCACTTGAACCCCTTGCAGCTGCCACTATACCAGTCCATCTCATTGGTGGTTTTCCTTATTTTGTTGTAGACTCTCCACTTTACCAAGCATGATATCCTCTACCAGGGACTGGCCCCACCTGATAGCATGTCTTAAGTTTGAGAGAAAAGACTTGCCATCCTTGTTTCTAAGGGACTTTCTGGCTATGCTGCTTCCAACATAGATTTGTTTGTTCTTCCGGCAGTCTGTGGTACTTTCAGTATTCTTCTCCAAAACCTTCATTCAAATGCATAGATTCTTACACAGTTTTTCTTACTCCGTGTCCAACTTTCAGATGTATATGTGGTGATTGAAAATACTTGGTTTGGGTCAGTTGCATCTTAGTCCTTAAACTGATATCACTGTCCTTTAAAACTTTAAAGAAGTCTTGTGCAGCAGATTTGCCTAATGTACTGCATTTTCTGATTTCTTGACTGCTGCTTCCGTGAGTGTTGATTTGGGGTTCAAAAAAAAAATTTTGTCTTGAACAACTTTAATCATTTCTCCATTTATTGGTCCAGTTGTGAGGATTTCTGTGGGTTTTTTTTTTTTTTTTTTACATAAGATGTTGCAATTCATACTGAAGGCTTTGGTCTTATATCTTTATCAGTAAGTATTTTAAATCATCTTCACTTTCAGCAAGCCAAGTTGTATGATCTTCATATTGCAGTGATAGTACTAATGGATGTTAATTTCCAAACAGTGGTAATTTGGGCTAGTTTAAAATGTTTATGGTAGACTGAGGTATCTGGGCTTTTGTAAGTCTTTCTCATTTTTATTTACATACAGGGCAATCACAGTCCATACTTTAGAATCCCATAATGATGTAACTGTGCTCAGAAGTATTTGTATGCCCCTCACCCCTATTCCTATTGTTATCTATACATTTTGTCTATCTCGACTGAAATATTGTCAACTTCTAGACCTTGATCAAGCTGAGTCATAACTTCCTCATCTTTAAAGAGGTATCCTCATGGCTATTGCATTTGGAAAATGTTTTTATATTTGATAACTTTGGTCCTTCAAGACTTATACTTAACTGGATGAAATACATACTTTGTGATTTCAAATCCAGATGTTTTTATTTATCTTTTAATTTGTACAGTTGTAGTATCATCTTTTAACGATTATTCAGTGGTAGAATTCTCAACTCCCCATCAGAGAGACCTAATTTCATTCCTGATAGGTTTCCCAGTCAGTGTATCTCACATATAGCCACCACCTATCTATCTATGGAGACTTGGGTGTTGCTCTACTGATGAACAGGTTTCAGCAGGACTTAAAGACTGAAATAGACCAGGAAGAAAGGCCTGGCTGTTTCCTTCTGAAAATCAGCCAATGAAAGTCTTATTAATTACAATAGTCCAGTCCCCATCCTGTCATTGGAAAGTTTCAGGACCAGACTGCATTACCTTCTCTTGAACATGAGATCACCATGAGTTGTAGAGAAGAGCAAAGCAGCTAATGGTAACAGTATATGATTGTGATAGTCAAATGGAGAGGTGGTTGTTGGTAAGATTATGTAAAAGATATACCCCATTGTAGGTGTATTATATCTAAGGGAAAAATTAAAACTTAACCCCAAAGTTGATCCATTTAAAAAAATCTATTATGAATTCTCTAGTATACGAAAACATGATTATCAGTTATTTGTAAATATTTGACATGTAACTTTCTCTTACTCATATTGTAATAAAGCACAGATCTGTCTACATCTAAATTGTATTTGTAAAGACACATTATTATACAATACAAGTTTATCTAAAGTATCTTTAAATGTCAAACTTCTTTGCTGATTTTTGCAAAACTTTTTTGGGACAATAAGACACAGTCATTTCTGACTATTAGCAAACATGTATTGATACTCTAAAATTACAAACAAGAAGTCCACGTACTTAGGATTCCCTCAAAGTAGCTGTTTATGGAGGACGACGGCACTTAACAACAAGGTACATGCTTTGGAGAAAATAAGTGGTACATCCTATTGTTCATCATGCTGAGTAAATATAGTAAAATGTCTCAAACGTTTTTCTTAAAAATGTGCTTTTGTTGCTGGGAAAAAGAATATTATTTTCATTCTAACTTTTGTTAATGACTCATTTTAAGGTCTTGAGACAACCTCAGCTTCTTTGCTTCAGGATTTAATCTTAGAAGCCATTAAGATGATTTAATGTGGGATTTGATGTTCAACTAATTGTAGTAGTCCTATGTTTGATAAGATAATTAAAATTCACCCTTGATAGTAGAACTCAGTTTTTAAATTCTGTTTTTAAACTTTTTCAAATACGGAAGTGAAGTTATCTAGTTTGTATCTGGTTATATAGTATCAACTAAAACTTTGTCACAGAAAGTTCTCAAACAAACCTTTTTCATATATCTTTATTTATGGAGCATGTCAATTATGTAAAAAAATAGCTTGTAGGAGTCCTATTGTGGCGCTGTGGGTTAATGTGCTGGAGTGCAAAATCAGTTTGAACCTCAAGGTCGGTGCTTCAAGCTCACCAGCTCCTCCTTGGAAACCCTATACAGGGACGCTATGGGTCGGAAATGACTTGATGGCACTTAACAACAACCAGGTAGTTGATTGAATAGTGTATAGTGGCCTGGATTTTTATCTAGCCATATGCACATGATAAAATACTACCTCCTAACCATAAGGAGGGAGTCCTGATGTGGCCCTGTGGGATAATGCACTTGACAGGTAGGTCAGTTTGAACCACAAGGTCGGCAGTTCAAATTCACCAGTAGCACCTGAGAAACCCTAAACAGGGTTGCTATGAGTCAGGATCAACTCGACAGTACTTAGTACCAGCACCCATAAGGAGACTCCTGGTGTGGTTCTGTAGGATCAGCACTGGACTGCAAACCACGGGTTGGACATTCAAACCCACCAGCTGCTCCTTGGAAACCCTCTTCAGGGTCACTATGATGGAATTTACTGGACAGCACTTAACAACAACCATAAGGAATGAGGATTAAAACAAAGAAAAGAATGTTTGCTCAAATCTACATATGTGACATTGACCCTTTTATTAATTTTTGAGCATATGATCAGAGAAATTCTTAGTACTATTAATATTTTACCTTAAAATATTCATTCTAAATAGCATAATGTTATTAATAAGGCTTATTCAGTATGCATCGTCAAGCTGTGAGGAAATACTTTAATGAATTATATATATCCGTGTGTGTGTGTAGATATGTACGGCGGAGTGATGATAGTGATGTTCCATGGAGTTGATTCAGGCTCATAGCCTCCCTGCATAGACTTTCCAAGGCTGTAAACCTTTATAGGAGTAGAAAGCTTCATCTTTCTCCCAGGGACTGACTGGTATTTTTGAACTGCTGACCTTGAAGTTAGAAGCCCATTTTGTAACCACTATGCTACCAGAGCTCTTTATACATATGTGTGTACACACACACACACACACACACACACACACACACACAGCACTGGTGGTTGCAGTGCTCAACTGCTAACCAGAAGGTCAACATTCTTGGGAGAAAGATGAAGCTGCCTCAGAAACTCTAGGAAGCAATTTTACTCTGTTGTAAACAGTTGCAGGGTTTCTATGAGTCAAAACCAATTTTTGTAAATACATAAACAGGAGCTCTGGTAGCATAGTGGTTACGAGTTGGGCTGTGAACTGCAAGGTCAGCAGTTTGAAACTATCAGCTGTTCCGTGGGCGAAAGATGAGGCTTTCTGCTCCCGTAAAGATTTACAGCCTTGGAAACCCTGTACAGGGTCGTTATGAGTTGGATCCAACTCCACGGAACATAACCACCAACCAACCAATGTGTGTGTGTGTGTTTGTATGCACACACACACACACACACACACACATATAAAGTTCTCTACACATGGGGTCACTTGAGTCAAAATCAATCAACAACAACATTTTGTGTGTGTGTGTGTGTGTGTGTTTTATATAACTCCTTATTTTTGATATATCTGTTTTAAGTGTTCACATGGCTGGTAAAATTAACATGTAAATTTCACATATGTCTAGAAATTAGGTAATATGGCATTCTCATAGTTTCATTTGGAATCATCAGAATTTCATCATCTCAAGTAGCTACAGTATACTGAATTATGTTAATTCTAGAAACTGGTATGAGTATGTCTTGAGGCAGAAGTAGACCAGAGGTAATAATTAACTAGGCAAATAATCACATTGCCCTGGAAAAAGGACTCCTGGTGTGGCACTGTAGGATCTGTACTGGACTGAGAACTATAAGGTCAGTAGTTCAAATCTACCAGCTGCTCCTCGGAAACCCTATATAGGGTCTCTATTAGTCAGAGTGGATTCCATGGCACCCTGGAGAAGGGGAAGGATTTAGGAGCTAGAGGAGGATCACTTTAAGGAGCAAAAAGTATCTAAAAATGGTTGGATCAGGGATAATCCAGGGTATAAGGGGTGGGAAGGAATTGCTTTTCTTAAATCTTATTAAATTCCAAGTAAATAACATAGGAATTTTTGCAGTAAATGATTGAAAAAAACTGTCTTGTAAGTACAGCCAGAATGATTGTAAGAAGCAAACATGGCAAGATTTTGCCTCTTAGATTTTGGACACGTTATCATAAGGGACCAGTCCTTGGAGAAGAGCTTCGATAATACGTCTGAAGCATAAGAGAGAAAGTTGGGCCATCCTGGCTTTGAGGGAGCACTCTGGCTATACTTCTTCCAACACAGATCTGTTCGTTCTTTTGACAGTCCATGGTACTCTTAACATTCTCCTCCAACACCGTATCTTACATGCATCATCTAAATTAAGAGAGTCATCAAAACAGAAGATGACCTTCAATGAGATGAACTGACACATGAACAATAGCCTCAAACATGGGAAAGATTGTGAGGAAGGCACAGTACCATGCAGTATTTTGCTCTGTTGTATAGATGGTGGCTGTGAATTGGAATTGTTGTGACATTACCTAACAACGCATGATTGAAATAGTCACATGTCTAAGTTAACTGTATTAACTTACAGAAGTAATTAAAATAACTTTGTTTTCTTTTGTTTGTTGATTTACGCCCCCCCCCCCCAAAAAAAAGTTTACCAAAGCCATTTAAGACAACCTGCTCTTAAAGAAATATTGTGATAGGTTTTATAACATTGATTTCTAACTTTCAATGTACGTGGGAAGTACTCACCTAATCAAGACTGAAAGTAGAGACAGTCATTTTTTTTTTTTAATTTGTTTTTTATTTTTGGTACAGATATTACTAACAACCTAATGATAATTTAGAAATTGTTGTTGTTGTTAGGTGTCATCAAGTAGGTACCGACTCATAGCAACCTTACGCACAGCAGAATGAAACACTGCCCGACCCTGGGCCAATCCCATTATTGCTGCCATGCCTGAGCCCACTGATATTGCCACTTTGCCAAACCATCTCTCTGAGGGTTGTCCTCTTCTTCTCTGACCCTCCACACTGCCAGCAGTGGAACACTGTCAGCACCAGAATATTGAATATTGAAATATGATGAAGAGCAGCAAAATATTGTCAGGTATAGTGCTGAAATATGAGCCTCTCCAGTTGGAAGGCAATCAAAATATGACTGGAGAAAGTAGAGTCGACCATGATGATGTGAATGGAGTGAAGCCCTCGGGATCCTCATTTGGAAATGGGGCACAATGCAAAGTTAAGAGAAACAGTTGTAAACGTCCATTAATAATTGGAACATGAAATGTACGAAGTATGAATCTAGGAAAATTAGAAAGTGTCAAAAATGAAATGGAATGTGTAAACATCAACATGGACTGGTATTATCCAGTTTGAATCTGACAGTCACATGGTTTACTATTCATGAATGGCATCATATTCATCATCTAGATGAACATACCAAGATCTATCTTGAAGTACAACATTGTCTTAGGTGTATAGATGTCAATAATATCCATACACCTACAAGAAAGACCAGATAATACTACTATTAGTTAAATTTATTTACCAGCCACTAAGGCCAATGGTGATGAAATTGAAGAATTCTACCAACTTCTTCGATGGATTGGCCAGGTAGCAACATTGATGGACTCAAGTGTGGCAGCAGTAGTGAGGTTGGTCCAGGATCGGACATTGTTTCTTCCTGCTGTACATGGGGTCGCTATGAGTTAGTTCCAACTTGATGGCACCTGACGACGACAACAACAACAACACCAACAACAACCAACTTTTTCAGTCTGAAATGGATCAAACATGCAATCAAGATGTATTGATAATTAGTGGTTATTGAAATGCACAGATTGGAAACAAAAAGGAAGGATCAGTAGTTGGAAAAAATGGCCGTGATGATAGAAATGATGCTGGAGATCACATGAAAGAATTTTTCAAGACCATTGACTTACTCATTGCAAATACTTTAATTTTTTTAAGTTTTTATTGTTAATTATGTGGGTTTACATGGGATAACATCAGTTTCACATTCATTCTATCGTATTTTGTTTCATTGCAATGATTACAGTCCCCTCCATGCATCATCATATAACCAAAGGATCCACCCCACAGGCCTGTCCTCCGGCAGTCAGCACACAACCCCTCTCCTTCCCTGAGTCCAGTGTTCCCAGACATTCCATCTGTCCACATCATCATCTCTGTCTACATTTCTGGCATCACTGCTTCTCTGGGTAGGGTCCCACACTCTGCTGTTCTCACTTGATGGTCCCAGGGACCTCCGCTCCTGGACTGCAAAATCAATCACTTGCCTCCTTTTGTTAAAAAAAAATATATATCAAAAACATCTACCTTTACGTTTCAGACCCTCAGAGTCATTCCTGATGACACAGTCATACCTGTTCTTCAAGGTAGCAGGGTATTCCATTGTGTTTATGTACCATAGTTTGTTTATCCATTCTTCAACTGATGGGCAACTAGGCTGTCTCCATCTTTTTGCTAAAGTATTCACTATTTTACCACAAGAGTGTTATCCCCATTTCCTTTTATTAGCCCCATCACAACAGATTGGAAACCATTCAGTGGCGAGTCTACTTTCCCCCACCCTGTTTGGAACTAGGCTCCTTCTTGAAAGCTTGTAAGCCAGTCACTTCTTGCCTTGATAGTCCCCCCATTTTGGGTAATCAAAGTTGCCCATCCCTGTCAACCCTGTGTACTGAGGGGTGTCGGTGGGAGTGATCCTCACTGTAAGATTTGTTCCCGTTTTTTAGCTGCTACATCCATAACTATAGATAAAGTTCATCAAATTGTAGCGGGTTACTTTTTTTTTTAATCTCCTGTCTTCTTCTAGTTGAGTTCTGATCATCCAGCCTTTGAAGCCAGGTCAAGTGGGTACTATTTGCAAGTATGGGTGTTCTTGTGCATCTCCCCTCACTTAATATCAGCTTGATGCTTCACTCTCAGCTCTATTCCTCTGTGACCATGTTACTACCTCTGGGCCAAGGAGTCCCCAGTTCTTGCCATACTGCTGGCCAACCAGGTCTCTACCCAGGTTCATAGGAGTCTATTGAATGTGGTCAGACTTAGCTCCCAAGTTCATTGCTGTTTTTCCCCTTCTTCCCCTTATTGGTAAGCAACGTGTTCACCATCCAGACCACATGTCTGCTCGTGTATTCCCCTTGAGTCTTTGTCTTGGAAGGGAGTTTGCTCTGAGGGGACCTGACCACTTGCCTTGATGGCTCCCAGGTGAACTGCTTACTTGTTCTTGTAGTAAACAATCAGACTACCATTATTGTTTTTTATTTTTTTCTGCTGGTCTTTCACAAAGTTTCTTCTGTTCTACTTGTCCTTTCAAGTGGACATTTCCCACTTCAGAGGATTCTGGATGGGGTTCAGGATTCCACCTATGTCTTTTGTAATGCAAAGGCTTTACAGGAAGCCTCTTTCATTGAGGAAATCCTAGCCCCTTTAAGGTATTCCAATCTTTTATATGACTTAAAGGCACTTAACAACAACATCAATCAGTTGTAAGCTGAAGACAGACTTAGAAGCTTTCTACTGTGATGTTTCTGGCTATTCCTTTGTCTCCCCCTCAAGTGTTTTACAATGGTAGACAAGGGAAACCAAGATTCAACAGACAGCCAAGCATCTTAACATTATTTCCCCTCTTTTACCGATTCAAACCATACCTCAATCCCTGTGTCCTGGAGCCCTGATGTTCCAAGGCTGTGCATACATCATTATTTACTTCTGTCCCACTTAGCCCATGCAAACCTTCCTACCTGTTCTCCCATCAGCCTTGTTCTTCCATTCCCTCCCTGTTCTTGGTATTGCCTTCTCATGCCCTCAAGCATCTAAGCTATCCTGTATCTATTCCCTATCCTGTGCTCTATCTTCCCCTCCCTCTCTCCCCTCCTCTCATCGCATACATCCTAGTGATCAGCAAATATATATATAATTAAAAAAAAAAATTCCCTTTTAGGGTGGGTTCTTAGTCTTTTACAATAATAGTCTGATGCAGAATTTCTTCTTGTGACTAATTTCACTCAGCATAATGTCCTCAAGATTCATCCATGTTATGCGGTGGCTTGCAGCTTCCTTGTTGTTCTTCAAGGTAGCATGGTATTCCATTGTGTTTATGTACCATAGTTTGTTGATCCATTCTTCAACTGATGGGCAACTAGGCTGTCTCCATCTTTTTGCTATTGTAAATTGTGCTGCTATGAGCATTGGTGTGCCTATATCTACTCGTGTAATGGCTCGTATTTCTTGTGGGTAAATACCAAGTAGAGGAATTGCTGCATCATAAGGTATTTCTATTTCCAACTTTCTGAGGAAGTGCCATATTGCTTTCCAGAATGTTTAGACCATTTTGCATTCCCACCAGCAATGCAGGACTGTCCCAGTCTCTCCACATCCCTGCCAGCATTTATTATCCTCTACTTTTATGATCTTTGCTGTTATTGCTGGTGTGAGATGATATCTCATTGTTGTTTTGATTTGCATCTCTCTAATGGCTAGTGGATCTCACTTGATGGTCCCAGGGACCTCCGCTCCTGGACTGCAAAATCAATCACTTGCCTCCTTTTGTTAAAAAAAAATATATATCAAAAACATCTACCTTTACGTTTCAGACCCTCAGAGTCATTCCTGATGACACAGTCATACCTGTTCTTCAAGGTAGCAGGGTATTCCATTGTGTTTATGTACCATAGTTTGTTTATCCATTCTTCAACTGATGGGCAACTAGGCTGTCTCCATCTTTTTGCTATTGTAAATTGTGCTGCTATGAGCATTGGTGTGCCTACATCTACTCGTGTAATGGCTCGTATTTCTTGTGGGTAAATACCAAGTAGAGGAATTGCTGCATCATAAGCAGCAGTGGTGGGGTTGGCCCAAGATCGGACATTGTTTCATTCTGCTGTGCCTGGGGTCGCTATGAGTCGGTTCCGACACGATGGCACCTGAAAACAACAACAATGGCTAGTGATCATGGCTAGTGATCATGAACATTTTTTCGTATGTTTGTTGGCTGCCCGGATCTCCTCCTTGGTGAAGTGTCTTTTCATGTCCTGTGCCCATTTTAAAATTGGGTTATTTTTCTTTTTCTTACAGAGGTGTTGTCGTTTCCTATAAATTTGAGAAATGAGTCCCTTGTCTGATATGTCATTGCAAAATATTTTTTTTCCAATCTGTGAGTTCCCTTTTACTCTTCTGGTTAAGTCTTTTGATGCACATCAGATTTTAATTTTTAGTATGTCCAAATCATCTATTTTGTCTATTTTTGTTTGTGTGGTTTTCAAAATTTTGGTTATCTGTGTATGCCCTGAATTAGAGCCTTCACATTTGATCCTGTTTTTTCATTGATGGCCTTCATAATTTTGGGATTCACATTTAGGTCTTTAATCCATGCTAAGTTGGTTTTTGTATAAGGCATGAGGTAAAAGTCTTGTTTCAGTCTTTTAAATATCGCTTTCCAGTTCTGCCTAGTACCATCTGTTGAAAACAGTATCCCTTTCCAGCGATGTATTTAGGTACTTTGTCGAAAATCAGTTGGCTGTATGTGGATGGGTTAATTTCTGGATTCTCAATTCTGTTCCATTGATTAATGCATCTTTCATTGTTCCAAGCTGTTTTGACCACTATAGCCATTCAATAAATTTGGAAGTTAGGGAGTGAGAGATTTCCAACCTTCTTATTCTTCTTAAGCAATGCTTTGGTTATCCTAGGTCTCTTTCATTTCCATATAAAGTTTGTAATAGTTTTTTTTTTTTTTCGTCTCTTTGAAGAATGTTGTTGGAATCTGGATTGGTATTGCATTGTATGTGTAAATTGCTTTGGGCAGTATTGACATTTTCACAACGTCAAGTGTTCCTATCCAGGAGCTTTGTACATTCTAACATTTTTGTAGGTCTCTTTTGTTTTTCTGTAGTAATGTTTTGTAGTTTTCTTTGTATTGGTCCTTTGTTTCTCTGGTTACATTTATTCCTAGATATTTTATCCTTTGGGTGGCTATTGTGAATGATACTGCTTTCCTAATGTCCTTTTCTGAGCTGTCATTATTGGTATAGAGGAATCCAACTGATTTTTGTATGTTGATCTTATATGCTGCCATTTTGCTGATTCTCCAATGAGGTCTAGTAGCTTTTTGACTGAGTCTTTGGGGCTTACTGTGGATAGGATCATATCATCTGCAAATAGAGAGGGTTTTACTTCCTCTTTGCCAATTTGGATGCCTTTAATTTCCTTGTCTTCACATATAGCTCTTGCTAAGACTTCCAGCACAATATTGAATAGGAGTGGTGACAAAGGCCGTCCTTGTCTGGCTCCTGTTCGCAGATAAAAGGCTTTCTTCAGTTTCTCTCCATTGATGGTAATGTAGGCTGTTGGGTTCGTATATATGCTCTTAATTGTGTTGATGAATTTCCCTTCAATTCCTACTTAGTTGAGGGTTTTTATCAAGAATGGATGTTGGATTTTGTCCAATGCCTTTTCTGCATCAATGGATAGAATCATGTGGTTGTTTTCTTTTTTCTTGTTTATATGGTGGATTATGTTGATTGTTTTTCTAATGTTGAACTATCCTTTCATCCTGATGTGAATCCCACTTAATCATTATGTATTATCTTTTTGATGTGCTGCTGGATTCTGTTGGCTAGGATTTTGTTGAAAAATTTTGCATCTATGTTCATGAGCTGTATAGGTGTATAATTTTCTTTCTTAGTGATGTCCTTCTGTGGTTTTGGTATGAGAGTTATGCTTACTTCATAAAATGTATTAGGAAGTTTCCCATCCTCCTCTATATTATGGAATAATTTGAGTAGATTTGGTAACAGCTCTTCCCTGAATGTTTAGTAGAACTCACCAGTAAAGTCATCTGGACCTGGACTTATTTTATTTTGTTTGAGAGTTTTTTGATGACCTGATCAATTTCTTCTTTTGTTATGGGTCTGTTCAGGTTTTCTGCTTCACTTTCTGTAAATTTAGGTAAGTGATATTTTTTAAAAAAATGTGTCCAGCTCTTCTATGATTTGGAGTACAACTCTTCATTGTATTCTGTTGTTATTCTTTTGATTTCCTTTGGTTCTGTGGTGACATTGCCTGTGTGGGTTCAAATGCATGTTATTTGTGTCTCCTCCTTCTTTTCTTTTGTTAGGTTTGCTAATGATCTATCAAATTTGTTAATCATTTCAAAGTACCAGCTTCTTGTCCTGTTAATTCTTTCTATAGTTTTTGTGTTTTCTATCTCATTTATTTCTGCTCTTATCTTTTTTTTTTTTTTCTTTTGGTGGCTGTATGTTCCATCTGTTGGTCTGTTTGAAATTGTTGTAGATGCTGTGTTCATGGTGTTAATTTTGGTTCTTTTTTGATGTGTGCATTTATTGCAATAAATTGTCCTCTCAGCACTGCTTTTGCCATGTCCCAAAGATTTTACTATGTTGTGTTGGCATTCTCAGTTGTTTCTAGGAACTTTATGAATTCACGTTTAATTCCTTCTATTACCCAGTCGCTTTTCAGCAGGGTGTGATTCAGTTTCCATGTATTTGACTTGATTTCCTTGGTCTTCCTATTGTTGATTTCTAATTTGATAGCCTTGTGGTCTGAAAAGATGCTTTCTAGTATTTTGATATTTGTAATTTTATGGAGTTTTGTTTTGTGGCCTAAGACAAGATTTATTCTGGAGAATGTTCCATGTGCACTGGAAAATAAAATGTATTGTGCTGTTGTTGGGTTGAATGCTCTGTACACATCTATGAGGTCCAGTTGACTGATTGTGTTGTTTAGTTCTTCTGTGTCTTTGTCAAGTTTCTTTCTGATTGTTCTATTAATTTGTGAAAGTGGTATATTAAAATTGCCCACTATTAATGTAGATTCATCTATTTTTTTTCTTCAAATCTGTTAAAGTTTGCTTTATATCTTTTGGGGGAGCGTAGACATTTATTATGATTATGTCATCTTGTTCACTTGTCCCTTTAATCATGAGATAATGTCCATCTTTATCTATTATGCTGGTTTTTGCCTTTTTTCTTTCAGAGTTTTATATATGTCTCCCCATTGCCTTCTTGCCTGCATGGTTTCTATTGAGAGATCCAAGTTTAATCTGATTTGCTTGCCTTTGTATGTTACATTTCTCTTTTCCCTAGCTGCTTTCAGGATTCTGTTCTTATCTTTGATTTTTGGAGAGCTAGATTATTACGTGTTTTGGTGATTGTCTTTTAGGGTCTATCCATCCTGGGGTTCATTGAGCTTCCTGAATGATTATTTTTTCGCTTTTCAGGATGTTAGGAAAATCTTCTTCCAGAAGCTCTTCAACTATCTCCTCTGTGGACTTGTGGGATTCTTCCTGTTCCAGAATGCCAATAGTTCTTAAAGTATTCCTCTTCATGTTGTCCAACATAAATCTTAGGCCTTCTTCAGATTTTTTAATCCTTTTTTTGTGTTTGCTCTTCTATCTTAGTAGTGTCGAGAGATTTATCTTCTAGTTCACTAGTTCTGGCTTTTATCTCTTCAGTTCTACTCTTTTGCCCTTTCAGTGTATTGTCCATTTCTGATATTCTATTATTAATTGTTTGAACCTCTTTCTGTAGGTTTTTAATTGTTTCCAATGCTGTATCTAGCTTATTTGATTGTTCCTGACTCCTGACATTTTCCTGACTTCTACCTTATTTTTCTCAATTCCATTTTATAATGTTTTGATACATTTTATAATCATTTTTCTGAATTCCTTCTCAGGTATTTCCAAAGCCTGCCCATCTTCCAGTATGGAGTGTAGGTCTACTTCCAGCTCATTTACCTCAGTCACTTTATCTCATTTCTGGACACGTGCTGATATGGTCATCTGCTTCTTTTTGGGGGGCGTATTCAGGAGTTAAATGTTGCCTTAATACTTAGATGGGAGTGTATTTTGCTATTTTTTATGCTTTCTGATTGCCACCAGGTAGATGTGATCAGAAGATGGGCTTCCCTTTTCACTCTTCTTCCTGAGAAATTTCAGGGTTTTATATATGTCTTCCCATTGCCTTCTAACCTGCATAGCTTCTGTTCAGCGATCCAAGCTTAATCTGACTTGATTGCCTTTATATGTAATACTTCTCTTTTCCCTAGCTCCTTATTTTGGAGAGCTTGATTATGATATATATTGGTGATTTTCTTTTGGGGTCTATCCTTGCTGTGGTTTGTTGAGCTTCTTGAATGTTTCAGGATGTTGGAAAATTTTTCTTTCAGCTGTTCTTCAACTATTTCCTCTAAGGATTTGTGTGATTCTTCCTATTCTGGAATGCCAGTTATTCTTAAGGTATTCCTCTTCATGTTGTCCAACATGAATCTTAAACCTTCTTCAGGTTTTTTAATCCTTTTTTTCTGCTTGTTCTTCTATCCTAGTGGTATTGAGAGATTTTTTCTTCAAGCTCACTTGTTCTGCCTTCCATCTCTTCTATTCTGCTCCTTTGCCCTTTCAGTGTATTGTCTATTTCTGATATTCTATTATTGATCATTTGGACCTCTTTCAGTAGGTTTTGAATTGTTTCCAATGCTGTATCAATCTTATTTGATTATTCTTGTAGCACTTTCCTGACTTCTTCCTTATTTTTCTCAACTTCATTGTAACGTCTTTTGAAACATTTTATAATAATTTTTCTGACTTCCTTCTGGGGCATTTCCAAGACCTACCCTCCTTCCAGAATGTAGTCCAGGTCTACTTCTAGGTCGTTTGACTCAGACATTTAATTTTGTTTCTGGATATGTGCTGATATGGTCATCTGCTTTAGCTTCTTGGACAAGTTTAGTGTTTTTCTGTGGTCTTAATACTTAACTGAGCGTGTGTTTTGGTATTTTTTATGCTTTCTGATTGCCTCCCAACAGATGTGATCAGGATGTGGGCTTCCCTCCACTCTTCTTATTGCTTAACTCAGAATAATTTTCGCAGGTGTCATCTGCCTCCCTGGTGTATGGCAGTTGGCATTGGTTCTTGCCTGGGTTGTGTAGGGTATGATTGTAGCTTAAATAAATGGCAGCAATTGCTGTCTCTTGTGTAATAAAGGGAGAGAATGCCTTTCTAATAGGAGTTAAGTGATGATCTCATTGTAGTTGTAATGTAGAGGGATATAGTTTGGTTCCCTCCAATAGTGATAAAATGAGCCCTGGTGGTTCATTGGTTATGTACTAAGTAGCTAAAAGAAATGTTGTAGTTCAATCCTACAAGATACTCGGTGGAAGAAAGTCAGCCTCTGTAAAGCTTTACAGCTTTTGAAATCCTATGGATAAGTTCCATTTTGCCCTAAGAGTCACTCTGATTCATAATGTTTAATAAATTGGACTATGTGGGGGAGTTCCATTCCATACCTGTAGGATGGTTGAAGGCCATTGTCTCAAGTTCTTTCAGTCTCTTTCTGACCAGTAAGCCCAGTCTTTTTATTTGTTTGTTCCACATTTTCTGCCACTGTATCTGGGACCTTCTATTGTGATCCTTTTTAGAGTTAGGCACCATCTAGTTCTTATGGCCTCAGAGTTGTGGTAACTGATGTTCACTAACTCCATTAATCTTTTGGATTCATTGATTTCAAGCACCTACAGTTTTCATCACTCCTCTTTCTTTTGCACATGGAGTGAAAAATAGTTGCATTGTAGATGGCTGCTTAAGAGTTTTTAAGATTCCAGATGCTACTCCCCAGAGTAGGATGTAGCACATTTCTTTGTGGGCTATGTTAATGCCAGTTGACCGTGGTGAGGTGACTACATTTTAACTGATTCTGACTAGTTGTTGTTAAATGCCATCTAGTCAGTTCCGACTCCTAGTGACATGTGTAGGGTTTCCAAGGAGCTGCTGGTAAATTTGATCTGCAGATTTTGAAGTTAGCCATCTATTGCTTATCCTACAATGCCACACCAGTACTCCTTCGGACTAATGTTATTAAGTGCCGGTCAAGTCATAACAACCCTGTGAAGGCTTTCAGAAGAGTGGTTGTTGAGTTTGAATCACCGACCTTGCATTCATGGTGACTCTATATAAGGTTTTCCTGTAAACTCTTATGGGAGCAGCTAGCCTTATCTTTTTCTTGAGGAGCAGCTGTTAGAACCTTTTGGAGAGCAATCTAGTGCTTACTCTTCAGTGATCATTGGCCTTTAAATGCATACATCTGTTTTGGGGTTCACAATTCTGTTGTATTGATCTATGTATTTATCATTTACCAGTACCACGCTGTTTTGTTTGTTGTAGCTATATAGTTGGTTTTGAAATCAGAGAGTGTAAGGCCTCCCATTTCCGTCTTTATTCTTCAAATTTACTTTGGCTATTCAGGACCTCTTGCCACTATATTTTCATTAAATTCATTAAATTAGTTAATCTATCAATATTTGCCAATCATTACAGAATCTCACTGGATTCTCAAAACAGATTCTACCATTGAATAATATTATTATGACATAATTATATTCCCTATTTTGGAAACATGCCCACTAAAGTGACATTTGACACAGTAATTTCAAAGAAAATTTCTTAAACTTTTGTATGATTCGTGTTCTCTGAATTTATAAATTCAGGATAAGAACTAACTCTTGGATGTTTACATTTTCGTTGTATGCTAGCCTTTGGGAGTAGGGTAGAGAATAGTAGTGTGTGTTTTTGTATTCATTCAGACATATAGATTACATTTCAATACAATTGCAGAATTATTCCCCCATGTTCTTAAGGTCGGGTCACAATGAAAGAGAAATAGCTATTTGGGGAAAAGTTGTAGTAAAAGGACTGTTGAATAATAGGGTATTAATACAGAGTGACAACATGTAACAATTAAGGTCCTTAATATTTGACCAAAACTCACCTCAAGTTATTTTTATCTGTTTCCAAGAATGCCCATTATTTAATTAGCAAGAAAAGCTAAGACACTTTTGAAGTTCTATCTATAAATAACATTTTTTCTCATAAACTGACCTAGTGATATTAAATTGGTACAAAGCTCAAAATCAGTATTTAACATTTAATGGAACGAACAAACTAATTCTGCAATTTAACTCAACATTTGCAGTAAGATGACTTGTACCCTAATGGCTTGTAATTAATTTTTCTGAAAATCATATTTATGATAGTCTGCAGATTCGGGGCTTTATCTAATACATAATGTTCATTTTGAGCCTTTAATTGCATTTAAATTAAAATTGGCTTAGCAGGAAGATGAATTGTGGGAATGCATCAAACCACCCAGCATGTCCTGGAGATGTAAGCCTGAAAATGCAATTTGGTGAAGATGTGCAGAATCATTTGGAGTTCATTAATTTTTATTGCACAGGTAGTTTTACTAAAGTAGGTTATTTTCTTTGAAATTTATATTTATGTTTATGTCAATAGCTGAATATTGTATTAGCCTTTACATCTATTAGAGTTTATTAACCTGGCCTAATAGAGGCTGTTCACATTGAGAAGAGAGATAATTTGTGTTTGCCATTCTTTCTGATTTGGTGAAGCTAGTACTGTAAGAATGCCTTTTGTTTTGTTTTGTTTTGCACATGGGAGGCGGTAGTTGGGGCTAGGGAATTTCTATGGAGGAGTCAAACAAGTGTCTATGCAGGCTTCAGACTTAGCATTCTGAAGTGGTGGTCTAAACTGAGAAGACAGTCTTACTTCTGACCTTCCAAGGCCTAATAGGCTGAATCATCTTTTTCTCCCTGTGTGACGAAGGTTCTGACCTGGCCACTGCCATGAAGGATTATTGATGAGTAACTCTGTCTGTGCTGTAATGTGTCTGGACTTTGTCCAGCCCTCTTGTAAGGGATTCCTTAACTTGCAGATGCTGCTGAGGTTACACAATTTAATTATAATGTCACTTTACAATTAAAAGGGAAAGGTGGTTTTTGTATTGTCTAATGAATACAAATTGTTCACAATTTGAAAATGCAAAGAAATAAAAATTAACATTGGTCATCTTTACCTGAGACTTTTCGTTTGCACAACTACACAGATAAAATAATGCCATCACCTGAATTCATTAAACACACGTGCTCTTTATTTTGGTAATTGTGTTTCATCCTAATTAATAAAATGATGTTAGCATTTGCCATTCTGGACTCATTTTCCCCCTTTTTCAGACAGTGTAATTAGCGGTAGAATAAGCTTCGGGATGAGCAAATGTCTCCCATAGAAATGAATTATATAGTTGTGGCAATGATTTTCCCTAAAACTCTCTCTGTCAACTGTTACATTTTTCACTTCCCTGTTTTTGTTTTACTGTGTGTGTGCTGTCTTATTTCATGAAAATGTGGAAATAGTTCTGTATTCTGACAATCTGCTGCAAGTTCCTAGTTTGTGGTCAGAGTTGATAGAAGCCCGTATTCATTTAATGCTCGCCAATCAGAACTTGACAGAGTATTGCTTATTTTCTCATTTCATCACTGAAGCATGCTGTTGTAGTTTAGTCCCTAATTACTCTCAGACTGAGACGCTCCAAATATCCCCATGGTAGTAATATTTTCCTGCCTGGGTGAGTCATTACGTTGTTTGGCAGACTGAAACACCAGCCTTGGTTGTTGGAACACTACCCTTCGTGTAATGCCACATCCTCCTCTCGGTGCTGTCTGCTCTGTGACTTTGGTCCTGCTGCTACATTTCAAGCTATCCTGTACCATTTGCCTTCCATCTCTCTGACTGATTGGACCGCTGCCAGTTCCCTATTCAGGGCCAAGGGCAGGAGAATGGGGGGGGTATCTGAATAGAACTGCTTAATGATCTAATGGACCAGTGCCTCTCTCCTGCTGAGAGAGAGGGCTTATTTGTTTGCTGGTTACAGAAAAGGTCAGGGAAATCCTTTTCAACAAAGACTGTGACAGTGAGAAGGTGCAGTATCATACATTACTGGTGTTTGAATACTTACTGCCTTGAGTGCACCCCACCCCCCCACCAAAATAAAAAGCAAATGCTTTGGGTCTTTATTTCATTTTCAATCTTCTCCAGATGGCCGGGAAATGGAAGTGATGAAGCTTGGGTTCACACAGTAGTTTGCACCAAATGCCAAATAACAGGAAACTTCACAGGTATTCAGTTCTGAAGGGCGTGATGAAGTGCAGAAATCTGCTAAAGATGGTCAGTCTATTCTAAAGTGACTGTTTTTTACTGATTTAAAATGTTCTTGCGCTTAGAAGCCCAAGATTTAACCCACTGTACCACCAGGGCTGCTTACTAGATTTGTATGTACACACACAGACGGTGATATGCAACATCTTACTCAACAAAATTGTCACTTTTGGCTTAGATGGATACTTCTCAAATATATTTCCCAGATGAACTTTTCATCTGTTTGCAGTTCATCAATATAACCACAAATAGTTATTTACTGTAACATCCTGGGAATCATTGGAGAAAGTATTCTTAAAATATAAATAAATAAATAAATAAATAAATCCAGTGGCAGAAAATTACATTGACAGTATTTGAGCTATAATGCTAAGGATACCAGTCTAAGAAAAAAGTTTTTATTTCTGTACATATGACATTCTTCTTCATATCCTTGATAAGAAAACAGCTCTAAGAATCCTGAACTGGATTCTTAACTGGTGGAGGGATCAAGAAATAGTATAAAAGGAAAAAAGAAAAGTCCTCAGATTTAGATGAGTCATCTATCACAGGAGGGAGAAATTTGGTAAGAAATCAACTGAATAGGAGAGATTTAGATTAAGCTATAACATAATCTACATTTCTTAGTTCCAGTGCATACTTCTATTGAGAGGTTTATTTAAACAAAGAAATCATCAAACAATAGTTTAAAGGAAGTTTGTTTTTTGTTTTTCTCGTTTTTTTATATTTTCTGAAGAGAGTAGAGAAGACAGGAGCGGTTTGTCCCTCTGTGTCACGGTTCACCTGCACTGGAGGTGGAGTGTGGGGGGCTGCCTGCAGTCTGCTCACTCAACTGTATTTGACTAGGGCCGTCAGCCCCTCAGCTTTCACAAGCATTGAATATGTCAAAAATCTTTCAAAGAAAGTGTAAATTTTAACTGGCCTGTTTCTGGTTCATATTTAATGCTGTTTAAAAAGCTTCAAGCATGTTGATGTCCAAGAGCCTCTCAGCTGTGTGAGCTCGGCAATTCGGCTGAATTGTGGTGGGTGTGTGATTCCAAGCAATTAGAATATGAGACCGTTGGAACAGATCAGTTTGAAATATCTAAGAAACTTGGAGTATTTGGTCAAGCAAACTGAAATCTCAACCCCCTTTTTTTTCTTCCCTTAACATGTCTGCTGTGCTTAGAGTATACTTTTTGTACTGGGTATACCATTTTACAGGAGTGATTTTTGGCAGGTGTAAGGACCATTGATCTCCTTTAGAAGATTACAGATTTCTTGCTTTTTAAAAAACAAAACAAAACAAAACAAAAACTGCACAATGTTTTATGAGAACACACTGCTACTGTGATTAAGATTGGTGATAATCATGTCCTGTACATCTGTCTTCTGGCATGTTAGAAGGCTATTGCTCTGCTCGTTTTGAGTTGGGAGAAATTGCTGTCTTCCCTCCCAAAAAGTCCTCATCCTGCAGAGGAAGAACTGTCTAATGAGTGGGTGATGCATAGCCATTGCTTTCATACCATTGCTCTGGTCTTTTACTACGATAAAAATAAAGAAGTTTAACCGCTTTATGTATGAGAATGGGACCCGAGGGGGCTTGTAGTTACTATATTCTCAAGCTAAGATACAGCGAAAAAGGGTGGAGTATCCATGAGTATACATCTCATTCCTTATTGAAACTTGGAGATGACAAATGACTTTTTTGAAGGATGCATCTTATATTCTCCTAATTCATAGTCTCTGGATGTCTGGAAAAGTGATACAAGTCAACTGCTTTCTCAGTTAGTAGCCTCAAATTGTACAATGCCCATCTTCTTTTAAAAAGTGTGGCTTAAAGGAGAGTTGCTTATCTTTGGTGCCGAATTTCTCGGCATACTGTTTTCACCCCCAGAACATTACTGAGGGATTTCCTATGAGGAAAACAGAGGATGGAGGCAGAGAATTGATAAAAATGAGTAAAGAGGAAGACAGACCCTCACATATTGAAGAACAGATTCTGTAGTCGTGCTAGCTGGCAGAAATGTTAAGTGCTTTTCACAGTCAACATTCAAACAGATTATCAGATGGCATATTTCACCCTGTTGTTACTTTAAATGAAGTGACCATGAAATCAACAAATCTGCTGTCAGGTGCCTGTCACTAAGATAGTTCTTCCTGTCACACAATGCCTCACATAGCAGGTAATGTGTTTTTAAGAATCAGTCCTGTGTCACCTCATCAAGTCCTTGTTAAAAAGATGAAATAAGACGGATGGTGTTGTCTACCATGGAGTTGACTGAAATTCAGTAGAAATGTATGGTCTACAAAGAAATGCTCAAAGACAGCAACGTAGATACTAAGAAAGAATTGTTATGACTTACTGTCGTGGGCCTTTGCCGGTATCTGTAGAATCACTGTGCACTTTTTCTTCATTTAATTCTAGACTTGTTCAAATCAGTTAGATGAGATTTTGAGCTCAGGGATGAGATTTAGGCACCTTAGGTTTACACCATCTATGATTCTGCAGAACCACTATCACAGTAGTAACTTAGAATCACTGCTGTAGTTGTTAATTACATGCTGTCAAGTTGGTTCCGACTCAGTGCGACCCTGTATAGGGATGAATGATGCATTTGAACCACTGACCTTGTGGTTCAAACTAACCTTGAGGTGGAGTGCTTTTCCTACGGTGCCACACCAGGACTCACCTCTAGGACATGATTTTTTTCCTAAAAGAGAGATACCAGCTTTCTGTGTCAAAAGGAGTGTCCCCAAATACTTTTGTTGAGTTCTATTACTGCCTGGTGAACTGGAGGGTCATTGAAAAAGAGGAAGCCCCTCAAGGTGATAGATTGACATTGTGATAACAGCAGTGAGCGCAAACCTAACAATTTTGGGGATGATGCAGAACCCAGAAGTGTTTAGTTCAGTTGTGCATAAGGTCACATTATAAGTGAGAACTAACTTGGCAGTACCTAACAACAATCGCTGCATTTAAGCAAGGGATATCCTCATTATTTATTTATTTATATATATTTTTGGCATTGTCTTTGCTCAGCTGTTATTTGGCAAGATTCTCTCAGTATTTTGAAATTATAATGGAAAAAAGAAAAAGGATCAGAAATACAGATACAAACATGCACTTAGTGAAAATCACGTTAGCAATGTCCTAAGCACCTGTATCTTTTTTTTTTTTTTTTTTATTGTATTGACTTACTGTGGTTTCTATTCAAGCAAAAACCCTATTCATAATGTAATACATTTTGTGGATAAGCTTTGGTTTGGTACAGATTGGTCCTAAGTATGGTTTTCTCTTTGTGAAGCACCGTTACTTATAGGTAAAACACTGAACCTATATAACATATAACTTCTAATCAAAACCATTGGTGTCATGATTCACTTGTTGTTTCTGTTAAGTGCCATTAAGTTAGTTCCAGTTCATAGCAACCCTAGATAGGATTTCTGAGGCTGTAAATCTTTGTGTGAGCAGAAAGTCTCATATTTTCATATTTCTCCTATGGAATGGCTGGTGGGCTCTAACCAGTGACCTTGTGGCTTGCAGTCCAGTGCTTATTCTGAGTCACGATGCAATGGATTAGTTTAGTACTAAGGAGATTGTTTCACCTGGATTCAGTTCACTGAGTTGACAGATAATTCAACAACAAATCTTGTTATAACATCAAAGTCAAAATACTAGAATGTGGATAGGAATAGCCATGTAAGCACCTTTTTACTTGTGTACATGTCCAGTCTGTCCATCTAATTCTTGGTGGTGTTGGTGGTGGTGAAGTGTCCTAACGCCTAGTGACCTTGGATATGATTTGAGGCTTGAAAGATGTGGCTGTAAATGGTATACATGTAAAGTCTGGTGCAGTGGGCTAATGCGCCAGACTGCAAATCTGTAAAGTTGCCGGTTCAAGCTCACCAGCTGCTCCTTGGAAACTCTATACAGGGTCGCTATGGATCGGAATCGACTCGATGGTACTTAACAACAACAAATCTTTAAGGAATCAGAAAGGCTCATCTTTTTCTTAACGGAGTGACTGGTAGATTAGAATTGCTTACCTTGAGGTTAGCAGCCTAACTCATAACCCACTAAGCTACCAGAGCATCTTATCCAACTCGTACACAATAATTATTATGCAGCCATACCAGATATTGGACATAGAAAAGGGACTAAAAATCAATACTGGCCTTTTAGGAATTCAGTCTAGTAGTGGAGACAAACAAATGATTATTAATAGCCATGAGTAAATGCTAAAGTTCTGACTCTGCATAAAGGATACAGAGAATGAAGACTTCACAACATGGGAACATTTGGGATGGCTCATAAAAGGATGAGTGGGAGTTCATCTGAGAGCAGGTAGAGGGAAGGGTATGCATGTAAAGGAATTAAAGGGTATCAGGGTATGATGTGTATTTTAGAAGGTCTTAGTGCTGTGGTTAAGTGCCATAGAGTTGATTCCGACCCATAGCAATCTGCTCTAGGGTTTCCAAGGAGCAGCTGGTGAACTTGAACCAACAACCTTGTGGTTCAAACCGACTGCAGTCCAGCACATTAACCCACAGAGCCACACCAGGGAAGGGTGTATTTCCAAGACTTATTTTGAATGGTCTAGAGTAGAAGGTTGCCTTTCAACAATAATAAGGCATTTGATAGCTGACATATAGAAGTCAGAACTGTGGTTACATTTTAATTTCACTACAGAAGAATATTCTCCTATTAACAGGTCAATTAAAGGTCCTTTAAGATAAGGAGCTCTGGTAGTGTAGTGGTTATGAATTGGACTGCGAACCACAGGGTCAGCAGTTTGAAACTACCAGCTGTTCCATGGGAGAAAGATGAGGCATTCTGCTCCTGTAAAGATTTACAGCCTTGGAAACCCTGTACAGGGTCGTTATGAGTCGGAACTGACTCCACGGCACATAACAACAAGTATAAGATAAGTGCAGTCTGAAGAACATCCTCATAATTAATATTTATTACTGTTATTGCTACTATTATTATTTTTATTTCCCTCTTATGCTTTCTGTGTTAAGTGCTGGTTCTTTTCCATATTATCTTTAGATTTCTGGAGCTAGATTTCTAGAATTTCTTCCCAGGTTGTATTTATAATGAGACTTACTGTTTTCTTCACACTTCCTTACAGCTTGGTTGATAAAAATCACAATTTTGTTGTGTGTGTTTGTGTGTGAATTATTGAGCTAGAAAATCACACCTGTGGTTCTTACAACAATAGGCATAATTTACTTTTTTTTTTTTTCATAAATCACTCTATTCCAATTATAGGTGAATTTAAAAATTATAGCACTGAGTTGGTATTTTTTCTTTTTAAAAATCATGACAATAGAGATATCATTTGTAATTTTTAATTACCTGATCATGTCATTAGTGTTATTTTTTATATGTTTTACACAGTACGGAGTAGGCTGACAAGTATATTTTCCTTATATTTGTACTTATTGATTGTTCTCACATTTGAAGTGAAACTCCTACTCGAATGTATAGGGGAGTATAAGTGTTATTCTCAGATACTGTGAAGACAATTGAAACAAACTAAATAGAAAATAAAAAGCTTAGTGATACACAACTGTAGGGGAGGACAAAAAATGGAATTCATGCTTTTTACTTACTTACAGATGTTTGTGGTTATGTTTTTCTCTCGTTGGTCATTTTATGTGTACATGATTATGGAGGTTGATCCTTTAATTACAGGATCTATTTAAAATTTTCTAGTATCTTAATGTGTTTGTTGGGAATTGGAGAACTTGCTTCTCCTGTCCTGAAAATGAGCTCATGAAAATGCATGAATACTCTTGTCATTCGAGGTGGCAGGGGGTGTTTTTGGCAGTACAATAAGTTTTTCCCTATAAAGAATAGCTGAGATGTAGCAGTGAAGTGTCGGAATGCATGGAGATCAGATTAAATGTATTTGAATTAGTATCTCTATGGGTTTTATATCTCAAAGTCAAAATAGTCATTCTCATCAGATAAAAATATTCTTGACTGGAGAAACTCTGATCCAGAAACAATCTATCATTTGAATCCCCTGATTGTAATATGAATGGATATTCAAGTTCCAACACACTGAGAGTTAATGCTGTCTCCCAGTGGTTTATTGAATCACAGTGCCATCTAAAGCGATGTTGTAAGAGGGAAACCAGTCAGAAGTATTTAGAAGCAAGCTACCAGGGCACTTCACTGTAGCAAGATTCCCTGGGGTAGAGTTTGTAAAATGAAATGTCCGTATTGTTAATTACAGAAATAACAGACCTTATCTTTTAGGTCATCCTACAAATATAAAATGAAGATAGCATAAGCTCAGTAGGCATGACATCAACAGATATATAAGGGTACTTTAAAAATTTGTGGAAAAATTCTTTTTTCATTCCTTTTTTTCTACTAACTTTTTTGAAACCTTTTCATGTTATAACTAAGGCTCCAATTGCATTTACTTGATTTTATCCCTGTAATGACATACATTACATTATCAGAATTTTTACTTGAATCACTTTACCATATCAAACTTTAAGGATCATTCCTTAAATAATGAATGGTTACTGGAGACATCATACCAGGAGAATGTGGTGATTTTTAGATAGTTCTGGTGTGGCACTATGGACTAATGTGCTGGACTGCAAGGTGGGTTTGAACTGCATGGTCAAGCTCACTAGCCACTCCTTGGAAACCCTATGTGGGGTTCCTATGGGGTAGAACAGACTAAATGGCACTGAACAACAACATAATTGTGTTATGATATGTTTTTATTTATATAAGTATTCCTTTAAGCCACATTTGCTCTTAAGTCTTGTTTTTTTCTTTTACCTTTTAAGCATTACTCAGTTTGTTGAACTCTAATCAAAGTCTGCAGAGACAATATATTTCCAGTGTACAAAGCTTGTGGTACATAATTATTCTCTTTTTTAAATGTTTTATTGTGAATTATGTGATGGTTTACATGGGAGAACATTAGCTTTATATTCATCCTATCATATAGCGTTTCATTGCCATGGTTACAGTCCCCTCCATGCATCATCAACTAACCAAAGGGGATACCCTGCAAGCCTGCCCCCTGGTTGTCAGCACACAACCCCTCTCCTTCTCTGAGTGTAAAGTCCCCAGTCACTCCATCTCTCCACGTCATCGTCTCTGCCTCCATCTCTGGTGTCACTGCTTCTCTGGGTAGTGTCCTGCTTTCCACTCTTCTCCCTAGATGGTCCCAGGGACCTTGGCTCCTAGACTGCAAAGTTAATCACTCCCCTCCTTTTGCTAAAAAATATCTACCTTTACATTTCCAATACTCAGTCAGTCCTGATAACAATTACTCACTATTGTATCACAAGAGACCTATCCGCATCTCCTTTCATCAGCCCCACCCAGACAGATTGGATACTACTCAGTGGAGATTCTACCTTTCTCCACACCCTCTGGATCTAGCCTCCCTGTTGAAAGCTTGTAAGCCAGTCACTTCTTGCCTTTGTAGCCCCCTCCCCCCCATTTTGGGCAGCCAATGTCCAAGTTGCCCATCCCTGTCTACTCAGTGTACGGAGGGGGTGGGAATGATCCTTGCTGTAAAGATTTGTTCCATCTTTGGAGCTACTGCATCCATAGGTGCATATCAAGTTCATCATATCGTATCAGATTACTCTTTTTTTTTCCCCCTCTTCTTTCTTCTTCTAGTTGAGCTCTGATTATCCAGTCATCGAAGTCAGGTCAAGTGGGTATAATCTGCAAGTGTGGGTGTTCTTATGCATATGCCCTCTCTTATCAGCTGGACACTTAACTCTCCACTCTAGTCCTCTGTGGCTATGTCACTGACTCTGGGCCCAAGAGTCCCCAGTCTTGCCACACTGCTGGCCGACCAGATCTCCCCCCAGGTTCACAGGAGTCTATTGAATGTTGTAGGGCTTAGCTTGCAGCTTCATTGCTGTTTTTCCCTCACTTCCCCTTATCGGTGGTGAATGTGGTCACCAATCAGAGCGTGTATTCCCATTGACTCTTAGTCTTTGCAGGGGGTTTGCCCTGAGGGGACCTGACCACTTGCCTTGATGTCTCCTGGGCAAGCAACTTGCTTGTTCTTGTAGTAATCAGTCAGGCTTTCTATATTGTTCTGAATTTTTTCCAGTCTTTCTTTCAAGAAGTATGTTCTGTTCTTCTAGATGTTCCAGGCTGGTCTGCTTGTCCTTTCAAGTGGAAATTTCTCACCTCAGAAGATTCTGGATGGGGTTCAGGATTCCACCTATGGTCTTACATAATGCAGAGGCTCCACAGGAAGCCTCCTTCACTGGGCATGTTGTAGCCCCATTTTAGGTATTCCAGTCAGTTACAGGCAGAAGACTGACTTACAAGCTTTCTATAGTGATATTTCTGGCTATTTCTTTCCCCCTCAAGTGTCTATTTTATAATGGTATGTCAGGGAAACCAAGATTCAAAAGACAGCCAAGCATCTTAACACTATTTCTCCTCTTTTTCCCATTCCAATCATGTCTCAATCCCTGTATCCCAGAGCCCTGTTTTCCAAGGTTGTGCATACATCAGTATTTACCTCTGTCCCTTTTAGCCCATGCAAACCTGCCTAATTGTTTCCCATCTGCTTTGCTCTTCCATTCCCTCCCCCTTTTGTGTATTGCCCTCCTCCCTAGCACCCAAACTATTCTGTGTCTATTCCTTACCCTGTGTTCTGCCTTCTCCTCCTTCCCGTCACCCAGCTCCCACATCCCAGTAACCAGCAAAGAACCCCACCCCCCATTTATATGGGTTCTTTTTCTTAGTCTTTTACAATAGTGGTCTGATGCAGTATTTCTCTTTTTGTGACTGACTAATTTCACTCAACATAATGTCCTCAAGGTTCATTTATGTTATGTGGTAGCTTGCAGCTTCCTTGTTTTTCTTCAAGGTAGCATAATATTCCATTGTATGTATTACCACAGTTTGTTTATCCATTCTTCAGTTGATGGTCCATAATTATTCTTGTGGACTTTAGTTATTTGACTGTTTTTCTGCTTCTTAAAAACTTATCCCTTGGGTTTCAAAATAATACATAAGGCTTTATTTGACTGATTTTAGTGGACTACCTTGTGAATACATTTCTGGCAATAGATTTTTATGTGATAATAGACCAAGTCTTAGGTAAATCAATACAAAAATGAAATATTAACTTTATGGCAATTAGATTACAGTGTAAATCCATCCATTTTAATATAAAAATATTTATTATAAAATAATAGATTTCAATTTCGTTTAGTTACAAATTACTGTTAATTGGACAAAAAACAAAAATAAAAAACCAAAACTTTTGAATTACATAGAAAGTTAAAATGTGACCTTGAGTAAATTAATCACTCTTTGACCTTCTATCATTTCTTCTATATAGTGACAATACTATTGATATGTAAAGTTGGGGTAAGAATTAGAGATAACATATGTGGTGTGCTTGACACAAAATGAGGCTAAATGGTGGTGGTGGTGGTGGTGAGTATTAGCACTTAAAACTATCCTTTCATACTATTCTGTGAATACATGTTAAAATAAAAAAACAAAAAACAAATTCTCTAACTGAATCAGATAGTATCATCTCGATGTAGAACATTATCTATCCATAAAACGATGGTAAGATTGCATACTGAATGTATTCTAGAAATACCTGGACCTTCAGTGCTAATACAATTTGAAAGACTAGAAAACATTTGCACTTCAGTCTTTCATGTTTAAAACAGTTTAATGTAGATTGGTCACAGATTCAGCCCCAATTTGGGGAAGAAGTCTCTGTTTTAAAAAAAAGTTATAAAAGCTATATCTGTAAGCATTAACTTTAATCATATGGCTTCTGCTAGTTGGCAAATATTTGTTTTAAAAACTAATAGAAAGCAAAAAACCTCAGTCCATGACTTCAAGAAGTTTATGATGTAATATTATAACAATATCCAGTAAAAAGTTAAATAACAAGATTATAATGTCAAATAACACTATGTTTGTTGTTAAGTGCCATCAAATTAGTCCTGAATCCTTGTGACCCTGTTTAAGGTTTCTAAGGAGAAGGTGGTGGGTTTGAACCATCAACCTTTAGATTAACATCCCAGTGCTTATTATACAGTGCCATACCAGGACTCTAAAAATGGAAGTATAATATGATTAAAAACTGTATGCTTCAATAATGAAGATATGGAGAAAAGGAGCGATTAGAGTGGGTAGTGGGCTGATACTGGAATGGCTTATTGGAGGAAGTAATTGAAATTATTACAAAAGAGCAAAAGGAAAGCTTTGAAAAGGCAAATTTTATGGAACTTACATGAAATATTAAGTAGTTTTTAAGAAAAAGCTAAAAATATGTGGGAGTAAAGATCTATTCTTATTAATCCCGATTTTATTCAATAGATTATAGGTACTGGTTCATATATTAGCATTGGGTCAATTTTTTATTACATTATTCTCTCTACCTTTATTGAGAAAATAATTATTACATTACTTTCTGAACCATGTCATGATCAGCTTATTATAGCCAAAGTCCAGCAATCAACTCTATGCCTCATACTTCTTTAAGGGGGAACAATAAAAAAAAAAAAATTATAAGAAAACAGTTTCTCTAATGATTCATTAAAGAAAGAAATGCTTTCTTCTTTTTCTGGACCTCCAGAGATCCTACTCCCTAGAGTACATTTCTGTGCCATTAGGATTCCTTATGCCATGCGCCTTGTAAGAGACCTGGTGGTAGGAAGTATATAAGGAAACTTTCGACCAATGAAATCTTAATTAGGTCTTAGATCTTGTACACAAAGTTAAAATGTTACTTGTACCTGTTAGCTTGAAGACATACAGTTAGGAATTATAAGTGCATGCCTAATAGTAGTACTCATGAAGGTTCTGATAAAGGGGGATGAAATGGATCAATGGGGAACTGGAAGTCTATGTGAGCTTAAAGAATGGTTTGAAAGGAATAAGCGAATGATGCTAGAAAGGCTTGTACTTGTGATCAGAGGAACAATAGATCAGAGTTTAGATTTTACATAAAAATCAGTTATAAAAAACAAGATGAACAGGGATCAAGGTCTTAGGAGTAGTAGATGAGAACTTTGGAGTCCAGGAGGATTAGCACCTTCACTTTGGGTGAGTCTTCTAAAGGACTTTGAAGATTGACAAGACACTTAAAATTAATTGAATGCCTACAAAGCCAGGCAGAATGCCACGTTTTTTACACATGTGTCTAATCTCTGAAACACTCTACCTAAACTATTTACCAGATGCCATTGCATTCAACTCTTGGCAATTCCTTGTGTGCCAAAGTAAAACTGTGTTCCATAGAGTTTTCAGTGGCCAATATTTTTAAAGTACATTGCCAGTTCTTGATTCTGTGATATTCCTAGGTAGCATTGAATCTCTAATCATTGGATTAGCATCCAAGCACATTGACTGTACCGTGCTGAAACCAAACCCATTGCTGTCGATTCGATTCCAGTTTACAGCAGTGCTGTAGTAGGGCATAGTAGAACTGCCCTGTAGGATTTCTAAGACTTTAAGTCTTTACAGAAGCAGATTGTTATATCTTTCTCCGTTGGAGGAGCTGGAGGTTTCCAACCATTGACCTTTTGGGTAGTAGTGAGCACTATGACCGCCATACTACCTTTGAGTTGATTCTAACTCATAGGACAGAATAGAACTGTACTCTAGGGTTTCTAAGACTGCTCATCTCTATTGCAGCAGGCAGCTTCAGCTTTCTCTCACACTGAGGTTGGTAGGTTTGAACTTCCGAGTTGGCAATTATTAGCCCTGTGCTTAACACACTACATCACCAGGATTCCACTATAGTACTTTCATTATCGAAGTACTTAGGAGCATCTTAAACATGAGAAAACTGGCTTTAGAAAAATACTAGGGTCATCGAGCTAGCTAGTGGCAGAGCTGTGATTCAAATTGCATCTGAACTAACTTCAGAATCAATGTGCCTAAACATTACCTCTGCTGATAATGTGAGGTGGAGAGAGACAGATAAAAATCAAAGATGGAGTCACTAAGAAAGAATGGGGATGTTAGATGGCAAGCAAGTGACAGATGAATAAAACCCTGTAGTGTTTCAAGTGCAGAAAATTTGCAAGAGAGTAGAGTTATGGTCTGTTGTATTTGGGAATTAAGTTACCCTACTCTTAGGCAGACTCTTACAAATGTAAGTGCATGTAAACGTGTGTGTGTGTTTGGTTGGGATGATAGTCACAAGAGGTATAAATAAATTTTCCATTAGGAGGGTTACAAGAGTAACAGAGTCCTGCAGGTGAGAGAAGAGAAAGCCACACTGCAGAGTAAGAGGTAAAATGGGTGTTATATAAGGAATCCTGATGTGGCAATGTAGGATAAGCACTTTACGGCTTACCACAAGATTGGTGGTTCAAACCCACCAGTCACTCCTGAAAAACCCTATACAGTATTTCTGTGAGTTGGAATCGACTTAACAGCACTAAACAACAACTTGAGGAGCTTTGGGATGAAGTTAGTTCATTTACAGTGGAATAGATGTTATTGGGGAAAGCTATGGTCATACAGTAAAGAAGTGATATAGATTAGAGTTTATAAGTGGACAAGAATATGAGTTGACCAGAGGGACTTGCATTTTGAATCTTGTTGAGAGTCCCAGAAGTTGTAAGACATATATGAGATTCATTACCCTTGTTGTTGTTGTTAGGTGCCATTGAGTCGATACCGACCCATAGTGACCTTATGCACAGCAGAATGAAACACTGCCTGATCCTGGGCCAACCTCACTATTATTGCCACGCTTGAGTCCATCAATGCTGCCGCTTGGCCAGTCCATCTCACTGGGGGTCTTCTTCTTTTTATCTGACCCTCCACCTTACCAAACATGATACCCTTCTCCGGTGACTGGTCCCTCCTGACAATTTGTCCAAAGTATAAGAGACGAAGTTTGGCCATCTTGGCCTCCAAGGAGCATTATGGCTGCACTTCTTCCAAAATGGATCTAATGATTCTTTTGGCTGTCCATGGCACTTTCAATATTCTCCTCCAACACCATAACTCAAAAGCATCAATTCTTCTACGGTCTTCTTTATTCACTGTACAGCTTTCACATGCATATGAGGTTATTGAAAATACCATGGCTTGGGTCAGGCGCACCTTAGTCCTCAAACTGATATCTTTGCTCTTCAACACTTTAAAAAGGTTTTGTGCAGCAGATTCTCCTAATGCAATACGTCGTTTGATTTCTTGACTGCTGCTTCCATGAGTGTTGATACTTGATCC
>NW_006408535.1:14748696-14781928 GCF_000296735.1 Chrysochloris asiatica | reverse complement strand
ACACCTTTTTTAATTTTAAACCATTCAGTGTTCCCATGTTCTGTTCAAGCAACTGCTTCTTGGTCTAGCTACAGATTCCTCATGAGCACAACTAAGTGTTCTGGAATACTCATACTTTGCAATGTTGTACAGAGCTTGTCATGAGCCACACAATCAAAAGCCTTTGCATAGTCAATAAAGCACAGGTAAACATCTTTCTGATACTTTCTGCTTTTAGCCAAGATCCATCGGACATCAGCAGTGATAGCCCTTGTTCCATGGCCCTTTCTGAATCTGGAAGTTCCTTGTCAATGTTTGTAGCCGTTTATGTATTACCTTTAGCAAAACTTTACTTGCATGGGCTATCAAAGAGATTGTCCGATGATTTCCACATTCCGTTGGGTCACCTCTCTTTGGAATGGGCAAAAATATGAATCTCTTCCAATCAGTCAGCCAGGTAGTTGTCTTCCAAATTTCTTGACAGAAATGAGTGAGTGCCTCCTGTGTCGCCTCACTTTTTTGGAAGATTTCAATTTTTTCCCCATCAATTCCTAGTGCCTTGTTCTTTGCCAATTCCTTCAATGCACCTTGGTCTTCCTCCTTCAGTAGCATTGGCTCTTGATCATATGCTATCTCTTGAAAGGTTTGACCATTAACCATTTCCTTTTGGTACAGTGACTCTGTGTATTCCTTCCATCTTCTTTTGATGCTTTCTGCATCATTCAATAATTTGTCCAGAGAATCTTTCAATAACGTAAGTTGAGGCTTGATTTTTTTTTTTTTTCTTCAGTTTCCTCAGCTTGAGAAATGCTGAAAGTGTTCTTCCTTTTTGGTTTTCTGATTCCAGATCTTTGCACATTTTATTGTAATATTTGGCTTTATCTTCTTAAGCTGGTCTTTGAAATTCTCTGTTCAGCTCTTGTACCCCCTCATTTCTTCCATTTGCTTTAGCATCTCTATGTGGTGAGCAAGTTTCAGTGTCACTTCTAACAACCATTTTGACCTTTTCCTTCTTTCTTGTCTTCTCAATGACTTTTTGCTTTCTTCTTGTTTGATGTTCTTGATGTCATCCCATAACTCTTCTGGTCATTGGTCTTTAGTGTTTAGTGTATCAAATCTGTCCTTCAGATCTCTAAATTCAGGTGGGATGTATTCAAGGTGATATTTTGGCTCTCATGGACTTGTTTTCATTTTCTTCAGCTTCAGTTTGAATTTGCATATGAGTAATTGATGGTCTGTTCCACAGTCTGCTCCTGGCCTTGTTTTCACTGATGATATGGAGCTTTTTTCCATTGTCTCTTTTCACAGATGTAGTCAATTTTATTGCTTTGTATTCTGTCTAGTGAGGTCCATGTGTACAGTCGTCTCTTATGCTGTCTAAAGAAGGTATTTGAAATGAACAAATCACTGGTTTCACAGAATTCTATCATGTGTTCTCCAGCATCATTTCTATCATCAAGGCCATATTTTCCAACTACTGATCGTTCCTTTTTGCTCCCAGTCTGTGCATTCTAGTCACTAGTAATGATGAATACATCTTGACTGCATGTTTGATGGATTTCAGAATGAAGACGTTGGTAGAATTCTTCTATTTCATCCTCACTGGCTTTAATGGTTGGTGTGTAAATTTGAAAAATAGTGGTTTCCATGTAGGTGCATGGATATTATCCTATCATAGACAGTGTTGTACCTCATGACTGATCTGGATATGTTCTTTTTGACTATGAATGCAACACCATTCCTCTTCAACTTGTCATTTCTGGCTTAGTAAACCATGTGGATGTCAGATTCAAAATGGCTAATACCAGTCCATTTTAGCTCACTAATGCCTAAGATATCAATGTTTATGCATTCCATTTCATTTTTGACAACTTCCACTTTTCCCACATTCATACTTCATACATTCCATGTTCAGATTTTCAATTGATGTTTACAGCTGTTTCTCTTCATTTTGAGTTATGCCCCTACAGCAAATGAATGTCCCGTGGGCTTTTCTCCCATGGGCTTTACTCCATTTGTGTCATCACAGTCAACTCTACTTTGAGGTGGCAGCTCTTCCCCAGTCACATATTGAGTGCCTTCCAACCTGAGGGGCTCATTTTCCAGCACTATATCTGACAGTGTTTCTCTGCTATTCATAAGGTTTTCAGTGACTAAATATTTGGAAGTAGTTCCTCACTCTTTCTTCTAGTCTGTCTTTGTCTGGAAGCTCATCTGAAACCTATCCACCATGGGTGACCCTGCTGGCATTTAAAATACTGGTGGCATATCCTTCAGAATCACAGCAACTCACAAGCCACCACAGTATGACATACTGACAGACGAGTGGTGGCTGTTTGGTTTTCATTACCCTTAAGGTTCCCAAATATGACATACAGTTGTTTTGGCACCAGAACTGGCAGAAGCTCCCAGTTTGTGGCAAATCTGGTATATTCATTTATAACCTATGGTATGTGGAGCAACAGTGTCTTTGAAAAGTTAAGGTTGTGACTTTCTTTTTACAGTTTTCAAGAATACATTCAGATGAGAAATGGTATGTTAGACATAAAAACTTAAAGTTCAGTTTATTTCACTTTTTAAGTAGAATTAGTGATTTTCAGAATTTTCTGTTGAATATGTCTGTTAATATATTTGAGGGTGAGTTAAAAATTATTTGCAGTGTGGCTGTAGAATTTTTAAGTCAACCTTTGTTGTTTTTATGTGCTGTGTAGTCGGTTCCGACTCAGAGACCCTGTACAGGGATTCCAAAGCTGTAAATCTTTACAGGAGCACAAAGCCTCATCTTTCTCCTCTGGAGCTACTGGTAGTGTTGCACTGCTGACTGGGAGATTAGCAGCCCGATCTGTAACCAGTAAGCTACCAGAGCTCCTTAGAAAAGACAAATATATCATTAAAATAATAATAGTCTTCTTGCTTTTCAATGCACTTGGTCCATCTCTCAAGTTTTCTTATTCCCTTATGAAAAAGTTTTAGACTAAACTGTGAGCCAGGAATGCGCCATTGTCTTCATTTCCTCATCAGAGGTGAGTCTTTGTCCTGGAAGGGCTGCTTTCAGGGAACTGAGCAGGTGAAAGATCAATGGAGCAAGATCAGGACTATAGGGAGGATGCTTTAACACCTCAAAACAAATTTTTGCTTAGTGTCAATAGTATGGGTTGAGGTGTGGGAATGTGCATTGTCATGCAAGATCACAATGCCCTTGGGTAACAGTCCACTGCATTTAATCTGAAGTTTACGCTTCACCTCTTCAGTGAGCATCTCACTGTAAGGAACACTGTTGTTTGTTGAACTTTTCCCCTAATAGTATTCCAATACTGGCCCTTAAGAATTCCAGAAAACTGTAAGCATCAGTTTTCCAGCTAACGGTTTGCTTTTAAACTTTTTCTTGGCCGATAATTGAGGGTGGTTCCATTCCTTACTGTGCTGTGAGGAATCCATGTCTCCTCACCAGTAATGTTTTTTTTTTTAAAGAAACTTTTACCTTCCTTTGAGTATCATTCCAAATTTTGTTTGCAGATGTCTAAATGCTTCTGTGTATGCTCTTTTGTGAGTTGTTTTGGTACTTGTCTTGCATAAATGTTTTGAAACCCAAACCTGTCCTGTATTATTTCATAGGCAGAGTCATGGCTGATTTGCAAAGAATTTCTCACATAATCCACTGTCACTTGTCTATTCCACAGGATTCTTTCATATGCATGCTCAATGCTGTCAGAGGCCATGGACATGCACGGCCATTTGAATATAACCAGAGAACAGATAATTACTATCTCACCCTCGTATTACCCACCTCTGTTGCAAAAATTGTGTTTCAAATCTTTTGGGGGGAAATTGAAAGTTTGCATAATGACTGATATTAATGAACTAAAAAGTTCAGTTTTTAAAAAACCTTTCATTCAAAGGCTTATGTATTGAGCTTTCTGATGAAGTATTTATCACCTTGCTGGCATGGCATTGTGGGCTAGTATGCTGGACTGCAAAGTCAATTTGAACCTCAAGGTCAGCAGTTCAAGCTCAGCAGCCATTACTTGGTAGCTCTATCCAGGATTGCTATGGGTTGGAACTGACTCTCCATCACTTAACAACACGAGTGGAATGTAGAAAACAACAGGTGGATTCTTACTTAGACTATCGCTGGCTTTGGCTGTGTTATACGGCCTCCTGCAGACTCAGCTAGGTTTGGCCCTGCCAAATTATCATAAGATCAGATGATTAGTTTCTAGATAGTACTTTTAAGCCCCGAATGATTTCCCTTTGGCTCTGGACATGGGAATCGATATTAATTTGCATGTCTATCCTAACTCAGTGTTCACTTATAAAATTAATTCAGTCTGTTTCACATCAGACAAACCCTCATTATATTGTTTCTCATCTGGACTGTTGAATATCATGAAGAGAGACACATCTAATCTTGAGCTATCACTAGAGAAAAGCTGAAGGAGCTCTTGTGCATGGTTTAGCATAAAGAAAGCACGTTGGACAGGGTGTCATGTACTCTTAGAGTTGGCAGGGATGATAGAGGTCAATTACTTGCTCTCCAGTAAAAAATCGGAATCCCCTCTTCAATACTCCCAGGAGTGAGCCCAGAAGGGCAGGTATTGACTCAATCTTAGGAAGACCAGTCAGAGCAAGACCTGAAAACTGGGAGAGACAGTACTATGAGGTAGTGAAATTAGACTGGAATTATTCAAGCAAAGTTTGGGAAATTTGCTTAGAACACTTATAAAGCTCTCTCTAATATTCTGTAATTCTACAAAATCTGTCCCTTTCATTTTCACGGGACTTGTGGGTCTATCACAGTAATGAGAAAAAGAATTCTAACTTTACCAGCAGATTAAAGGAAAAAAATTAGGTTACACTGGAAAATAATAAATACGAAGCTCTAACGTTCCCTTTTAAGAAAAATCAGAAACTGGTGAGTTAAAAACTTAGGAAACAACTCATCAAGTGTTATTAATGGTAAAATCACCCTCACTTGACCATGGCAGAGACATCCAATCACAGCAGCCTCCATACTCTGACACCTTTGTAGCCTTTGTTAGGAAATGTGCTGAGTGTTCTGATGTATTCTTTAATGTTTCCAACACCTCTATGAAGTCAACATTCTTTTTGTGCCATTTTATAGTAGATAGCATGTTTATTATGTAGTCAGGGAAAGGACAGGTAAGAACTCCAAATGAGGGCCTCAATCAATAACTACCAGCAGTTTCTGACTTCCAGTACGTTTTCTTGCAATGACTCCAAATACTCAGTTGAGATGTAAGTTGAGTACCTCTTTTTATTTTAGTTAATTATTTCCTTTTATTATTAGTATCTTTATCAGTAATAACATTGAGCATTTGTAGATGAACCTCTGAAAATGATATGAGCAAGATTGTGCACTGTTATATTGTATGTAGTATACACATTACTAGTAAGATGTACCAAAAATCCCTCAAAACAACACATGGTCATAAGTGTAGTTCACTGTAATTCGAGTGAGATGTAAGTTAGGAATGATCTATACTATATAATGAACCCTTAACCAATGAGTGGAAAGGATGGTTTACATAGGACAATACTGTCATTCTTGTATATGCTGAAGTATTTAGGAGTAGAGTTGCATGATGTTAATAATTTATCTTCAGATGTTTCCAAAAAGGGGTGTATGAGTTTTGTGTATGCGTGGGTATGTACGTATATTTAGATGTTGTTGTTAGGTGCCATCGAGTCAGTTCTGACTCACAGCAACTCTTTGAACAACAGAACAAAACACTGCCTGGTGCTGTGCTACCCTCACAGTCTTTGCTGTGTTTGAGCCCACTGTTAAACCCACTATGCAAATCCATCTCATTGAGGGTCTTCCTCTTTTTGGCTAACCCTTTATGTTACCAAGCATGATGTTCTTCTCCAGTGACTGGTCCCTTCTGGCCCAAAGTAAGTGCATTTTGGGTATACTTCTTCCAAGATAGATTTGTTTGTTCTTCTGGTTTCCATGCTGTGTTGGGTATTCTTCACCAACACCATAATTCAAATATAACAATTCATCTTTGGTAGTCTGTATTCATTGTCCACAGTCATCTCTGGGTGTACTCAAATGTCTAACCTTTTGGTTATCAGCTTAATGCATCACCAGGGACTGTGTATAGAGAGATTGGCCTAATATTACAAATTTATTAAATCATTGACTCTAGATGTAAAGTATATGGTGAGTCACTCAAATATTATGTTAACTTTCCTGTATGTTTAAGAAATTTAACAAAACATGTATAAACAGTTAGTCAGATAAAGTCTATTTTATATTGGCTTAATGTTTAAAGAATATTAACCAAATAATATTCTTAAAGATACAGTTTAAATCTGACCGCCTCTAAGATACTTTCTGACTGCTTCAATTCCTATTGACTTTTTGCTTTTCAATTGTAATTACCAACATTTAATTCCTATATCTGCCCAGTTTACTGTGTGTGTTTGTTTTATTTCTCCATTGCTATATTACAGAGGACTGTGGAAAAAGTGGGTTTAAATAATACTTTATTGTTATTCATGATTCTGTAGATTGACTGGCTAGCTCTTGTGCTCATCTCAGCTGAGATCAAGTATATGACAGTATTTACCTGGCACATGGGCTAGTGTTGTTGTAAGCTGGGTGATTTAGTTTCCCTCTGTAGGGCTTCTCTTTGATGTCTAGATGGCTACTCAAGGTGGCTTAAAGTGTTAAAGCAAGAAGATGTCACTTTGAGGATTAATGTGCATAAAAAGCATAGTATTTTCATTCACCTCATATGTGTGTGAAAGTTCATTGGACAATGAAAAAGGAAGACTGGAGAAGAGTGAATGCATTGTTGTTTGGAGAAGATTAAAAGTACCATGGATGAACAGAAGAATAAACAAATCTATCTTAGAAGAGGTACAGCCAGAATGCTCCTTAGATGTGTGGATGGTGAGCCTTTGTCTCTCATACTGTGGACATGTTTTTAGGAGGCACCAGTCCCTGAGGAAGCACATCATGGTTAGAAAAGTGGAAGGTAAATGAAAAAGAAGAAAACTTCCAATGAGGTGCATTGACACAGTGGTGGCAACAATGAACTAAAACACAACAATCGTGAGGGTAATGCAGGAACAGGCCGCGTTTCTTCCTCTAGTGGATAGGATCACATGAGTCAGAACCCAGTCAGTGACATCGAACAACAACGCCATGGAGACCAGACTTCTTACATGGTTTCCACAAGAGCAAAATCAGAAGCCTAACCAGTCATGAAAGGCTGTGCGGATGCTGGCTCAACATCAGTGACCCTGTAGAACAGAGTAAGACTTCTCCTTAGGGTTTCTGAGACTGGAAATCTTTATGGGAGCTGACAGCCTCATCTTTCTTCCTTAGAGTAACTGGTGGGTTTGAACAGCTGATCTTTCACTTAGCAGCCCAATGTTTTACTCATTGTACAGTCAGTTCTTCTAATAACTATATCTAGAGGAGGGAAAACTGACCACACCTCTTGATGGGAGAAGCCCATCAGGAATGTGGCCATCTTTACTGCAGCATTTAAAACACGTTCAGTGTGCCAAATGTTATAGTATAGATTATGCAATGATGACTCAGAATCCCTGGGTGGTAGTTAACACCTACAGGCAACAGGTTAAAGACTTGGGTCCACCCAGATGTACCTCACAAGAAAGACCTATTGATGTACTTATGACAAATCATCTTTTGAAAATCCTGGGGAGCACTGACACAGACGGGGTCATCATGAGTTGGAATTAACTCCAGTAAAAACTAGTTTTAATGATGAGTAAGATGTAGCCCCTTGTCTTCAAAGACAGTTTAGTTGTCTGAAACACGGGGAGAAGGCCAGTGGTATGTATTAAGCAGCTGTGTGAGACCCAGTGCTAGTTACTTATCCTTGTAAGGCCAAATAGTGACAATTTCAATGGGCAAGCTGACACACAGTGGAGTTCAGAACCTTGTCTGCTCAGTTTAAAGAGTGGGAGAAAAATTCAGTCTGAAACTGCCTTGTTCATTTCTCCTCATTTGATGCTCCGCTTAGAGAATAAAATATAAGTAGCTTAGTCAATCTCTAAGATCCTGTTTATTTGTGCAGTCTTATTGATCAGATGATACATAATGATCAAATTATTAAATGAGTTCTGCTGCTTTCAGCTTCATACCTTTCCCCCTCCTGCCCTCTTAATAAGCAGTCTCCACAGTCTTCTAAGATCCCCAGGAATATTATTGGTCAGTGTTTTCTCTTCGTGTTTTCTCTAAGGCTTAGAAATGCC
Source organism: Chrysochloris asiatica (assembly GCF_000296735.1). Classification (NCBI taxonomy): domain Eukaryota; kingdom Metazoa; phylum Chordata; class Mammalia; order Afrosoricida; family Chrysochloridae; genus Chrysochloris; species Chrysochloris asiatica. Next base: position 14,773,696 of record NW_006408535.1, on the reverse strand, counting down.
CCTTACTGTCCCCATTCTAGATTCTATTCATCCTTCTGGTGTGTGTCATCTTCTCTTGGAAGCATACATCCCCAACTTTGCCTTCCCATGTACTTGTGAACCTCTCTAACCCAGTGGTGCTTAACTAGGAGACATTAAGCAATGACATTAAGTTTTATTAGTTGTCACAACTTGGAAGGCGCTACTGTCATCTAATGAGAAGAGACCAAGGTTGCTGCTAACATCTGATAATGCACAGGAGAATCCCTTATAGCAAAGAATTAGCCTAAATTGTTGGTAATGCCAAGCTTCAGAAACTCCACACAAGAGCACTTCACACCGACTTACTAGTTGTTTACATGACTGTCCTGATAAATTGTGGAGTTTTGTGGACACATTTCACTTTTTAACAATATATCAGTAGTGTATGACCCATTATTGGTGCTCAAAAAAAAGTGGTTTCTGACTAAATGAATAAAAATATGACCAATGCTGTAGGAGAGTACGAGTGAAGTGGCATAGGGCTAAGGGAAAGAGAAATTCCTTGCTGCTGTAGTCGATTAGTCATGAAGGACTTCATAGAGGCTGTACAGCTGGAGAGTTCATCAAAAGAAGCACAGACTGTTGAGGAGTACAAGAGCGCTTTGGGGAGAGAGGCGAGCACTGTGTATTTATGTAAGAGGCAGGAATCAAGAGTAAGAGATAGGGCTAGAAATTGTCCCTTGAAATAGTATCCTGGGTAGGGTGCTTGAATGTTTGGGTGCATTGCTATTCAGTAGCCATTGAGGAAACTTACATGACTTTGGATTGAAGAAGGGATCAAAGATTGTCTAAGAAGATTGCTCTGGTAGCTGGGTGTTAGACAATCAGCACAGACTAGATAATTTCCCTATGTCAGAGATGATGGCATGGAAAGTGAATAGGAGAGTGTGGACACATGATGTGATTCCAGCACCCCAAGTTGATGGAAGCTGAGTGAAACAGGAACTGTGATGTCTAGATCTTTGTCATCCATAACACTTCACATGGCAGAGAGAAGCACATAAAATACAAGTTCAGTAAATGCACATGGCCAGTGTAAACTGATGAGACAAATTTCCATACATAACTGGGGAAACTAATCTCATGTCTTTCTAGAAAAAAAAGTATGTTATTTGTTGATTAGCATTTTGTTAATCGATTGGTTATTGGTGAGATAACTAATCAAGTGTATAAATTTTAAACACAGTAGAGTGATAACTCTTTAAAGGATTATATCAAGAAGGGTTACATCATCCTTCAGCTTGTCCAGCTGATGCTTCCATACCAAATGCTTTATGTGTCCTCTGCAAGCCACGGAGAACATCACCTCTCAGAGTGATGCCAAGCATCACACTAAGATGAGTTTCTTTAACCTTGGTGTATTTATTTCCTTATCAGGGTTTTGCACACCTCCCTCAGGGTGGAAGCGGTAATTAAATTTTAGTATACGTAAAAGACTTCCTACCAGACATCAGGTTTCATAGGGGAATAGAAGTAAATAATAGCAAAGAATATCAACCATTGACTAGAGCCAATTCTCTGCTTAATTAGTTCAAAATAACTGAAAGGCAAGATGGTGAAGATTTGAAGATACTCTAGAGTTGACCAGTATGAGGAATTTATCCTCAGGAGTATTTCTGGTCTTGGAAGCAAAGGGAAATAGAATGTTCTGGGTTATCGTTTTGGATTTGTCAGTAAACATAGTGGTTACGAGTCGGACTGCTAATCTCACGGTCAGCAGTTCAAAACTACCAGCTGTTCTGCAGGAGAAAGATGAGGCTTTTTGCTTCTGTGAAGATTTACAGCCTCAGAAACCCTGTACAGGGTCGCTGTGAGTTGGAATCCAACTCTAGGGCACACTACCATCACCACTTGGGGCTAACCTTGGTAAAGCATATCTTTCTCCAGTTCCATTCTGAATAAAGGGTGGGACCGTGTTCACTCTGCTTGGGAGAGATTTGAAGGTTAATGTCATTTGGGGCCATAGGCCTAATAACTCAGCTCAAAGAGTATATGGCACCGCATTATGTGGGTTAACACTTAACTTTATTCCATTCTTACTCAGTGACTTTGGCTAGATGACTTGGAAATACCGAACCTCTGTTCCTTAGTTGTAGAACTGAGACTATGATTGTCCTATCCTCTGTATGTGTATTAAAGTGAGAATTAAGTGAGTTTATACATGTAAAGCTCTTAAATAAGCAAACAAAAAACCAAGCTCATTCATTGCCATCCAGTTGATTCTGACAGAGTAGAAGTACCCCATAGGGTTTTCAAGGCTGTAAATACTTAAAGGAAGCAAAGTGGCACATATTTATTTTATAGAGATGAATTTGAACAGCCAACATTTTGCTTAGCAGCTAAGCACTTTAACCACTGAGACACCAGGATTTCTTGAGCATAACAAATGTTAGTATCTGATATTAATAATGATGATCATTATTACTACTATTGAACTGTTCTGGTAATAATCACTATAATGATTATTTTATTATTATAAGTACATTATAATACACAAGAGTAGATGCAGATAATGCCATCAAGTAACTAAAGAGCTCTGGTAGCATAGTGGGTACAAATCAGGCTGCTAACCTCAAGGTCAGCAGTTCAAAACAACCAGGTGTTCCATGAAAGAAAGATGAGGCTTTCTGCTCCTGTAAACATTTACAGCCTCAGAAACCCTGTACAGGGTTGCTGTGAGTCAGAACCAACTCCACAGCACACTACTGCCACCACCACAATTTAGTAAGTAAAATGCTCTTCAGACTAAAGAACACAGCATTGATTTCTAGTCTCACAAACAAAATTTATATAGGGTGGTGCTGCGGGATAATGCACTGGACTGCAAGGTTGGTTTGAACTCATGGTCAGCAGTTCAACTAATTAGTCAGTCCTTGGAAACCCTGTGCAGGGTTTCTATGAGTCAGAACGGACTCGATGGCACTTCACAACAACAACAACAACAACAACAAAAGTAAACAGGTAGGATTTAGACAGGTTAGGTATCAAGGCATTCCATATTATTGTTATTTGCTACTAAGTCAATTTTGACTCATGACAATCCTGTGCGTGTAGGTCCTCTGCCATTGAGTTTGCAGAGGGTGTGTCACATCTGGCTCAGTAGGGAATGAGCCAGTTCGGTTTCTGAGAGAACAAGGAGCCTGGCCAAGTGCAGAATCTAAGCTCTCTGAGCACAGGCTCCTGTATCAAGTGCCCTGGATGTGGTAGACACTTAGCTAAAGGTTTATTGATTAAATTGTAGCAAGAATGATGAAAATTTATCACTGGCAGTGATAAAATCAGGATGTGTGTCTGAGAACTGCATGCCAGCAGAGTTTGATGCTGTGAAAGGTTTCCGACTGATATTTGTTCTGTAGCCACCCTCTGATTGAATGCATCTGCCTTGTTTGATACTCTCAAGGTGAGGCGATTGTAGAATGGCTGACTTTATTTTTTAATCTATATAAATTGGCTGCCAAATTAAAAACTTACTGTTTACATTTTCAGGAAGCAATTATAGTCATGTTAACTGTATTACATATATGTATACGTATGAACATACATACACACACAATGTAAAAGTTATTTGAAGCAAAACATTTTGAAAGTTTTTTTTTTCTTTCTTTCTCATTGCAGCCAGCCCCCTAGTACTTGGCATTTTGATTAGCAGCTAGCCTTTCTTTGTGTGTGTTCCCCATTGCTATAGCTCAGTGTTGTCTGCCTGTCCTCATCTAATTGTAGAAAAAGAGCTCCCATGAGCTCTTGATACTTGATAAAACTATGACAGGTGAAGCTGAAAGCATAAAGCTGGTAAATCCAAAAGAACAACATGTGATGTTCAGTTTTCAGGCTATGGAAGAGACTGTTTGAGTAAGAAGCCCTGTCCCATAGTCATCACTGTATTTTGACCATGTAGATATAGGGGCATTCTGGTTATCTATCAGACCCAGTTGGTTGACCTAAGAGAGCTCGTGTAAGATGGGTTCTGATGGGCTCTTGAACTGAGATTTTATTTACAAACTGAATTACTTCTTTGTTCTCTTGAGGAGTTTCCTATCACTTCTTCCTGTAAGACTTAGATCCTCAAAGTAATAGGTCACATCTTACTCATCTGTGTTTGCCAATATGTATTATAGTTGCTTAGTAATTACTTGTTGATGGAATGCTTTCATGCTGCATCAGGCTATCCAAACACCCCTTTGGGATATGTCTTTTTAGAAAAAATAGTATAATAGTTTATAACTGGTATATCATTCTTCTATGTATGTCATGCACACATCCTGCACCCACCTTCTAGACTTTCAGTGTTTATTAAATAGTTTTTAAAAGGAAGAAGGAAACTTAGAAACTTCATAGTGACAATATTCCTCCATGTTGGCTGTATATTGATACTCTTTGGGAAAAGTGGTTTATTGCTGAGTATTAAGAATGTCAAATAAGAAGAGGGAAATGTTTGCTGAAATACTCAGAATCCCAGACAACAATTTTTCACATATTTATTTAGTTGTTGAGAATATATACAGTAAGTCATATATACCAGTTCAGTTTTTTCTACCTGTACCCTTCAGTGACATTGATTACATCCTTTGAGTTATACAACCATTATCTTTTTCTGAGTTTTCCTTCACATTCACAGAAACTCCCTGCCCCATAAGATCCCTAACATGTCTTTCCGGTTGCTGTTGTCACTTGGATCCCACATCGGTAGTTCTTAAGAGAGCATTATACTCAAGACAGACTTTTTTTTTACTAGTTAAACCTAACTGCTGTTTGGTTTTAAGAAGACTTCAGGGTTTTTTGGGGGGGTTAAATATTAAGAATTATCTCAAGGCAATAGTTTCAGGGACTCATCCAACCTTCATGGCATAAAGAAGTCTGGAGTCTATAAGAATTTGAAATTCTATGATACATTTTCTCTCTTGTGAGCAGAATTCTTCCATAGAATCTTTGATCAAAATGTTTACTAGTAGTGGCTAGGCACTATTGAGTTATTCCTGTCTCATGACAAAAGAGACAGTTGTTGATGGAGTTGATTAGCCACATATTCCATATCCTCTTCTTAGTCCTGATTCAACATCTTCCTCTGTGTTCCAGGCGAATAGAGATTAATTATTGTGCCTTAGATGAATACTTGCAAGCTTTTAAGACTCTAGGTACTGCACTTTGAACTACAAGATAGAACAGAAGCACTAAACATTTTAATAAGCCACCTGACTGGTGTGTCCCATGAAACCATGATTGCAAACCTTCAGACCAAGAAACCAAATCCCACGAGGTTTTGGGTTGTGCATAATCAGCCTCAGTAACTACTGTTTGTCATTATTTTAAATGTATCTGTCACACACCTTTTGTCAGTTCAGCATTTTCCAACTGTGCAACTTATTGACAATAATTGCAATATTCAGCATATACAAGGGTAGGTGCAACCCTACTCTTAATGTATTATTTGCATCGTCATATTAACCTGTCACCCCAGTAACCTCTAATAAACTTTATTCTCGATACATTTGTCTTTTTATTTATTTATTGTCTTCTTATAAGACCATACAGCACCTGTGTTTCTAGCTCTATCCGTATTGTAACCATGTGTCAAGACTTCATTTCTCCTGAGTTGGATTTCTACTGATTGTATGTGTGTACCATAGTTTATCCATTCACATATGTTGTTTTCACCCTTGTGAATTGCTGCAGTGAATGTTGATGCTCAAGTCCCTTTGAGTCTGCTTTCAGGTCTTTTGAGTATATACATCTGCACCTTTTTCTTTGTATTGTCTTTGGCACTGAGCATAGTGGCTTTTTCAATAAATAGTTAACTTGATAAATGCACTGAAGATATTAAGTTTGGTATGTTTTGCTTCTTGTAGAATTTTAATGGAATAGCAATATATGAGGAATTGCTTGCATATGGGTATCTGAAACCCAAATGAAGGGGATTGTACATCGTACTGTTTAATAAGAGCAGCTATGGACAGAAAAGTTTATCACTCAATTTGCGTTAAGAATTAATGGTATATACATTTGGGGATAAATTGATTTATGTGGTTATTTAGTAAAATTAATAGTATGCCTTAATAATGCATATGCTAATACATATTTTTCTGCCTCTATTACTTCTCAAGATAAGCAGGTAGCAAGTCCTTTTCTTTCTATGTAGACCCAGTATTGAAGCCTGATTTAATATTCCCACTCTGTTTTTGTAATTAAAACATCATTTATACTGAGAATAATTAAGACAACTGTACATTTGATTTTAAAATCAGTTTTGAGTATTGTGCCTTGTCAAGCTACAAGCATGGTTCCTGCAGCTTTTACAACGTAGCATTAAGAAGCAGACAGTGACCGCAGGCACCTGAGTGGAAGGTTTGACAGTTTGATAAATTAGGAATGACACTTGCCAAAATGGCTGTCCTTCCTGCAGTCTGCCAGTGGAGCATTTGCACACTGTTAATTGAATTGGCAATTTGTGTAACAGTGCCTGCCCCTGAGCTTTTGGAACGCCGGATCTGCCATTTAACTCTGATAATCCAGGACTTGGGAATAAGGACGAAAAGCTTCACATGATATTACTGCAGATTTAAAATGACAGTCGGGGACCTTGTTGCCAATTTCCCATTAAATGAGAAATAATTAACAATAGCAATAACAAAGTCTTATAAAGCTGGAAAGTTAAATTGACTTTTCAGCACACTAGTATTGTACAAAATTGCTTCTAGTGTGATTATCAGATTGCCCTTTCAGGATTATATACCCTAAATAGTATCATATGATGAACTAAACATGAGGACCGTTTTCAAGCTAACCAGTTTTATTACAGGGAAAATCTTTTGATTATCTACAGGGATTTTGTTGTCATTACATTTTTCTTTTATGATATAAGATTTCATAGAGGCTGAAATCTAAGTGAACTAATATAGATTCCTATTTCTTTACTTTCACTAGTAATTTAATTATCACTGCACTAAAATGTTGAACTATAAATAATGTTAATTGTAAGTTTTATAGAATAGCATATGTGACTCTTTTCCTGTACTTTTCCTAATAATACCCACAGTTTTGAGAACTGGATTCTTGCATATGTGTGTGTGTGTGTGTGCTTGCTATCATTGTATTTGAAATAATGGTTTATAGAAATAAATATTCCTGGTACAGGATTCTTTTTAAAAACGTTAACTTTGTCAGATTGTCATGATTTTCAAAGTGGTATGACTAGAATTTCATCACTTTTGAAGTTAGTTTAGTTCTGGAGTTCTGTCTTTTGGGGTTATATTGACTTAACGTTACCATGGGCAGAAATGGTGTTCAGTCATGGTGCACCCTGGGTGATAGTATTCATTAAGTACACTCAGTATGTGTGGTTGAGTAGTTGGACTACTACCTTTTGATGGTACACTAGGATTTTACTTGTTAAGTGCCATCATGTTAGTTCTGACTCAAGGCAACCCTGTATAGGGTTTCTGAGGAGCGACTAGTGGGTTTGGACCATCGACCTTGTGATTAGCAGTCCAGTGCTTAGCCTACAGCTCCATACCAGGACTCCAGGATTTGATTGTTGTTGTTGTTAAGTGCCATCGAGTCAGTTGTGACCCATAGCCATCCCGTGTAGGGTTTCCGAGGAGCAACTGGTGAGCTTGAACTGGCAACCTTGTGGTTCAAACTGATTTTAAAGTCCAACGCATCAATCCACAGTGCCACACCAGGATTTGAGTAGTGGTTAGGATATCGGTGAATACTTGATGAGATGGAATGAAATAGTTTAAAGAAACTAAGTTTGTGGCAAAAGAATACCCTTTTCCAGGATTCTAAATTTATTTTTTTATTATGCTTCAAAAATAATGCGGTACCAAACCATACCTTCCACAAGACTCTATTTCTCTGCGTTTGATTATCTTTTCCAGTGTCCAGACAGAAGTCAGACAACATATTCCCAGTTTTGAGATTTATTTGGGAAATTAACAGGTTATAATACTGGATTTGAAAAATGCTCAGGGCATGGTTGTTCCAGTCAGCTGCTGATAGATTTCCCCAGAACACATCACTCTACCATAAGCCTCAGCCTGAAGGTAGTGCATCCAGCTCCATAGGTCAGCAAACCTGGCTTTCGGTTCAAAGACCTGTCCTTTGGGCTGGGGAGCTTACTCTGTTGTCTCATACTTACGTTTTGGCTTCTGGCGCTGCCACTTCTCCATTATCACAGCTTTCTGTCCCTGGGTTGAGGAGGTTCAATTGTGCAGGGATCTCAGGGTCCAAAGGCCATGCTTCACTCCTGGTTCTTTCTTCTTGATGGTAGTGACAAGCCTCCTCCTGCTTCTGAGATGTTTTATTTTAAACCCATGTTAGAGTTTCAAATTTTCACAATTACATTTTATCTGCTGACATCCACAGCTGAGTCATGGTATCCTATCAGTCAGTATCTTCTCCCACCTTCTCTTACCCAGAATCAGCAGGCCAGAAACATTGATTGTTGGGAGTTTGACTATGGCTAGAAAAGACCTTGGTTAATTCACTATACCATATATAGATTCCTAGTTCCAAGTGTAGTTGTATTGGTGTCTATGCACGTTCCAATCAAGAAGGGAGAAAAGAGTTTCCTTAGATATTCAGGATATTCAAGAATAGGATGCATCCTGATGTTTTGTGTTTTAATATGATTTAAAAAGTAAAGCAACCCAGGGAGAGAAAGAAAGCTGTGATAATGAAGAAATGGCAGAGGAATAGCAGCAGCGCAGCAGGACCAAAAACTGCAGTATAAAATAGCAGAGTAAGTTCCCCAGCCCACAGAACAAGTAAAGTGACTTTGAGCAGGAAGCTTATTTGCAGAGTGAGGTGTCTCTACGCATTGAAATAGGGGAGCTAGGTTTGCCGACTACGGAGCTAGTGCCTTCAGGCTGAGACTTAACGGTAGAGTGGTATGGGATTTCTCTTTAGCTTGTTGTTTCTGTTTTCTTTGTTTCTACTTTAGAATCTTCTGTTTTGCCTGATGATTGAATTTCATTCATTTTCTGTAATGGTGGGTTGTACAAATGGAAGTCTCCAGAGAGAACGTGAGACATGGGACTGTAGCTCAGGGCAGAGATTGGGGCTAATTTCTGTAGATGTTGTAGCTGAAGTTGGGAAGCTATGGTGGTGACTTTAAGGGTCAAGTGCTGAGGGATGAAATGTGAGGAACATAAAGAATTAAAGGTAAGGAGGGCAGTAGATCAGTAAAGGAAACAGTGATTGGAGAAGAGAACATTGAAGGAAAGATGCAACTGGATTTGAAAACAACGTTGGACAGTTGTAAAACCTTTCCTGGCTGGGCCTCTTTTCTGAGAATTGGGGATAGATGCATTCCAATAGTTTTTCCTTCAATTTTTGATTGATAGTTTTGTGGAAGATAATTATATGAAGATTGTTTGCAAATAATAAAATGTTATGCAAAAGTGTAAGTTGTTAGCCATACAATAAGTATACAATAATATAGCAACCACTGAGTCATTTCTGATTCATAGTGAGTCTGTCCAGGGTTTCTAAGGCTGTAAATCTTTGCAGTAGGCAGATAGCATCATGTTTCTCTTGCAGAGCACCTGGTGGGCTTGAACTGCTGACCTTGAGGTTTACAGTCCAGATCTTATCCTACAGCGCCACCACTTCCGATATAATAATTATTGTTGTTAAGTGACGTTGAGTCAGTTCCCACTCATAGCAACCCTGTATAGGGTTTCTGATAAGTGACTAGTGAGCTTTAACCACAGAAGACCTTGTGGTTCAAATTGACCTTTTAGTCCAGTGCATTAAACCCACAGCGCCACAGCAGTGAAAACAAAAGTTAAGGAGGAGTAGTCAAAACTTCCAAAGAAAATAAGAAGGAAAGAGGCCTAATAGATAACAGGAAGCTCATTCTTGTGCGTTAATGTATCAAGTGGAGAGTTCAATTTTGGTATGGTGGTGAGAACGGAAAGCAAGTTTCAGAGCTTTATTGAGCAACTCTGCAAAGATGGTCTTCTCCATCACAGGTTGGTGGTAGAGACAGAAGTCTAGGATGTTAGCTTGGTGGATGCTCTGCTATCCATGGAGTGATGGGCATGTGCTAAGATCTGATGACTATTGCAAAATAGCAGAGGAACTTTACATGAAAATTGCTGCATTTCTTCAATTTGAAATGTCTCTGAAATTGAAAACGTGTCTTGTAATTGATGTGTATATTTAGTATGATGGGTTTTTTTTATTTTTGTTTATTCCAGGAGAACTGATGGTAAACTGATGGTATATTTAAAACTTGATAGAGTCTTAGAACTGTTGCAATTTGTTAAAATGTTAAAATGGATATAGCTTGCTAATGGTCCAGTTTTGCATGTTTAATTATGAAAATATTTGAAAGTTTTCTTTAACATTCCTCATTCAGGTTTAGGTTGTACTTCAATCACCAATTACTGAATGCATATCAAATTGAGTATTCGATGTTGTACTAGAAGTTGTATGTATATTGTTGTGAAGTGCTGTTAAGTCTATTCTGACCCATAGCAACCCTGTATAGGGTTTTCCAGGAAAACTGGTGAGCTTGAACCTCCAGCCTTACTGTTCAAAGTGACTTTGCAGTCCAGCACGTTAGCTCACAGTGCCACACAAATCTCACAGTAAATCTAAGATGTAGAATCGAGGCTAAATTTGTTGTTATTGTTGTGAAGTGCCGTCGAGTTGATTCCGACCCATAGCGACCCTGTATAGGACTAAATAGTTGTTACTTCATCTCCTAGCTTGGTTTAAAGCCTGATGCTAGATTTGAAGCTGTGAGAGAAGCAGAAAGAAATACATGAAGTAGTCTGTCTCTGAGAAACATTTTTGATACCTTCCTTGGGGAATGGATACATTCATTCATTCAACAGGTAATTTTTGATCATGTGCTATGTGTCAAGCATTGTTAGTCAGGTAAACAAGACTAGCCAGCTGTTATCTCTTCCCCTTCCCACAATATTTTTTTATTAAGAGTTGGTTCTGCAGTAGAATAGGGGAGCAGGCAATTCTGGATAGTGATAAGAATGATACAAAAATAAAGAATAATTAAGTGATAGAGGTAATTGGGTAGGGGTGGACTGTGCATTTTTTATTAGATGAACAATGATGAGCATTGACCTTTTTGCTGACACTTGAAGGACAGTTGACCAGAAGGAGCCAGGCATGAGAAAACATTGAGACTAAACAGTACAGAGATAGCAACTAGTACGAAAGTCCTCCATTAATAAACAGCAACTAGTTGCTGTCAAGTCATTTCTGACTCATAGTGACCTCATCTGGGTCAGAGTAGAATCATGTTCTCTAAGGTTGTCACTAGTTGATTTTTTCCAACTTGCCTTTCTTCTCAGGTACTTCTGGATGTACTTGAACGTTAACCTATTGGTTAGTGGTTGAGCACATTGGTTATTGGTTTGTGCTACCCCAGAACTCCACAGTAGTTTTCATGCAGGAACTAATTTGGCATCTCCAAGGAGCTCTGGTAGCATAGTGGTTATGAATCGGGCTGCGAATCTTAAGGTCAGCAGTTTGAAACTACCAGCTGTTTCGTGGGAGAAAGATGAGGTATTCTGCTCCCGTAAAGATTTACAGCCTCGGAAACCCTGTACAGGGTTGCTATGAGTAGGAACCAACTCCACGGCACATAACCACCACCACCACCAGGACCAGAATAAAAACAAACAACCATACATTAAGACAAGTGTGATTTGATGTATGAAGTGGGAGAGTAGTCCTTGTCAAACCAGGCCAGGGTATAATTATGTGACATTCTAGAGCATGATAGGAATTAGGTTTTAAGTTTCATGGAAATCATTAGAAAACTGTGTACAAGAAATAAACTTTTTATCAGCTGTGATAAGGATGAAAATGAGATAATGTGTGTCAAGTATTTAGCATGATGCCTGGTGCATAATCAGTGTTATATTAGATAGTGCTCTTGTGTGATGATGACGGTAGTGGCGGTTATGTGCCGTCTAGTTCTGATTCATAGCAGCCCTCTATGGGCTTTCTAAGACTATAAATCTGTAAAGGAGCAGAGAGCCTCCTCTTTCTTCTGAGGAATGGCTGGTGGGTTTGAACTGCCAACCTTGTGATTAGCAGCTAATCATCCTGTGTGAGGACAAATTAGTCTTTTATTATTCCTTGTGAATATCTTGATGCATATTAGGCAATAAAGGTGTTAGTGGAATGAATAAACTTAAAGAAACATATTGCATAAATTGTTCTTCCCATTAAGTTTGTTGATTCTTTAAAACATTTCTTTTCTCTGAATTCAAAAATTCCAGATTCATTTTAGCTCACATCCCGAGTGACCTTGGACAAGTCACTCTTATGGAGCTGTTATGAGGATTAAATGAGATAATGTGAAGCAGCAGGCATAATGATAGGCACATAATATGCACTCAGTGGTGGCTATTTTAATGATCTAATTATAGTTTAGTACATTCTGTTTAGGTCCATAATTCCTTCAATTTGCCATTTAATTACCTGGAAGGATAATTCTATTCACTACATACAAATATCTGAAAATATTAAATAAGACTTTAAGAAATCGTGTTCTCTCTTCATAGATATACTTTTATAGTTATTAGACAACTCATACTCCAAAGGCCTCAGAATTAGATAAGTAAATTGACAGGAACTTTAACATTCAGTTTGGAGGGTCAGGGACTAGAGTTTCATAGAAAAGGTTATTCAAAGAGACTGTTTTTCCTGAATTTATTTGTTTGTAAGGACAAAGAAAGAAGCCTGCAGTTTATAATTTTCATTGAGCAATGACCTAGTAGTAAAGATATTTAACTTATTTATGAAGAATAGTTAATTTGCTGGCATGGAGGAGGAAAGCATTTTAATGAAGGCATGCATTTTAAATGTTGAGGTGTGGGGGAGAGGAAACAAAAGTTGCCAAAATTTAAACTATTTACATTTAGATGATTTAGTGTGAAGGAAATAAAACATTCCTCAAACTGGTATAGTATTAAGGATAGCCAAGTTGCAATTTATAATACCATTTTATAGACTGCATCGTAACTCTTGAAATCCAAGCTTATAAATCAGGAATCATCTTATCAGGGTAAGATCTCATCAGTATCCAGACATTTTTAAGGCTATAAAGTTGTTCATAATTTATACATACAGTACATGTACAACAAGACTTGAACTGTTTGGAACTTACAGGAAATTATTTTGGATAGAAGGGGGATTGTGGGATTGTCCTTTAATCACCAAACTTTTTCTTTTTTATTGAAATGATTGTTCAAAGAGGGTTTTGTGGGGGTTTTTTGTATAGAAGATAATTGAGCCTTTTCTTAATAACTTAGGAGCATCATTATTATATATACATTTCATTACCATGAACATAATACAGTATGATGTCCTCAGAGACTGTTGGGCTATGAAAACGCCTTCGACTGGATACCATATTGGCCCGAATTATGCTGTTGTGCTACAGGATAAGCATTGGACAGCAAGGTCGGTTTGAACCAGCCACTCCTTGGAAACCCTATACACGGTGACTATGAGTTGGAACCAACTTGTTATTGTTGTTGTGTGCCGTGGAGTTGGTTCTGACTCATAGTGACCCTGTACAGTGTTTCCAAGGCTGTAAATCTTTATGGGAGCAGAAAGCCTCATCGTTCTCCCATGGAACTGCTGGTAGTTTAGAACTTCTGACCTTGTGGTTCGCAGCCTGATTCGTAACTGCTACGCTACCAGAGCTCTGACTAGAGGGCACTTAATAACAACGACAACAACAGCAATAGTGTATTTTGAGGTTTCTTTTTCCCTGTTGTTTATCTTTCCCCTGGCCGCTGCCCTCAAGCCACCCTTGCTATAAGCTATGTAACTCCTTGCTGCTGTTAGAGCTTCTGGAACGCTCCTTTAATTTTCTGCTTCAGGTTTGCTTTTAGCTCAGATACTTAACATTTGTTGGAATTCGTGGAACACATTTCCCCTCTGATATACAGAGGGTCACCATGAGCTGGAGTATCCTTGATGGCAACTAATTTCACTGCTTGAAATTGAATTTATACTAAATGTGAACAAAATCTGATACAAGACATCATGGCTCTTCTGTGGATAAAGTACAGGCAGATCTCGGGTTACAAATGTCTGATTTAGGGACAACATCTTGATTTCAGAGGTATAACATATCCTTGTATTAGGCACAAAGACACTCTCTGAAATCAGTTATCTAGATATATGCATGTATAGTATAAACAATTTGAAATTCCTGAAATGTGCTTATTTCCAGTTTTCTTCCCTATAGTAATTTTGCTCTTAGCTGCCACCAAGTTGTCTTGATTCATGGTGACCCCATATACAGTAGAATGGACCATTAAGAGCCAGAGTTTTTGCTGGCTGGGTTTTCTAAGTAAATTGCCAAACCTTTCTAAGTAGCCCATTTTAATCATAAAGCCCATTTTAATCCTATAGCTCTTCTGCATACTGTTTAGCATCATTGCTGTACACAGATTCCCACGGACAATGGCTAATAGCTACAAAGGTGGTACTTTAGTCAGAACTGAACCCACACTGCCCATGTGGAAAGCAAGCTTGTGCTTCTGAGCAGCCAGTGTCCCTGTGTAGAAAATCAGCGCTCTTAGGTATGATATTTACAAGACTTCTAATACTGATCTGGAGTTTGGGTGGTGTTTTGTAGGATAAGCACTGTTTGGTGGTTCTAACCCTCCAACTACTCCTCAGAAACCCTATGCAAGGTTGTTGTGAGTTAGAACTGACTTGACAGTGCTCAAGAACAATAGTATCGATCTAACAAACACTTCTTGCCCTTGCTATTGAAAATGGGTTAGCCCACTGTGGACTTGAATACATAATGAAATCTTTGATGGCTCCACAAAATATTTCTTAAGGAGTAAGCCCCGGTTTTTAAGTACTCAAGTTTTTGGTTGTACTAACTTTTTCACTCAAATGAAAGTCATAACTGTAAAATTTCCAAGCGGCTTTTCTTTGTTTCACTAACTAAATGTCTTAGAGTAGTTCAGCTTCTTGGGTTGACCTGACTGAATCCAGTTCACCAGCATCTCGCTATAATGATGCATATCTTTGCAAAGATAAGTATGGTCATATTCCTCAAAAATTCAGATTAAGAATATAGATTACTAGGATTTGTGAAGGGTATTTTTCTTGACAAATATTTGATCAGTATCATGGAATGTCGTTCAGCAACTTAGAAATCCATGAAATAGTATGACCTTGCGGATACTAGGAAGAAAAGCTAACACATAAAGGAGTATGTTCAGAACTTCATCCATCTACCCAACTAACCATTTGGGGCCAAAATAGCTGATTTTTATGTTTAAAAATTCAGCCAGCCTAGATTAACCATGTTACGGCCCCTTAACCACAGGCGTATGAACTCAGGGTAGACATCTGTTAGGATATCCCACACTGGGACTACTGCCCTCAACAAACACTGCTGATTCTTCTACATGGTCACTTGGCAGCATCTATATGCTCCCATATGGCTGGATGGCTCTACGCCTGTTTACAAGTCAGTTGAATTGTTTCACTAGGACCCAGGTGTCAAGCAAACATGGGTTTAGCTTAACTGCCAAACTGTGCAGCTTCATTCTTAGAAACAAAATAGTTCTTTCCTTGGTAATGACCTCCCAAGTTCATGACAGTGTATTTGTTTGCATTTCATCACTTTCCCGACTATTTAGAGACTTTCTCTGCAATTGCTAGACAAATAATACAGGAGAACGTGAAGTATGAATTTGGATTGTCAACCTCTGACCTCAGTGTGCACATCCTCAGAGCTTTGAGCCAAATGGGACCCCAGTGGCCCCTGGGGTGAATCATTTCTCTTTTTCCCCAGTTTTACTGTTTATAGTTGGAATGGTAGTCTTCACATCCAGGATATGATGAAGATAAATGAGACTGTACATCTGAAGTGCTGTGTGCTCCTGGAAATAAATGTATGGATTTATGTGACTACTGTGTGCTTGATGAAGAAGGAAAGTGTGTACTTGCCTGGAATTAGCAAAAAGATGTTTGACATTTTCATCATACTTTTCTTTCACTCTTTCCTGATAGCTGATTTTTATATACTTCTTGAGATTTTTATATACTTCTTGAGTTTATAAATTGTGTTTACCTATATTGTGTTACTTAGTCCTCACGAAAAATATCTATGATGTAGGTATATAAAATGTTACTGCCATTGATCTCATTTTAAAAATATGGAACCTGAGACACAGAGCAGTACTGTGACTTATCCGAAGGTTGTGTTGTTGCTAAGTACCGTAAAGTCTTCTCTGACTCATAGTGACCCTGTATAGGATTTCTCAAGGGTGGCTGTTGGGTTTGAACTGTTGACCTTGAGGTTATCATATCAGTACTTAAGCCAAGGTTATGCAGCACATTCAAATGATGGATCCCAAAGTGAAACCCAGGTCTTTTTCTTGGTTGTTAATTGCAGTTGTTGTCATTATTAAGTGCCATCAAGTCAGTTCCAACTTATAGCAACCCTGTTTAAGGTTTCTGAGGAGCGGCTGGTGACTTTGAACCACCAACCTTACAGTTCAAACAAGTCTTGTGGGCGAGTGTTTATCCTACAGCGCCACATGCAGTTAGTCTGGAAGAATCCTTGAATGAGTGTGCTTATTTAGGCAAAATTTTTTTTTTTTTTTCATTATTAAGCAAAGGCTCTGAATAGTTAAGAGGCTGATTGGAAAATATATATTAACCTACTCATTAAGACTGACTTTAATAGAAAATATTCCTAACAGCTGCTATTGTAATTTGTTACTTTTCTTTTCTCCCTTAACCTGCCTGTTGAGTAATGTTTTAGGACAGTTTCTTGGCAACAGCTTTAATTTGGTTGTTTCCTTTTTTAAGGAGGTCAAGGAATTTTCATTTGCCTGAAAGGAAGGAAATTGTCAGGATTCCAGAAACTCGTACAACTCTAGATATAACATAAAACTTTAAATCTGCATCACTTCTGTAATTAATACCAATTTAGGAAAACTGGCATGGCTTTAAGGCCATTTTATAGATGTAATTGAGAATAAATCAGAAAGTTATAGGTAAGGAGTTTTGAAGGAGAAGTAGCCTACCTTAACTGTCACTGTTAAATTTTTGTCTTTAAGTAGAACATGTGTCGTATTCTCTACTGGAAAGTGTTTAATCAGAATTATAATGAAAAGGGGAGAGAAAAAAATGTCTAGCTAGGTAGGGTATAAAATAAACTCTTAATGTTGAATATGAATAAGGAAGGGTTAAACAGATTGACTTGCCCTTGAGTCATTCCATGTTTGATGTCTGAATATTTGGAAATAGAAAGTGGATGATGCAGCTTCAATTCTGTCTCATTCTAGGGCAAGCATCCCACTATCTCCCTCATATTTAGAATGATGTTTTAATGTGAAAGAACCTTTATTTCACTTTTAAGAGATTTACTGGAATATATTTTATACACCGTAGAATTCATCCATTGTTAATGTACAGTTGGATGACTTTTATTAAACGCTAACAGTTGCATGATCATAACAACCCAGTTTTAAATATACCTAAAAGTTTCAACAACAGAAAAATACATAACCGAATTAAAAAATGGATAAAAGACTTGAGTAAACATTTCACCAAACAAGGTATGGAAATGGCCCAAAAGCACACCAAAAGATGTTCGATGACACTAGTTGTTACAGAATGCAAATAAAGCCAAATAAGATGTAACTTAAGCCCTACTTGTATGGCTATAATCAGAAAAATGGAAATAGCATGTGTTGGGGAGAATGGGACAAAGCTGCAACCCTCCTTCATTGCTTATGGAAATGTAAAATGGTGGAGCTGCAGTGCAGAACCATTTGGTGGTTCCTGAAAAAAAAAAATCAATCGTAGAATTACCATATGACCCAGCATATTCCATGCCTAGGTATATATCTAAAGACTTGAATTCAGGGCCTCAAATGGATACTTGTATACCAGTGTTCATCGCAGCATTATTCACACTAGCCAGAGGTGGAAACAACCCAATTGTTTCACCAACAGAAGAATATAAACAAGCTGTGGTGTATCTATAACATGGAGTATTACTCAGCCAAATGAGGGAAAAATTCTGATGTGCTACAACATGGATGAACCTTGAAAGCATTATGCTGAATAAGGTAAGTTATGAATAAAAGACACATATTTATGATAAGTAAATGTTTAATAGCCCAAAAGTTGTTAGGGCTTACTACGGGCAGGGGTAAGGGAGGAATGGGAGTTAATGCTTAGGGAGTATTTATTTAAGGAGTGTTGAAATAGGATGATGGGAAATTTAGGAAAGAAAAGTGGTGTTGGTAGTATGACATTGTAAATGCAATTAATACAATGAATTGTACCAGTAAAAATGATTGCAAAGGAAAATGTTTTGTTACATTTATTCTACCACAATCAAATTCAACTTTTAATAAGCAACAGCATAGGAAAGCAAAGTAAATATCTAGATTTTCTATACATTAATTAGCATGACATTGAAGGATGTGGTATCTGGATTTGGGGGAGACTCATTAATAAATTATGATATGCTTATGATACAACCTTGCTTGCTGAAAGCAAAGAGGACTTGGACTACTTACTAATGAAGATCAAAGATTCATTGTCTTTGGTATGGACTATAATTTATTATAAAGAAAGCAATCCTCACAAAAAAAATCCTCACAACTGGACCAGTAAATAACATCATGATAAATAGAGAAAAGCTTGAAGTTGTCAAAAACTTCATTTTTCTTAGTAGCTACAATCAATGCTGATAGAAGATAAGTTCAAGAAATCAAATGACATGTTACATTAGGCAAATCTGCAAAAGACCTCTTTAAAGTGTTGAAGAGAAAAGAAGTCACTTGGACTCTTTAAAGTGCTCCTGACGCAAGTCAGTGTATTTTCAGTTGCCTCACATGCAAGTGAAGGTTAGACAATGAATGAAGAAAACTAGAGAATTCATGCATTTGAATTATGGTGTTGGTGATGAATGTTGAAATTACCATGAATTTCCAGAAGAACAAACAAATCTGTCTTGAAAGAGGTACAACCAGAATGCTCCTCATAAGAGAATGGGAAGACTTTGTCTCTCATTCTTTGAACATGCTATCTGGAGGGACCAGTCCCTGAAGGAGGACATAATACTTGGTAAAGCGGAGAGTCAGTAAAAAAGAGGAAGACACCCAACAAGATAAATTGACAAAGTGACAGCAGCAGTGTGCTCAGGCATAACAATGGTTAGGATGGTGTAGGACTGAGCAATCTGTTGTACATAGGATTGCTATGAGTTGGAAAGGACTCCGTGGCACCACCGATAACTGGAATGGGGTTTCCTAAAAACAAAACACTCCACGTCCATCATTTTAAAAAGTTCCCTCATGTCTACAAAACAAAGCAGCAACACCACAAAAAAACAAACATGATGGCAGCAATGAATCCATACCTATCGATAATTACACTGAATGTAAATGGATTAAATAAACCAGTTAAGAGACAGAGGGTGGCAGAATGGATAAGAAAACAAGATCCTTCAGTATGCTTTCTGCAAGAGAGATGTCTCACACACAGAGACAAAAACAGATTAAAAGTCTCAAAGGATGGAAAAAAATATACCAAGATAATTGCAATAAAAAATGAACAGGAGTGGCAGTACTAATCTCTGATAAAATAAACTTTAAGGCAAAAAACAGCATAATAGATAAAGATGGACATTATCTCATGATTAAAGAGAATTGAACAAGATGAAATAACCATAATAAATATCTATGCGCCCAATGAAAGAGCTCCAAAATATATAAAGCAAACTCTAATAGATTTGAAGAAAGAAATAGACAAATCTACAATAATAGATGGGTGATTTTAATACACTGCGTTCAAAAGTGGATAGAACAACCAGAAAGAAACTTGACAAAAGACAAAAAAAACCTAAACAACACAGTCAGCCAACTGGACCTTTTAGATGTGTACAGAGCATTCAACCCAACAACAGCACAATACACAGTCTTTTCCAGTGCACATGGAACATTCTCCAGATAAAGACCACATCTTAGGCCACAAAACATATCGCCATAAATTTAGAAATACCAAAATACTACAAAGCATCTTCTCAGACCACAATGCTATCAAATTAGAAATCAACAATAGAAAAACCAAGGAAATCAAGTCAAATACATGGAAACTGAATAACACTCGCCTGAAAAGCAACTGGGTAGTAGAAGAAATTAAACATGGACTTAAAAAGTTCTAGAAACAAATTAGAATGAAAACATAACATACTGAAATTTTTGGGACACGGCAAAAGCGGTGCTGAGAGGACAATTTATTGCAATACATGCACGCATCCAAAAAGAAGAAAGGACCAAAATTAACGCATTAAATAGCATCTACAACAATTCAAACAGACCAACAGAGGGAGCCTACAGCCACCAGAAGAAAAGAAATAATAAAGATTAGAGCAGAAGTAAATGAGATAGAAAACAGAAAAAAACTATAGATAAAAAAAAGAATAACAGGACAAGAAGTTACTCATCCAGGAGACATCAAGGCAAGTGGTAGGGTCCTCTTAGGGCAAACCCCCTTTCAAAGACTAAGACTCAATGGTACAAACTCTGATTGATGACCACGTTCCTCACCGGGGGGAATGAGTGAAAAACAGCAATGAAGCTGCAAGCTAAGCCCTACAGTGTTCAATAGACTCTTCTAAACCAGGGTGGAGACCTGGTTGGCCAGCAGTGTGGCAAGACCTGGGGATGCTTGGGCCCAGAGTCAGTGACATAGCCACAGAGCCCTAGAGTGGACAGTAAACCATCCAGCTGATAAGAAGAGAGGGCATATGCGTAAGAACATCCACACTTACAGATAATACCCACTTGACCTGGCTTCAATGACTGCATAATCAGAGCTCAACCAAAAGAAGAAAGAAGAGGAAAAAAACAAGAGTGATAAAATTTGATGAACTTGACCTACACCTGTGGATGCAGTAGCTCAAAAGAGGGAACAAATCTTTACAGTGAGGATCATTCCCACCCCCTCCATACACAGTGCTGGGCAACTTGGACATTGGCTACCCAATATGGAGGGGCGGGGATGTCTACAAAGGCGAGAAGTGTGACTGGCTTACAAGCTTTCAAGAGGGAACCTAGATCCCGAGGGTGTGGAGGAAGGTAGAACCTCCACTGAGTAATATCCAATCTGTCTGGGTGGGGCTGATGAAAGAAAATACTGATAGGTCTCTTGTGATACAATAGTGAATAATTGTTATCAGGACTGATAGGGTTGGAAATGTAAATGTAGACATTCTGTAGCAAAAGGAGAGGAGTGATTGACTTTGCAGTCTAGGAGTGGAGGTCCCTGGGACCATCAAGGGAGTAGAGTGGATAGTGGGATGCTACCCAGAGAAGCAGTGACGCCAGAGATGAAGGCAGAGACCATGATGTAATTGTGGACTTTAGACCCAGAGAGGGAGAGGGGCTGTGTGCTGATGGGGGGAGGGTGGGTGCAGGCTTGCAGGGTGTACCCTTTGATTGGTTGATGATGCATGGAGGGGACTGTAACCATGGCAATGAAACACTATATGATCAGATGAATGTAAAGCTAATATTCTCCCATGTAAACGATCACATAATTCAAAACAAAATATTTAAAAAAAAAATAATGGGATTTTCCACACATTTTTTGAAGCCCCCACATATAACTTGAATCACACCTGCTATGTGTTTCTGGTTTTAGATGTAAATGTCACTTCTGGATAGTTACTCTATAAACAATGCTTTGTCTGAGACTCGGTGATCTCTTTGATTCCATCCTGAAAGTTGTGATAAATCTCTCTGGTTTTTGTGAAAATTATTGAATATACAAAGCTCAGGGGAATGCTGGACAATTTCTTTTAAGTCTTTGCCAAGATCCAAATGATTTTCTACTATGGAGATCTTTTTTCTCATTGGTCAGTGATGTTGCACATTGTTTTAGGTCTGTTTTGCTAAGTTATCTTCCACACATCATATTTGAATACAGTATGTTTTTCTTTTTAAAAACCCACTCCTATAAAGAGAAATACTTTTAACTGATTAAAAAAAAAAAACAAAAAAAACCACAACCCTCTCCTACTCCACACTCTGAGGAAGACATAGTAGGAACATTGGCATGGAAGTAGGAAATGCTGAAACCTACTTGCTATCTGGCTCTTGACTGTTCTGAACTTTTGCTCTCTCATCTTTGTTAGAAGGTTGAGCCTTATATGTGAAGCTTAGAGACCGTTCTACACTCTAATCTCTTGTGAGGGTATACTACTTTAAGCATCTCAGACAAATGTAATATAATTAGTTTTACATTTATAAGCTGTCTTCTATTCAAATTTGCTTTCTAATTACATACTTTACCGAGGAATTGAAAATCTGCAATTCTGTATACAATCATAGCAGAAGACATAATTTTTTTCTAACAACAGCAACAAAGTTCTCCTCAAACAATATGATCATAAAATAAGTAGAACATACAAGCTCACACTCACCTCTCTGAATTTTGAAGTGCACACATCATTTTCCATTTCTATTACGACATAATATAGACTGTTTTGCCAGTTCTTTTCTTCATTGGTATTATGTGACATACTATGTTTTGTGAGTAGTAAATTTTTTTAGTGATGTAAAATTGTGTTATAATTACATTAGTGTTTGGCCTAACATAAATTAATCCTGTAATTAAACATGAAATAATATATGCCATAAAGCTTTTTGCTAGTGTGCCATTTGTTTATTATTGTTATGCTAAATAATTATCATAATAATGATAAATCTGAATATGACACATGATTGCATTTCAACCCAGATTCAAATTGACCTTCCAACTGAAGCGGTTTCTTATAAGACCGCAATGATTAGCTCTTAAAGTATTGAAGGCGATCTTTTTATGTTTTCGTGGGGGTGGGGAGGCAGTGAAGGAATGAAAGCAGAGTCTAGCAGCATCAGCTTGTAGTGTTTAGCAGTAGCTCAGCTTTTTTAGCATCTCTTTTTTCAAGAGATGCTAAAAGGGTGTTCAGAAAAGATGAAAGCTACATGATTAAAATGAAGCATGCTATAATGTTAAACTGGCAGCTTATGCTACACAATCCATATACTCGGGGCTAATCATCATGTATTGTGTCTGACTAGTTTATAGTGGTTGAAAGTTTCTTGGCCAGAAAGGACCTTGTAAAATTAGTCCTTATTAGAAAAAGTATGGATGGCAGCAAAATTTGGAGACAGGCAGATTTTAGTTCTGTCAGATGACATAAATAAAAAATCAGCAGGATGGTTTTGGTCTGGCTTGAAGGAAAATTAAAATTAAAAAAAAAAGTCAAGTGGTGTTTGTTTTCAGAAATTTGTGATAGGATTACAGCCAAATTAGTATTTCATTTCTACCTGTAGATTTGTCCCTGAATCCTTGTGTCGCACTGTGGGTTAATGCGCTGGCCTGCAAGGTCACTTTAAACTACAAAGTCAGTGGTTCAAGCTCACCAGCAGCTCTGTGGAAACCCTATACAGGGTCACTATGAGTCGGAACTGACTCGATGGCACTTAACAACAGCAACAATGGGTATATATGTATGTATTTTAAAAATCAAAAGGTAAAATATGATAGATAAAATAATACATACAAATATAATGTGTGGGGCTATCTAATAAAACAAACAAAAAATAAGTATTTACTTTTCATTCTGATGATTTCGATAGTTTTCCTTTCTAAGTTTTTATTTTCACACTATTAAATCTGTACTCTCCATTTCTTAAATAAGAAAGCATATAGCTATTTTATGAGAAGCACTCAGTGTGTATTTTATATCAGAATTGTGGTTTGATACTTGTTTGTATGTAAAATTTATTAAGTTACCTTATTCTTGCTGTTGTTGTTATATGCCGTGGAGTTGTTTGGTGTCATTATTTTTTTGCTTTCATTCTGTACAGTTAGCCATTTGACATTTTTGTGAATTTGTCAGTCTTTAAAATTGTCCAGCGCCACTTGGGTATCATTTATATGTTGAAGAATAAAACATGACCGTATCAAGCTATGATGCTTTATTGAAAGTGACTGGACAGTTTCCTTAAAGTTCCCTAAAATTTCAATCCAGAAACCCAAACCTTGCCTAATTGTTCAGTTCTGTAAAAATCTACTTTAGCCTGGTAGCAAGTTAACTCTACAGATTGAATTTTGCTTAGTATGAGCTCTTATAGCATTTATATGAGTAATGTTGAGACTGTAGCTCAAGGGGATTATAAAAGGAATCTAGAAATAACTAGAGCAGAGAAGAGAGGGTTTTATTCTTGCTAGCTTAAATAAAAATTATTGCTCCTTCTAAGGTGAGATCAACACCACTTTCACCTCTGATTTTACACTAAAATAAACCAGGGCTTCAAACCAACTCACCCCAGTTCATTCATGACTGACACCGAAATGGACCCAAAGTTTTAAGATGTGGGTGAACCAGAATACTATCTAGAACAGGAAAACTTACTGGTGTAAGTCCTGTTAGAAATGCAAATATCCCCCTTAGAAAATAAAGGGTATGCCTATTACATAGAAGCTTAATCACTTGAGTGGTTGAGTCAAAACCAATGGTGCCTGGCTGAAAACCTGCTGCCAACCACTCTCCTTTGAGTGTGTTGTTCTCTATAATCACACCTCAGTACTCAAGGGGCTCACCAAGTCTCCTCTGAATCTCCCACTCCAGGATTCTACCCGTCTGAAGTCCTGAAATAAACAAACAAATAAATTTACCAAGATTCAATTTCTTGCTTGTCTTGCTCTCAGTGTTGAATGAAGGGAAGTATAGTTTTCCTGTGAGTAGTAGAAGAGGCAAAATTTTCTTTTACATATATATATATAGCATGCCTGCATGCATTACTCCCAATCTTTATAAGTGAGTACAAGGAAATGGAGTGACTTTTACAGCCTGACATATTTATTAAGAAACATATTATCTTCAAGTAGAACAACTTTGGAGATTGTGGACGTCATGTTGTTGTTGTTGTCAGGTGCCATCGAGTCG